>NC_046359.1:16761161-17100633 GCF_004027225.2 Strigops habroptila
TATGCCATTTCTTTTCTCTAAGATATAAACACATTTATTGATATTTAGAGTCAACATCATACATTTATATTTAAGTAGAAGAGTATTCTCAACTTGTTGTTCCTGTAGAAGCCTTCTGCTGAAAAATTTTTAAACTTTATTTTAAATAAATTATTTATTTTAATAGTTATTTTAAATAAATATTTTATTTTAAATAAAGATTCTATTTAAGTTTTGGAACTTCTGGTGACTTGGATTTATTTGTGTTTTTAAGACTGATACAGCTTTTTACAATGACATTAGTTTTATGTAATTTTTTAATATGAAATAATAAAATTGATTGTTTTTAAAGCCTTTCTCCAGGTAGGAATAGTAACAGTAATAACAGCAACAATTGAACAGTTCCAAGATCAAAGAGTTTTTTTCTGAAAGGCATGCTTTTCCTTCAGGAAAGCAAGGTTTATCATAGGAACAGAATCTGTAATTTTAATGCTTAGAAATATTCTGGGTAATTAGAGACACAGAAGTGGAAAAACATAATTGAATTGGAATTTATGAGATCTTTCAAATATTATTTTAAGCAATATTGTAGGTGCTTATTTTTATTGCCCTTAGTGATGGGTTGCTCCACTTCTTTGTCCTAATTCGTGGTGGAGTATTCTTTGACATCGTTCCCAGAACATGGAATGAAGATGACAGGGAAGCTCTTTAGCAACAGCAAGTTGTACCAAGGGGTTTAGAGAACAGTGTGCTGCCTGCTTACTTAACTCTGGAATCACTGTTCCAGAGTTCTTGCTGTCTTCTGTATATGTGTATTAATTCCAGATGAGTTTCTGACAAGGTGGTGCAGGAATGATATTAGTTATTGAAAACACATGGACACTTGGTTTACCCCGCTGAAAACTGGGTCAGAACATCAGGGCTGAGATAAATGTGAAAGTAATGGCAATAATGTTGAGCATTTTCTTTTTAATTTCTTTCTCTGCTATTATCTCAATAATCATATAGGTGAGGCATGCTGGTGGACCATCCATCCTGCTTCCAAGCAACGATCAGAAGGAGAAAAAGTGCGTGTTGGAGATGATCTTATTTTAGTCAGTGTCTCTTCAGAAAGATACTTGGTAAGTTCCGTAAAAGTGTCTGTACAGTGCTGCTTCTACAGAAGAAAGAGTTAATAAAAGTGTTATACTATAGTGTGGTTTAAATTTCCACAAAAGCATAGCTTAAGGTGTTTAAACTGGTATTTGATACCATTTTGCAAAACGAGACGATGAAGGTCTGGAAAGTGTGCCATTGATATATGTGTGACTAAACTGATTTGTGTTCATTTCAGTAGTGGAATAGAAGTTGAAAAATTTACTATTGAAGAAAAAAAAAAAAGAAAATATAAAAAATCTGTCCAAATTGCATAACTGAGGCATTTAGAGTCCCTGTGAGTGTTCAGTGGTTAACAGCATGGTCATATATGAATTAAAGCTTAAAACCAAAGTTTTGGAATGTTTAACTTGGGTCTGTAGCATTCCGTGGGCTTTCAAATTTCCCTGTTTTCTTAGGATTATGTACGATGTAATATAGACAACTATGGACATGTCATAATTAAATACAAATAAAATAATTGAATAGTATTCATGTATTTTCAAACTTTCTGTGGTAGATGCTTTTTATCTCTGGTTTAAGTAACTTCCTCATCAAAGAATCACCCATTTGTTCTGTCATGAAACACTTCAACACTTTAAGATGAATTTCTTTTTGTATTCTTGGTGTTGCAAACACCTGAACTATTCTACCTGGGGAAAAAAGAAAGAAAAAAAAGAAAAAGAGATGAAAATAAGATGAAAATCAATCTCCTGGAAACTTCAGTAAAATCAGCCCCAGTGATTTGGTAAATGTTGATTCTCAAGGCTGCTGTGTGTACAACAAGAGACATGATGCTGACTGCAGACTGATTTTTCTCAGCACATGATGTTAATGCGTGTACTGCATCTTCCATGAAAAATATCAATATACTAAAAATAAATTATATTTTCAGCATAGCGAGAAATGACACAACTTGATGTTCTTGGTATTTTAATCTCTGTATTATAGTCTTAAAATAGTTTAGAGCTGGATTTTAATGATCAGTTATTAAACCTCTTTCAGTTATACAGCTCTGGTTTGATAGTAAGAAGGAGCAAGGATTCATCAAATTAATTTTGCTCTTACATGCACTCACCTCCACATTTTCATGAACAGATGTTTTTCCAGACTAAATTAAGAGCGGGTGAACTATGTAGATTCGCGATCATAAAAATATTTGTGTTTTTCCTACCTACTCAGTAGCTGTATTAACACTGTAAATAAAGCAATGATACTTCTGTACAAATTCAAACAGGGTGAGGAGTTCCTCAGATAGATCCCTTGACAGAGGGATGCTGAGGGTTAGGTTTATGTACATTGTGTAATCCATGGTTAAAACCTCAGGAAAAAGGTAAGTTTTCTGTCAAACATTCTGTGTCAATATGCTGTGAGGAATAGGGTTGGAATGTCATCATTTTATACTGCAATATTGCTTTATGTTTTCAAGCAACTTGCTAATTCTTTCCAAATTAAGACAAATAGGTTAACAATCCTGGGGCAAAGATGTACATGTGAAAATAACAGATGAATAGAGTTCATTCACAGGGCATGGCTTTTTCAAAATGTAGTCAGATCTTAATTTAATTCGTATAATACAATGGGTGAGCAGAACTATGTCAGCTCCAGAAGTTAGTCTTCCAGTTCTCTGAGTGCAGCTTAATCACTTAGTTGTTTTTTTTTTCCCCACTGACTTTGTGACTTTATGATCTCAAGGTAGTCAGCAGATTAGTGTTTAGACCGAATTTGGTTGGCAACCAAACCAGTTTGCAACTATTAAATATTAAGAAAATTTCAGAAGTTTCCTGTAGTTCCCCTTCCCTGCTTTTCATCAAAAAAAGATTTTGGAAAAACTGACTTTACTTTTTGCCTGGAAGAGTCATCTTTTTAATTACAGTGATTCAGTGTTAAACTGATTGATAGGAAGATTTGTTGTTAAAATTGTAAGCTGAAGATCCAGAGATGTGGATTTTGGCTGTTTGTTGACTCACAGCAGTCTCCCTGTGCAAGTCATTCAGTTGCTCTGACTCTTGTTATCCTTACCTGTACAGTGGAATTCTGGATTCCTGAGGGAAAGCACTTACATAAGTGCTTGTGGCATTAAACAGCAATCTAAAGCTGCAATTGCCAGATCCTTCAGAGGAGAAATTTGGTTCTGCTGAGCCCTGTTAGCATGGAGTGAAAAGATGTTCTGCTATAAATATTGCCACCATGTAAGTTCAAGCCAGAGTTGCTCTGTTTCCTTTCTTGAGGCCGTGCAGCCCGATGAACAAATGTTTCCACCATGTTTCCTCATCTTGTACATTGTAGCACATACACCTGCACTGATGTTTGCCTGTGCCTATTGTTAATTATGTACCACGATTGCTTTCAAAATTGCCAATTATCAATAGTTTAGAAATTCACTTAATTGTATTTTCTTTCAAATTGGTGAAGCCTCTGGATAACTTAGTCTTTTAAACATAATTCACGAAAAATCACTTAGACATGAAGTTGAAATAGAAAATGCATAAATGAAAATAAAAATGACAATATCAGTGTTATTTTGGCTAAGAAGGCAGGAAAGAGGAAAAAAAAAAACCAACTTTGAATTAACAGTGCACAGATTTCAGTCTAATGCAGCAATTTCTGTACTGATATATATATAGTTACTGAGTTGCTGTCCTGACTGTAATGATGATCTGCAGCTGCATTATGCAAATCCGTGAGCAAGCCTTGAGGTTTACTTCTTCGACTTAAATGACCTTTTTTTTTAATATTAAAAACTAAAATGAAGCTAATTGGAATATCCTTTGTACAAGGTTGTGCAAGGTTTCCTTGAAGACTTTTACCATTGTTAACTGATGACAGAGTTCCCTTTCAAAAATAATCAAAATAAAATAATCCAAGTTAGATCAAATTATTTGAAAGGTGGAGCTGATTTGTGGTGGTGCTGTTATTTGTCCTGGATAGGAGGATGGGTTCCTAAGTATTGGAAAGGCACTCCCTCTGCATCCTCTTGCATCAAATACTTCGTTTATTTTCAGCTCTTAGTTGTAATTCTCTTATTTAGTATCAGGTACTTGGGATAGCTTCTAAATATCTGTAAGCATTTGCTGGTGCAGCAGAACCAGGAAGCACTGCAGTGTGTGATGTATTTATTTAACTCTCCCTTCCCCTTTATTTTTTTTTTTTCCTAAGAGAATGAAACTCAGAATTGGACTTGGAATTCTGCACTTACACAGAAGAAAGCAGTCACTTATTTTTTGTTGAAAAAAAAGTAAAAAAGTTTTTTCTTAAGATAATTTGAATATGCATCAAGAAACCTGAAATTAGTGGAACCAAGGTAGTGCCAAGCTGCTGTTACACTGATCATAACGTGGTTCCCACAGAGTCTTCGTACAATTTGAAATGTTATTGGAGGTAGCTAGATCTTCCCACTAATTAAGGTTGTCAAGATGCTCTGCCTCATAAAGTCCTCCAAGTTCTTGTAATCAAGTGCTTGTAATGTGGAAAAAAATATTTTTCTTTTTTTTTCAGTCTGAGATCTTCTTTTTTTTTTAGTTCCTCCAGAGCGGGTCAGGTGTCACTGAGCTTGACAACAGGGAAGACAAAAAGTTTTTGTATCACTAAGAAAATTCAGCATATTTTTCTGAAAATGTTGAGTATCACAGGCTTTGTAACAAACACAGAAAATTAGAAGGTGTGTTCTTGGTATCACAGGTGTACTTGTTTCTAACTTAAAAAAAAAAAGAGGGAAAAAACAATTAAAAGTCTCCCTTTAAGAGACTTAAGGCTAAGTTTAAACTTGGTCAGGAAACATTTTTCTGAAAAAATGCAGCTTGGTCATGCCCAGGGACGTTTTTGGAATGTTCTTTTAGTAGCTAAAAGTCTAATGACTCTGTCTATTTTGCATAAGCTAGACCTCTTACACCTCCTCAGTGTTAATGAACTGCTTAAGCTCTCTGTACAGGCAATAGTTAAATGCACCCCAACCCTGGTGGAACCACATGTTCCTTGTAATGGGTGGCTCAAGTTGGGGATGATGGGTGGCTCAGGCACTGTATTGACAGCTGAGAACTCAGTGTTTTGTGCTGCCGGTGATCTGCTGTCATTTAAGATATGTGGAGGAGGAAGCTGTGAGAAAATAGGAGGAACAAAAGGCAGGTGATGTAGCAGGGACAGGAGCGTGGAGCTGATTTGGGAAGGAGAGGAACTGAGTGGGACTTGATAACTGGCTAAAAAGACTGGCAGCTGAAGGCAGGCAGGCAGGCACTAAGGGACTAACAAATCACCTGGGGCAAGAAGCTGGAGACAAGGAAGCAGTGGGCTCCTGCTGGTTAAAGTTTAGTTAGAAATTTTGGGCAGAAAATCTGTGCTATTTTGGCAGGGAGCATTGATAGAACCACCAGTGGAGTGGGACTGGGAATGAAGGACGAGAGAGATCTGTAAAGAAGGAGTGGGCTGGCGGGGGAGAACCAAACTGCCAGATAAAGATCCAGAGAGGGAGGGCAAAGTCTGGTCCAAGAAATGAGAAAAGAATTGACGGGTGGGAATTGTGGTGAGTTTCTGGAAACAAGTCTAATGCTGGCTGACATGGGAAGGAATAGATTGAGCAAGAAAAAAGCCAGGCGGCCACTCTGAGGCTTTGTAGATCTGCGGAGAACTTTCTGAAGCAGGACGTGGTCCTAAATCTGGGTAATAAGGCAGGCTGTAACTGGATTGGGAACCTGGATGGGCTGGAAGAGAGAGATGGGACTGGGATAATGATTTGGAGAGGAAAACAGAGTGGGAGAGGCCTGGAAGAATTAGGCTAGATAACTGCTAGCAGCAACTATCTAGGCAACCCATTGTATTAAGGCATACCAGTCAACACTGGTATACTGATAGTCTAGTCCTGTTGGTGATGTTGTTAATGTAGGTGGCAGGTGACTAAAAAGTAGTTTTAAAGTTTCCTTCTCTACATGTGGTTCATGTGGGTGTCAGTGTGATGCCACCTACTCTTAACTCTGGGAGAGGGGAGGTGCCCTTTTTTTTTTTAGTAGACAAAAATTACATATAAATTATACCACAAAAATAATTTCTTAGATTTTGAAAAAAATCATGCCCATTAGACAATGCAAGAATTATGGCACTGATATATTTTTATGAAATCTCTTAAATATACACTCACACTAGGTTTTTATGGAACACTATCTCAGTGTTGATAAATGTTCAATGGATGTGTCGGGGCTGAGTAGCAGAGAGGCTGCAGAATAAAGCAACTTGAAGATGAAATTTCAAGCTAGGACTTGCAGGTGAAGAATCAGTGGTATGATGCTTAGTTAATTGTTTTCCTGGTGAATCAGATTTTGTACCACACTCTGCTGTGGAATTTGCTGAGCAGATTTTTTTTAATACCAGGGTCGTTTTCAAGAGGTCACTAACTCTTGATCCTTTATCTGAAATATTTCTTACATGAATTGCGGCTCTGAGGTCTCCTTCTGCTAGAGTTGCTGAGTCTTGATACATGCAACTGAGGTAAATGGAAGATGCGTCTTGAACATTAAACTGCATATAATGCAGTCTACAATGGGAATTAAAAACATCCTTGTCACCTGAACTTGGGCATCCTAGGTTAATGAAAATTCCTTAGTGTAATCTTTTGTACCACCATTCTCCATTGAAAAATGGGCTATAATGCTACTCCTTTGGGATTTTGAGAAAATGAATTCATTAATTGTGTTTTGTGAAATGCTGTAATTGTTGGTAGCAAGAGAAAAGCCTATGAGGAAATTAATAATCCTCTTTCAAAGCTTTGAAGAATTGACTATATTGAATAAAGCATGAGGCTGCAGACTGAAGATTGAGGAGAAAACGAAGCACTGCGGAGCTATTCATGCAGTGTACTCCTTTATCCTGTATACACAATGAGGCAGCACTTGTGGAAAAATCGTACAGGATCATGCCACTGAAGGCTGTAATATGATGTATTCACCAGAAGCAATTCTTTTTCCATATGCTACTTTGTCATTTCCTAACTTTTAATGCTGGCTTCTGTAAAGTTAGCATTTGTTAATGAAAGCTGTTGTGTCTAATCATACTAAATGATAATCATGTGGAAGCATAGTAGCTGATTTGCTCCAGGCTTTTTGTGCTTATAGAACAGAAAAAAAGCTAATATAGAAAGGGGGAATGCAGACTACCCTCCTCTACCCTCTGTGGGATGGATCCTCATGCTTTCCTGCCATGCATCTGCAATTACCTGTTGTCAGCTCTGTGACAGTGGACTAGGTGATTCTTGATGGCTGAGTTGTAATGGTAATTTTGGGGTATCTGTGGGTTTTAGCTAATAGTCTCCCTTTGCTGATGGTACATTTATGCTGAAATTGGTTAGTTTAGTGCTGACAGTTCTCTTTATCAATGGAAAAACTCTTTGCATGTGGATTTGCTGGCCAGCTGTTTAAACTACTTCAGAGAAATGCAAAGAAAGGAAGATTTTGTAGAGCTTGAAACCCGTCTGAAATTTCCTGAGCTTTACCTACTTTGGGTCAAAACTTAGATAATAACTTTTTATTCTGCAGTTGTAAGTTTACCAATATTTATTCAACCCTTTTCAAAGTATTCAGAGGCATTTCAATGAATATAAATGTATTGCCACTTTTAGACGTAAACACAAAAAAGTGATATAAAAACTTTACACAGATGCAGTTATTGTTTCTTGTTCTTTTCAATACCTCGCTTCCTTGTGACTGAATATTTTCATTTATTTTGACAATGTCAATATGATACTTGGTGTTACAGAATAGTTTTTCACTGACTCAGGTAATAAATTTTAATAGAAATTATACCTGCAAAGTGGAAAGATAACAGATGGTTATCTTTGGTTCTAGAGACAGTGCCTCTAGTTTAACCTTTGGATTTTTGCTAAAGGTTACTAATTTGTCTTTTTTTCTGATGTAAAATGTTTTCCCTTTCCAAATTAGAAAAAAAAAGGGGGGGGGGGGGGCAGGGAGGGAGTATAGATTGGGTTTTGTTTGTTCATTTGGGTTTTTTTATGATTTTTTTGTTTTGTTTTGCTAAATGTACAGGTACATTCTTTTTCACTTCTACTCCTAGATAGAAATACCTCCAGTGTCAGCATCTTCTGGTTTTGTTTTGCCTGTTCTCAGACTGACAAAGGAAAAGTAGAAAGGTGTATGAAGTGTTCCCCCTCACTCTGCCTGCATTCTCATTTGTGTACCCGTGGTGGGAATGGTCTTGGAACATCTCAGAGGTTGTGAGATCATGGAGGGATAGGTGCCTGTATGGTTTGAAACTGCTTCTCTGTCCTGGTCCTTTTAGTAATTAAGACAGAGAGAAAGGGGAAATAGCAAGGGCTGTCAGAGTCTCCGTGTACAGAAGAGAAGTAGATTGAATTGGATCATGTCTGTAGCTTCCACTTCTGTACTTGATGGTACTAACTTTTGAAGGAGTGTGGTTGATGCTACTTTTGTGTGCAGTGCGTAAGCATTCTGGGAAGTACTCTGCTTTGTACGCAGTTCTCAAAATGTACCAGAAACTAAACTTTCTTTATGATTTTTCTTTTGCTAGTCTTGTTAATTGGAATGGCCTGAAATTGAAGGCATAATATGCATCATAATGTAAAGTGCAGACAGAAATAGACACTGCTAGATAAGGTGTCAGTATTGATACACCTTAACCAAGAGAAAGCCTGAAGCAAAAGTTTTCCTTTCTTTATGTCTTAATTTTGCACACATGCATGTTTTGGAGAAGAGAAGCTTTGGTGCAGATTGACTGTGAAATTTAAAAGGCATCATCTAGATATTCAGAGCTATTGCAAATGCAGCTTTGCTGCTGCAATCAGAACTAAAGTGTTCTTGTGGAAATTACCATCTGATTCCTTAGCTCTTCGGTAAGCTTGAATACACTGTTCTTTTGGAAGACCTGGGAACAGAGATGTGATTGTGTGACTTCTCTGTAGAGCAGTAGAGGGTTTATAACACGACAGTGAATTCAGTTGGGAAACCTGTGGTATTCTGGGAGATTTGAGTCTTGAAATTTATCCTTGAGAAGCAGCCTATAGTAATGTTAACTACTATAAGAAGCAGACTGTAATGTTAACCTGTATTCATAAGTTACCATAATTTAATTCTGTAAAGTGGTTAAAAACCTATGGCAGGTTAAATGCTGGTTTAGGAGATCATTAGTCTATTAGTGTGGAAGAAAAATCTAGCTTTTTGGCTGAGTCTGGACACCAGTGCAGAAAAGATGTTTGGGTGAGACAGAAGGCTGAAGGACCTGCTCGTAATGGTGTAGACCCATACTAGGATTAGAACAGACAGGAGGCTTCCTGACCAGAACATATTTCTGCTTTGCACATATTACTGCATGCCTGAAAAGACAGGTATGTGGTCCTTGTCGATAATAGCAACCTGCTACTTCTGGCAGATACTATGCTAGCCAGCAAAGATCTGGTTATGGAGGTTTGAAGCAGGTAGCAGGTATGGAAACTGCCACTCAGTCTGAGTGTCACGTCCACATTCTGGACACTGTGTTGTGGAATTAGTTTCATTTTGATAGTTTTATTGTGCTGAAAGTACAATACCAAGCAGGTAAATTCCAACTAAATTATAGAGAGGCAGCAGATTTCTTTAAAACAATGTTGAGATTGTAAAGTACAGCACTGAAAAGTTAGGCAATGCCAGGATTAAGACTGGCATCTCTAATCTGTTGAGATTTTTCTATACATTTGATGTAATTTAAACCTTGAATGTCCATTGACAGGGTACTTTCTTTACATGGTCAAAGGTTCATTTTATTGTTTGCTATGGATGGATGATTCCAGGGAACAAACACCATAGCTTATCAAATTGTAAATGTCAGGACTCCTGCCTTCAATTGTAAATTAAAGGATGCAGCAAGCAATTAAAGGAACTGAAGGAAAGAAGAGAACTGTATAGATACACTCTTGATTTCTCTGCTGTGGTGGTCATGTGTTGTATTAGGTCATTTAAATCATACTTCCTAAAGGTGTAATTCTCTGGTGAGCCAGCTTGAGACATCTGGGTTATAATCAGAGCTGCAACTGGAGTCAAATGAATGGATAAAGATCACAGGTGCTCTGAAGTGAGATGCCAGCAATGTATTTTTCTTCAATGTCCTACCTATTATATGGAATGTTAATTCAGTTGATATCATTGTGTGTGAAGTAAGATCATTAACATGTAAAAAGCACACAGTTACAAGAAGTGCTTTGTTAATGGCAGATCAAAGTGACAGAGGACTTAGCCTCTTCCTCTTTTGCCTACTCTGATGTGTTTTCCTGAAAAAGTAATACTCCTTTTTACTGCACTGGTTGAATTGCTCATTGTCTGGAATCTGTAGTGATCTCAGAGGAAACCTGACAAAACTAAGGCCCACAGGGCAGGAATGAGACTAGAGGTGTGCTGGGGATTGTAGTCTCTCAGCCTGATCTTCCATTGACTAATCTATGTAACTGCAAAAAGGGAAAGAAGTGGGGTGGCAGTTCATTCCTTGAACATCCTTATTCCATATGCTGAATGACACTGGTGTGGTGGAAACATGGCTTTGTGAGATCTCTTGCTTTCTATGTCATTGGCTGTTATGGGAGCCTTCTAAATTAGCCAATGCACTATTTGTTTGTACTGCTGTATGGCTAGATGATGTGCAGGCAGGAAGACAGAACAACTTTGCACGTCGTTGGGAATCTACCCCCTTCTGACCTCCATTGCCATTTTTGTCTTTTGCATGGTTAATAGTTTTACCCAGAAGGTGTTAATGTTGGTCTCAACATACAAAAACAGAGACCAATGCTACTGTATAAACACTGTTACTGTCCAGTAGTTTAAAATAAAGTTTTGATAAAAGCGTCTAAATGTTACTGTACTTGGGAACTCTCTTAAGTGCCTTACAAGGTCAATTACTGGATTACTTGATTACTTTGGTCTGATGGCAGTTTTAAGAAGCCAGTAGCCCACAAGAAATAATTAAGTGTTAAGTTACACTTGAAATACAGACAAATGTTTCAATATTGAAACTCTGTGGAAAATTCCATTGTGTACAGAAAGACCACCACCAGTGTAAGAACCGTGCTACATGTAATAATCAGGGCTTCGGAGTATTCACTGCGGTGTAAGACTCCAAACAGCTGATGATTCTGTCTGACTTTGTGTTTACTTATGTAGTCAGTAGGAACAATTTATGTATGAAACAAACAAGAGAATGTTTGATACTATTTTTGTATACTGCAGTGAGATTTTTAATTAACCCCAGATAAAAACCTCTCTTTCCTGGTTTTAGCATCTCTCTTACGGCAATGGTAGCTTACATGTTGATGCAGCCTTCCAGCAGACGCTCTGGAGTGTAGCACCAATTAGTTCAGGAAGTGAAGCTGCCCAAGGTAAGATCGACTTGACTTTAATTATTGAAAGACCATTTGTAAATGAAATATCTGAAATATCAGATTATTCTGCCAAGTGTGGGAGAGGGTTTCTGTTATGTAGACATTCAATCCAATAAATAAACAAATGACACTGATGGTTTTCTACATAACTTTTTCTGAGCAGCTCATTCAAATCTCATTTTGCTAAAGGTATGATAACATTCATAACATTTTTTTTTTTTAAATTGCTTTTGGTCCTTGTTTAAAATATTATCTCAGATTATTCTCATGTATGCAGTCATGGTTACAGGTAGCGCATTGCTTAAGTGTCCTAAAATTTATGGAGAAGCTGTTCCTGTTGATGAAAGGAGAAAACCTTCTCTCAAACCTGTTGCTCCCTCCTATAAACTCCATTCTTCTCATCATCCCACTGATGGCAGCAGTGGTATAGCATTCATGTTAATAATGTCAGTGCAGTTTATTAGCTGAGATCCAGGTTTGTGCTGTGCCACGTCTGTCTGGTTGGTGAACCTCACTAGTGAGACCTGCCTGGCTGTTTGGGAAGCAGAACTCCACAATGATAGTGTCATGTTATACATTCATACCCACAGGAAATCATGTGAAAATGATGTAGTATGATTTTAACAGCTGTGTGTTTCTGTGCATGTTTGCTTGTTCTTTGTTACTTTGCCTTCTCATTTTCACTTTCCTCAGGTATAGATGTTGTCTTTGTTAAGTAGTATCTTTTCTAGAGAATATCAGCTGACTGGTGTCAGAAAGAATCAGAGCAAAGGTCTTATTCTAGCAAAACTGGCAAGTGTTGCTATAGTCAAAGTTGTCTTGTTATGAAGGGAGAATGAATCTGACAGTGCGTAAGACCTTACTGTATATGCCTCAGTAAAACTGTATCCAAATTAGAGAATTTCCGTAAAAACGGAAAAGAGGAAAATAAAGCTAATTTTGTTAGTATCTGCAAAATGCTTTGACATCTTCATACACAAAATGTTAATAGGAATAACTACACTTGAATACCCTCTCTTAATCAAAACTTCCAATTAAAGACAGATTAGTAAAGTGAAACTCAGTTAAATGAAATTACTTTGTAGTGAAAATAACGGATAAATAGTCTGTAAAATGGACTAGGACATTTGAGGGAGGTAGTTAAAAGAAAATTATTTCTTTTTACATGCATTTCTGCAAAACTGTTTTATGCAGAAGTGAGTTTGTTGTGTAAGTCAAAATACAGCTTTAGACTCAGATCAAGTAATTCTGCTAATACTGTACTGTGAAATGGATGGGAGTACTTTCAAAACAAAATAAAACCAAAAAAGCTGTTCGGGGCAGAACATCTCCAGAATTACACGGACACAGGTCCATGCGGAAATTAATATATGTAACTCCTGTTACCTGGACACATCCCTCTGTGTCAAAATCAAGAATTTAAAAATCCAATACTAAAATTGGCTGCATAAATACTAATTTGGTATTGATTTCAAAGGTTTAAAAAATATATCCTGAAATATTCCCTGATAAATATTCAGGAAAAAGATTTCCTGTAGCTTCAAAATAAACCTGTGAAACGTACAGGGTGGCTGTTGGGTCTTCAACACCATTTCCTTGTACAGTTCTATTCTACTGCACAGGATTACTTGTTAATAGACATAGCTTGAAAATATTATTGCAATATTTTTTTTAAATAATCTTTATAACACTAAAGCTGAGGAATTACGTTACCACATCCTGCTCAAATACAGAATTTGGTATTATTTGATATTTCTAGCAAGAAGGGAAGATGAGATTAGGAGACAAACAAGTGTTAACATTTAGTTTGTCAGACTGGAAAAATACCATTGAATTGCACTTAAAGTCTACAAGTGTTAATAATACTAGATTATAATACAAAATTTGTAGGACACCTTTTTTTTTTTTTTTTTTTTTTTTTTAATGGTACAACTCTAATGCAAAAAGACTGAAGGAAATGTATCCGTTTTGTTTTTATCTTTACTGATTAGAATTATAGCCTTATTTTCAGCTTCTGGCTTCAGTGTCCTGGCCCTTCAGATATTGTGATGTTACATGTAGCTCTGTGCCTTAGTTTATGAATACACATATCTGTACTTGTACACTGTAGAGCCAGGTGCTTGGCTTTGAACCTGCAGGTGCAGTGGAGATTTAGACAGTATAGGAGTTTGCCTTTGGCGTCCGAATAAATCGTGATTGTAGGTTGGGAATCTTAAGTCAAACAGAGTTTACAGTGAATCTTCCCAGAAGTTTTTCTCACAGAAAACTCCCAGAGACATTAAAAGGATTTTCAAGTTAACATTAACTAAATCAATCTTTGCATTGTTACTGCATGCACTGGAATCCTAAACTTAAATCAAAAGTCAGCAGGTAAAATAGAAGAGTGCTCCACTTCCTTTGTAATCTGTGAGGGAAGTATTGGCTTCCTTGTTTCCACTGTATCAGTCTTTTTCTGAGTTGCGCTAACACTGTAGAATCCTCTGTCTGTGTCTCTCTCCTAATCCACCTTTTCCTACTTGCTGACTTGGAGCTTTTCACACTTGACAGTGTTCAGCTGGCTCCCCAGGGTATAAGACACCCTCCCCTTCTGACCGTCTTTTTAAAGGAAGATAAAATACCAACAGAAAAAAAAACAACCCAAAACCCTGATAGTATTTATTAAAGTTTGAACTATAGTTTTACGTGTTGCTGTGTTCAGACAAATGCACTTGATTTTCTCTGTTTATTCAAGGATATCTGATAGGAGGGGATGTTCTGAGGTTATTGCATGGTCACATGGATGAATGTTTGACAGTCCCTTCAGGTGAACATGGAGAAGAACAAAGAAGGTAGGTTTCTAGCTTATAATAGAATCGTAACAAATGTTGCTGAATCAGTATTAAATGTCACTGATAGTACAGATCTTTGAAGGATATTTTGATGGGATGTATAACTCATAAGGAGTAATATTGTTGAGATGAACTTTGGACGTGAGCCTCTTCCATTTTCCTTTTAGTATTGTTCAAGTCTGATTTCACTTACCAGGTGTAAAAGCAGTAATGATTTTTGACAACTTATTGTCATCTCTACTGACTTAAAAAGACTGTGAATGAAATGTGTTGCTTTCTTTAGTGTTGTTTTCTTCTGTAGTCACAACAAATTCCTCAGGACAGGGTATGTTAAGAATACTACCCAGTCCTTCAAGGCTGCTGATCTGGGTATTGATCTCAAATGTACCTGTCGTGGTAGTCTAGAACTTAAGTTATGGTTATTTTTTTGACTAAAAGAATCCTAGAAGGGAGTGGAGAAGTGATAACAGCTCAGTATGGAGTTAACCAATAAATCCAACTGGTGAGATGACTGGCACTGAAAGTGGCATGTCTCTGTGGAGTGATTACATGGATGAATCAAAGTCCTGTTTATTTGCTCTAATAAAATATAGCCTAAGCTGCTTTTCAGTAGGGCAGCGTCATATGATTTATTCCTACCTTCAGTCTGAAGACTGCTAAATGATGATGTTGATTTTGGGATAGTTTGTTTAATGCAGCATATTGGGTAGCTTCATTTCCATGACAAAAAAATATGCTATTCATACATTTCCAAATTAGTTTTCTTGGTTTGCAAATAGAAATGAATTTTTTTTTTCTATTTTATTATTTGTAAAGATAAGAGCAAGACATTGGAAGCTCTCATAAAAATATAGCAAAAATCTTCTGTGAATTTTTAAATAGTAATGAGAAAAACTTAAGAGTTTTCTTATACAGCTGCTAATTCTTCCTGGCTATTTCTCTTTTTTAGACGAGGGAATAATTTTAAACACAGAAGATAGATACTTCAAAATGCTGAGACTTAAAATGTGATCAGTTCATGTTTTAATTTTAGTTACTATGTGATAGATCCATTTTTTTTGGATGTTTTTTGCTGCTATTATTATCCTCACCCTTAAAATGATTAATTAAAAGATTAGATGATACATAAATAGAATCCTATAATGTTTTCTTTTACTTCAGTCTAAATCCTGCAAAATTTCTTTTAAAAACTGTAGTTGCAGTGTAATTCCAGATTTATAGGATGATCAAGCACTTCAGTAATGAACGCTTAAGAACACACTACAAATCTCTTCAACGAGGCTAACGTTATACATAAATCGCAATGAAGGAGTGTGAATTTGGAAGTCAAGAAAAAACTAATTTGTCCTGCTCGTGCATTTACATGATGCATCTTTGTGTCCTATAACGTGAAGAATAAGGTTCATTTCTTAAGCTGCAGGCCAGTGCTATAAACAGAACAGATCCTTATTTTTCTTTCTGCACTGCCTACATTTTCCCTTATCAGTCTAGTACCCCACAAAAAACAATGCTAGTAGACAACAAATGCTACCTATATAGTTGTTTTAATATTTCCTGTATAGGTATAATTGCTTTGTACCCGACACCTTATTCTCTTAAATTATAAGTGCATTTAGTTATTACTTAAAGCCTTTATAATTCTATCTCTTATTAGGACTCTAGCTTACTTGCTTATTCAAAGTAATATCTAAAAGGACAGTTTGGCTCCTTTCACTTTTCAATATGTATGCATATCTTGTTTTGATAGATGGTATTTAAGTGCTGGTAGGACTCTATTTAAAAGTAGGGGTAATTTTGGCAAGTAGGACATTGTAAGATAAATTAGTGTTTCTTTCATTTTCATTTAAGTTCTGTAACTTTTGCACAAACGGCATGGTAAAGTATGATATATTTGGAGTATAATAATTCCATATTATCCTTTCATTGCCTTTTGAAATAGTCTGGTGATAGATTACTGTGGTTGTGCTTGGTTTGCTTTGTACCAGAACATGCCTGAAGAGCAGCTCTGCTCTGGAGAATGGCAGCATAAAGGAGCACAGAGAAGTTCCATCTCTGTTGTGACTCACTAATTCCTCTATCTCATTTTTATTTTTCTGCAAAGGCCTCCTCTTTATGCTTTTCTTTTTTGAATAAATAGAAGATCAGACAGTCCTAAAATAACAGTTTTATTCTATAATGTCACCTGGTATCTAATCCTGGGAATGAATAAATGGTTTTGATGCGAAGGAACCTCCTAGGCAGTTTCTGAAAATAACTGCTGTTTTTCTCTATTCTTAGGGCATTGGTACAGTTACATAAATTTGAGTATAAAACTGTTTCAAAGATTACCACAAGTCCAAAATAAAACACACATTCTTAAGCTGTTTATACTCTCGTGGAGCAGCATTTAGCACAGTGGATGCTTATGAACAGTGACAGTGTGTATAGTGTGTTCATGCTTACAGTGCCTAACAAAGCTTTCTCTGAGGCAAGGTCAGCCATATCTGCACTGGAAGAGGCCTAGTACGAGGGGCAGAAATAGTCATAGAAGCAGCTTATTAAATTCTCTTCTGTGTTTCACTTTTTTTTTTTCTGAATGTATAGACTGTTTCCTTGCTTGGTTATTGAGCTTGTGTGTCCAGACATGTGGTCCTTATACTGTGCTACCATGGTCACTAGGAGGTAGGGGGGAATCACTGTATTTGTTGAAGAGGGGCTTTGGTATTGAGTGGTGAGATGTAATTGCACAATGAGCAGTGGAAAAAGAGCAATGTTCAGGGCCAATTTTTACCACAGGAAAAGCCAGGTGTGTGCCCGAGGTGAGAGACTGGTTAGGAGGATGATTTTGTTCATTTGGCATCATTTCATGTTGAAATTGTGAAACTTTCTCTCTCTCTCTTTTTTTTTTTAAGCCCTTATTTTGTAATTATATATTGAGACTTGTGAATTTATAATATCAAAGGAATGAATAAAGTTACTCTAAGTTGTTGTTTAGAGCAGGTATACATTGCAATGCTTCTGTGAAATTGTTTACCATTATTTCAATCTTTTAATTAAAAAATTTTGCAAGAAATGTTCATAATAAACTCAGGTTGTGCAGCAGAGATTTGAAAAATATTACAATAAACAAGCTGATATTTTCCCCATTACAATTGAATCAGTCAACATCCCCCGTTTTTCTGTTCAATTAAGAGGAATTTACTACATTTTTGATGTTGTATTATGTCTGTAATTTTTTCTTTTCTTGTAAAAATGTCAACTAGTTATTAATACAGTACTTTGCATGACTGTAGAATTTTGGATTACTTTGTGGGTGTGTTTTTGTGTGTGTGTGAGGTTTTGTTTGTTTGTTTTTCATTTTTGTTACTTAGAAGTACCCAAAACCTAATGGCAGATAGCAGTGGAAGTATGTAATCAAAATTATTTGATTGTGTTGTGATGCTTCCTTTTTATTATAGCCCATCATTCATATTCTTTTAGAAGTTAAAGTCCATACAGGAGTAGGGCTGTGAGTATTCATAGTTCTAGTGCAGAAGGGGACCATGAGTGTTCTCATTGCAACTAATTTGCATTTTGATTTGCAGTATGTATTTTATAGTGAGGACTGTGGTGCAGTTTGGACCCTTCAGAAATATATCATTACAGAAAGAAATTACCTGTGAGAGAGAGCAAAGTGCTCCTGTCATTTGCAAAGTATCACTTGAGGTGGATATCCTGGGTTTAGCTGTGACGGTTATTTTTCTCCTTCTTAGTAGCTGGTGCAGTGCTCTGTTTTCGACTTCAGCCTGAGAACAGTGCTGATAACACACCGATGTTTTTAGTTGTTGCTAAGTAATGCTTACTCTGATCAAGGACTTCTCAGTCTCATGCTCTGCCAGTCATGCCCAGTATATAAACTGGGGGCAGTTACCCGAAAGGCCCAGATCACTGCTTGGTTCAGGCTGGATATCAGTCAGGGGGTGGTGAGCAGTTGTATTGTACATCACTTGTGCTTACTGTTTTCTTTTCCTTTTCCCCTTTTAGTTTTATATTCTCTCCCCTTGTTTTTTCCCTTATCATTATTATTATTGGTGGTTAGTAGTAGCAGTTTTGTATTGCAGCTTAGTTACTGGACTGTTCTTATCTGAACCTGTGGGATTTACATTCATTCGATTCTCCTCCCCATTCCTCCAGGAGTGGGGGGGGGAGAGAAGAAAGGGGGCAGTGGGCGAGCAGCTGCTCAGGTCAGGCTGGGTACCAGCTGGTGGGTGGTGAGCAATTGTATTGTGTATCAGTTGTGCTTATTGCTTTCTTTTCCTTTTCCCCTTTTACTTTCATATTCTCTCCCCTTGTTATTTTCCTTATCATTATTAGTGGTAGTAGTAGTAATTTCGTATTGTAACTTAGTTACTGGACTGTTCTTATCTCAACCTGTGGGATTTACATTCATTTGATTCTCCTCTGGGGGTGAGGGGAGGGAAGAAGAGGGGGAAGTGAGCGAGCAGCTGTGTGGTTCTGAGTTACTGTCTGGACTTAAACCATGACAGTGGAACAGACTCCCTGTTTCTCAAACCATCCAATGAGAATAGGCCTTCATGAGGAAATATGTATGTGTAGCCTAATTTCAGAAGTAGTTTTGTCATTCCTGCCTTTGAAAGTTTCTTTGGGTTAAACATATTACATTAAGGCTTTTGTAAATTATATTGAACATCTCATGTTAGTCTCAGAAATGATACACAGGGTTTTAAAGTGTTAAAAGTTAAAATCCATGTGACTTAGCCAACCCAGCTCATTTTCACTTTCCTTTCAATGCCGTTCTCTTAAGATGGGTAAAATATACGTCTTGATATGGTGCATGTGAAGGATTATTTATGAATAAAATGTGAACTGAGGAAGTTTTCACCCAGCATAAATCAGTAACCTTTCCTCTATGGCCAAAACAGCCCATGAGCCTTGAATAGTAATGGTTGTGCTTTTAGAAATTGGAAAAAATCTGTTAGAGCTCTTTAATGGTTAATTTTTCAAGTCAGAAACAGAACGGCCTTGCGTGTCATTGAAGGGAGTGAAATAATTTCTTTAACTTGAACTTTGACATCTTATTTGTTCATTTGTGTATAATCCAGGTACAATATTGTTATTTATGCCATATTTGTGGTGCCCTGATTCATTCCAAATTACTGAGTTTTACTTCAGTATTTCCTTGCTCTGGTACTTAGGATTTACAGGTTCTTGAACCAAAACTATTTCAGCAGTATTGAAACACTGTCATTTAATGTAATTTACTTTAACCTCATTTAATGCCCATTTGTAGTCAGTGAATTTCACTGAAATGATTGCCCTCTCTGCTGAACAATAATAAGATGAATTCAATAATGTTTCTCCAAGGGTTTTGATATATGGTAATCTATTTTAAAGCTGTCTAATAAATTCATTATTGTAACGGGAGATGAGAGATGATTACGATCGCTTTGCCTTGCAATCTCAGATCCATCTTAGAAAGTTGGATGAGAGTGCTGGGAACAAGCCAGGGAGAGCACCATTAAGTAATGTCCTGGAGGCCTGCCGTCCTTGTGCAGTCCGTGGTGCTGGAATCACAGCCCTGGCCCTGTAGGACAAGTGCTGAGGCAAGTTCCAGCTCTAGTCACTGTTTGTATTAAGGGAAATTAAATGGAGTAATGGTACAGGCAGGAGAAGAACGATGTTTTAAATTTAACATACAGTCATAGACAGAAAACTTAACTAATTAACTAGATTAAGGTTTAGAGTAAAGATGAACTGAAATTCTCAAAGGTTATGAATTCCTTATAGATATTTTAATTGGAAATAAAAGTGGTTATGTCGTTAATCCATCAACGTAGAATACGCAGATAAACTGCTTTGGAAAGAAGAGTTAAAAAAAAAGTCAAGGATTACTCCTATGGGTATGGTTTAGAAGGTGTAAGGTATCGAGCTTTGTAGAAAACTTAACACTCATTGTAGCTCTTGTTGACCTCTCCTTTTTTGCCGTTACTTTTAATTTCCTCATGCATTTACATTACTTATAGTTTCATAATAAGGTTTTGTAATGTGCATTTTTTCTCTGCTTGAGATCCTTGATCTCTAGCTCTCCACTCCCCAGCTCTTTCTCAGTCTCCCTCCACATTACTGTCACTTACTTTTTAGCTGAGGCTTTGCTGGTGCCTTTTTGACTTTTGTCCCTAAAGTGCTATCACTGTCTTGCTGCCTTCACTCTCTCTGCTGCTGCTGTACCCATTCATTAAATGAAAATAAGAGAGAATCCCAGGATTCTTCTTATTTCCTTAGGTAAACAAATTGCACATTTTTATTTAGGAATTCTTCACTTCAATCTCTTTCCCATTTTCTCATCTTATGTGACTGATAGCTTCACTTTTAAAGAACAGAGAAAGGAAATAATGGATGGACTGTCCCATAAAAGAAAACTACTTCGCCCATGAGAAATATTCTTTTAAGTTCACAACTGGAGGTTTTTTAGATGTTTAAAATTACACTGATCCAACTGGTATGTGTAATCCAAAGCTAGCTTTAGAAGGATGCTCAGACTGAGAAACTGGTATCAGGGTTTCCACTGTGAGAAGAACTTCATCCCTGAAAAGTAACAAGGTAACAACTTAACAATGAAATGTTCAGGTAGATTTAAGCCTTTGTTTCAACCTTATTTCTCGGATATATATAATGACTTGAAAACCACAGAATAAAATGAAAGGAAGCAGTCTAAATTTTGTATTATGTGAGTGCAAGAATTCCAAATGCATTTTTGTCAGCAAGGTTCATGTTGAAATAAGCCAGGATGATTTTTAGAAAAACAAAGCAACCACAGCCTCCCCACAAACATACCCCCCCCTGCTTTGTCCACAGCTGAAACAGGCCAACCAGGGTGACATCTGATTTATTATTGTTTAGATGTTACAAGACAAACCCAATCTATTAGTTGTAGAACAAAAACTTGAACAAATGCCTGGAGAGTGCCTGAACAGAGAAGCAGCTGAATGCAAGATTGCTTAGCATTTTCCTTTTATTATACTAATGAAGGCCAATTTCAATAAGAAATAAGACTGACTTTGAATTTCATTCCCTTCTGTGAAAGAGATATGAGAGACTTGCTAATACCTGTCAGCTGCTTCTGGCATCACAACCATTGCAACAAATGAATAAGACAATACGTGAAGAAAATATTGGATATAAGGTCATGGGGAGGATTTTGTACATGTTTATTATGCACCTACAACTTCTTGGTACATGAAGCATGTGCCAGAATTTCTATTTATACATGTGTCATGAATATTCAGTGTGAGTGGTTCTGTAATTGTAGTGAGAAATATTTATTTTGTGTTTAGACTAATTTTTTTCGCCCTGTATAATTTGTCATTCTTTCGCAATGTCTGAGAGTGTTTATTTCCTTAATACTTTCTAACGTATTCCATGATGAATTTTAGCACATCTGTAGCTTCATGTATGGTTAACAGTACTCAGAAGTATATTCTAATTCACTATTTCTTCTGGTTTTGAACAATCTCTTTCAATGCTGGGTTTTCCTCTGTGCTAAGCATTCAGTTTCTCTGTATTATAGCCACAGGAGGGATTTGGAAGCTAAAGCCCAGTAAGTACTAGGTACCTGATTCCTAAATTGTGGTCCTCAAAAATTGCTTCTAACAAACAATGGCCTACAATTTCAGTATTAATATTCCCTAAAGTTATGTCTCTGGCTATTTTGGCAGTGCCTTATCTTGGCCAAAGATCACATTATCTGCTCGATCCATAAAGCTAGGCCATTTTTTGGCAGTGTTCCCTGACATGCTTGGTCTGATAAGCATAATGACAGCACTCCTTTGCGTGAGTGACTCCTTTGTTCATTTTCCCAAAGGCAAGGCCTAGGTTTATAATTCTGGCAGTATCTTAGGGCACAAATGAAGGTGCAGGCAGGAAGCAGTCCAAAGAACAGCTGCGTAAATCTAGGGTAGTGGTACTTAATACTCACTGCATTCCTCAGTGTTTACTTTGAAAAGAAGCCAGGTTATCTACTCAGAGCTTTTGGTGACCATAATTCTAAACCATTTTGTGGATCCAATATAGATCACTTACCTGTCCATAGAATAATGGAGAAAAAAAAAATCCCCAAATTTCTTTTTAGGCTTAAATGATTTTTTTAGAAGCACTTAGATTTCTAGCTATATGCAGGAACTAGAGGGATCATTACGTATTAAAATTTGGAAATAAGAAGCTGTTAATATCTGACATGTGAAGGCTGTATCAGTGTGGTTGTGAAACTTCAGGTGCTATGATAATAAAATACAGTGCCAAATAAGTGGATTTTTGTAATTTGGTGTAATAAGTTGCATGATTATTTTAATAGTATAAACTCTGAGAAAACACTGACTTTCTTGTCAGATGTATGCAGTGATCACAAATCTTCATAATAACTTTTGTTAGAATCTAGAAATACTGCAATTATCAGGCTTTTAATAAAAAAAAGAAATCCTGGATTCTCTATCGTTAAAACACTAAGAAAGATGCCTAAGCAAACACTGTATAAATCTTTTTGTTATGAACATCGCACTAATGGATGCTGAAGGAAATAAAAATTTGAGTAATTAAGTCTGAAGGCTGAATTGATAAGAGCTGGGTTTGAGTCTGATAACCTTTGAATCTGACAGTTGCAATAATTGTTGCAAACAATTGCATCTCTCAAAAATGAGAGATGCAGTTGAATGAACAAACACATATGATTAATTCTTCCAACAGAGCTGAGCATTTAGTCTGTGCCTTTGCTTGGTTTTCAGAACTGTCCATTATGAAGGTGGCGCTGTGTCTATTCATGCTCGTTCCCTCTGGAGACTAGAGACTCTAAGAGTTGCGTAAGTAAAACCTCTTTCCAAAAAAGTAGTCTGTTGACAGGGTACTTCTTGTATAGTGAGAGCATTCCTATAAAATCAGATTGATAACTGTAAAACCAGACTGACAATACTAAAATAATCTTCAAAAAGTGCTCTGTATCACTTTAATGGAAAATTAAACAACTTCTTATAGAGAGTGCATGTTAATGGACACGGTGTGCGTGTTTTGATTGGTTGTTCTGAAGTTGTTACAGCTGTCAGTGAATTCACAATTTATATTTTCAACACATGTATGTGACATAAACAGAAATAGTAATTCATGTGTGCCACCCCCTAACTTGTTTAAGCCACTTGGAAGACTTTAAAGGCGGAAATTTACAGGAAGAAAATGCTATTTTGCATTGTTAGAAGCATTGGAATGTTAGTAAGGAATTATACATTGTTTGTTAAGGTAATTGCACTGTAAAATTACATATAAATTCTGTTAAAATACGTGCTTATGATAAAATTTCTAGTGGCTAATAAATGATTGCTTTTAGAGATTAAATCAGAGCAGCTTAGGGAAAGGTTACATACCCTAATGATGCTGTTTTCTATGTATGCATTTAATTTATTTGGATGATGTTAAATGTCATTGATAGGGCAGTGAGATTTTCCCTTTGGACTAAAATTGACTTGAGAGTGCTTAAGTGACAACTATGAAACTGTGGAAGGATCTCTGGCTTTTTATTTTCCTCATTGCATGTACTTCTCTAATAAGCAGCGTGGAACAGCGTTGAATTTTGAGAAACTACAGGTTTCTGTTATGACTGTCATGTATCTCACTTTGACAGGCATCTGATACTTTTGAGGTGTAAATATTTGAGCATATAGGACTGAGAAATTCTGAGAACTGTCAAAACAACTAAGCAAAGGTAGCAGTATTTTTTCTTTTTAAGGAATATGACTTTCTTACCATGAGGAAAAAACAAATAAAATCGCAATAACAACACGCTGTTCTACAAGTCCCTTACTTCCCTGTTTTACTGGATGATATTCTAATAGCTATTCTTTCATTGCTGAATTACAAGCACATTACTACTCAAGCAAATGCTTCAATTTATAACATAGTATATGCATACCTGAAGCCCTCCATCAGTTCTAGTCCTTCCTAGAATAACTACAGATATAATATTAATTCTCTTAATTTTATATGATTCTGATGGAATAATTGTTTGTGAACTTTCCTCATTAGTGGAAAACTCTTGTAAAAATTGCCTGAGCAGTCTGCATGCAGTCATGTAGACTGCCTCTTGGGATGCCCTGGCATGGGATGCCAAATACTGTTGCACCAAAAGGCGACAGGGATCATATTCTCACATTGCAGAAAAGAGTTTTTAGTAGTCAGAAATGGCTTCATAAGATACTTTCTGCTCAAAAGGCTTTTCTAGTAAGTGCCCATGAATTGTCCTTTTTTCTGTCTTGCAGGCATGAGCTAGAGTCATGGTTCAACTGCACTACATTTATTATTTTCTTTTCCTTATGGTCCATAGCTATTGGGTCCAAGATAAAATTGAATCAGACTAGAGAAAAGGCAGCTCCCCAGCATGGCCCAGAATTTGAAAGGAGCAGAGCTGATGTATTTTGCTAGACCCTTCAGTACAATAGCTGAGATTCATGACCTGACATTTTACTTAATTGAGAAGCAGAAGTTATGCTAGAATATTTACACCTAGATGTGCTTTTGTGGACTATACTGACTTCAGTGGGTAGAAGCCTGAAAAAAAAGATGTGTTTCTAAGATAGAAAGCTTCCATATTTCCTTCCTCCCTAAATTAAGTCCTCTCCCCTCTACTTAAACAGAAGAAACTAATTTACAAAAGAAAAATACTTGAGGGGAAACCCAGAAAACCTCTTCATTCATTTGGCCTTTTTAAAAGCAACAACTGAAAAGGTTTAGAATTTTAATTAGTGAAGTGTAATAAATCCTATAACAAAACAGAAGCCAGGTGCTGCTCTTGCATTTTAAAAACTTCTGCTCTTTAAAAATCCTTGCCAAATTGGTTCTGCATACTTTGCGTGCACTGTGGCCAACTCTTTAGAGGACATGCTTAAACTAATGGATGTTTATATTGCGTAGGCAAGTAAGTGCTTTAATCTGCTACATATATGTGTCAGGGAAAACAAAAATGACTGAAACCTGTGTAAGTTCTAACTTAAGCATTCTTTGCCTAATAGTTTTGAAAACTTATTTTAGGAGAATTTGTATTTGATTTATTGATTTATTTAGCTATTTAAGTAGTATGCAAAAATGAAAGTGTGCCTAAAGTGTGCTGACTTCTGGAAGGAGAGTGCTGTGGGAGAGTGAACAAACCTGGCTGCTGGTAGATGAAATGTTGGAGAGGGAACTGGCAGATCTAAGCTCTTTGTGTACAGTGTGATCCTCCTTTTCCATAGGTGGTCTATATCTTCTCTCAAGAGGAATTCAGTCTGAACCAAGACAGCCTATGTGAAGGAAAAGGTTGAGATTATGTATTAGGAGAGTTTTATAGGAGATAACCAGAAAACATCCATTTTCTTGATGATAATCTGATCTTTAGATTTTTATCCTTTTACCAACTAGTTAGCAATATAATGTACTTTAAAATATTTTTGCCAGTAGTTAAAATCTATGTTTTGTTTTAAAAAAACCCAAATGTTTCCTATGAACTTTCCTAGGTGGAGTGGCAGCCACATTAGATGGGGACAGGCATTCAGACTAAGACATATAACAACAGGAAAATATTTAAGTCTCCTGGATGACAAGAGTCTTCTTCTTACAGACAAAGAGAAAGCGGATGTAAAATCTACGGCATTCTGTTTTCGGTCTTCCAAGGTATGGAATCGGTGCGGCATTAATATAACTAGCAGTCCAATCTCTTCAGTGGGGAGGATTGCCATTCAAAATTATTTTGTCCATTTAGCCCACAACAAATGTAGGAAGATCAGCTTGTATTCTTGTAAGCATGGAATAAAACCTGTTTATAAAGAGCACATCCTTCTGGAGAAAATCTGGTGTATTGCTCATTAAACCTGTTTATTTCCAATGCGTTTTTGCTTTTCATACTGAGGTGGTTTACATACTGTTGCAAAAACCAGTTATTTTTGTTTGTTCTAGTGTAATGAATGAAGATTTTTGATCCTTGTTTAGAAAAAGTTGGTGGTCTGAGAATGGGCCTAGACTGCAAATAAATCTAAAGCTCTTCTTTGTAAATGTGCTATAGCAAGAATTAGCAGATGGTTATGTAATGACGGGTCATGGGAAGAGTGTAGTGTGTTGAAAAATTGCATCACGTAATGTTTATACCAGTATGCAATTATTGAATGGTGGCCTGGTGATTTCTGATGCTTTTCAGATCCTGATTTTCGCTGATCAACTGTTTTACGGTAGATAATGAGATTGACTTATATGACTTTCTAAGCTACCTGCTGTTTACTGGCATGAATCCAGCACTCCATTCAAATCTTCCCTGTTATAACAAATTTGTGGTTCCTCTCCACTCCCCAAGAAGATTCAATGTCTTGAAGCTCCGAAATGAATACTCTAATGCCTGCTTTCCCCACACCACCACCCAGCTTTCAATTTCTCTCCTATATTTAAACCAACTTTTACTGTATGCTTTCCTGGCTGCTCTGCTTATTTTGCAAGAAAGGGCTCAATTCAGAGTGATTGAATTCAGTCTGGCCTCTAAACTTACGTGCTGAGTTGTCAGTGTACTTAGATGGGTGAGGAAAGAGCTCGTTTGGCAAATTGTTGGCACTGCATTTCTTATCCTAGGTAAATTTAACATTAATTCTAATTGGAACGAAGATTTCAGTATCAACCCCCTTCAATTTCTATTATAGTCAGTAGCTTTTAAATAAGGTACAAAATAATATTTTAAATTAATAATCTCTCATGTTAGTGATGGTGCTTTATGAGAAAATTCGTTAATTCATGTATTCATATGTTAAGTAATTAGTTGTGTGGAGGAAGACATGGAAAAAAGAAAATCTTAAAGTGTAGAAACACAGTATGTTCACACAGGTTCACACTATCTTCTAGTTATGAAGATGATAATTCAGAAGACTGGAACTTGAACTCAGGCTGTCATTTCTTCATGTGATAGCAGGACCCAACCCGTTTTTTCGTTCATCATTTGTGTGCAATGTCCAATTATAACTAGCTTTTCAATTTCCAGCTGTTATTACATTCAGGTTATTTGTGCTAGCTTTTGAAAGAATTGAATACAACATTTAGAGGAAAGATACAAATAAAATAATGAATTAATAATGACATAGAAGCACTCAATAACTTGGTAATAAGCGTCACATATATTAATAAATCAGTTATTACCATGTATCAATGTACAAGATTTTAATAAGAATTTCACTACTTACGGAATCAGGCATTTACAAGATAGTGAAATTAACATCTGCATACAGAAACTGTTTAATAATCTGAATCGATGAATATATTATATCTGGAAGCCTAATGTTATGAAAAGTAATAATATGAATTAATAAGAATTTCATCTGAGAATTTTTTTAAGTGCTTCAAAATGTATTCATAATTGTAGGGTGAAAATCTAGTTACATGACATTTCCCTTTACTTCAGAAATGTTTTTAAAAAATCCTCTAATAAACTAGAGATTCTTTTCTGTTCATTTAAAAACCCCAGTCTTTGTCATCTTTTACAGTGAAGGTGTCTCCCCAGATTGTCAAGGCATATATATATGTGTATGGTGTAATCATTCTCCTTGTATTTGCTGGCTGTAGTAAGATAGAACATTTAGAATTTTTTGTCTTGTTATTTGTAACATTACTCTGAGGACCTGAAGGAAGTGCTTGGCCTCTATTGCTGATAGGAGAAGCAGAGAATCTCCCATCTTTTCCCTAAATGTTTAACTAGAAGTTATACTTTCGCCATTTTAAAATAATTTTGTTAAAGAAGGATCTGAAATATTCTGTTAGGTCCTGTTCGGGGCAATTGCAAACTGCAGTTAAATATTGCAATTGCAGAATATTGAATTGCAATATTCAGTATTTTATACAAATATTAACACAATTGTTATTTTTCTGGTATACATTTTTTTTCTTCTTCTTCAGGAAAAGTTGGACATAGGGACAAGAAAAGAGGTGGATGGAATGGGAGCACCTGAAATAAAATACGGGGATTCAATATGCTTCATACAACATGTAGATACAGGCTTATGGCTCACGTACCAGTCTGCTGATGCAAAGTCTGTAAGAATGGGTTCTGTGCAGCGAAAGGTAAGGTTGTAATAGGAATGATCTCCATTCAGTCACAGTCTGATAGGGCAAGGGGGGAAATGAAGGGAAGAGACAGCTAATTTCTGGGTTTCTGTTATTTTAAGCATGTCTTTGTTTCATTGTGAAAGGTGGTGTGTTTCTGGGTTTTGGTTTTTTTTTTTTTTAGTCACATACTGAAAAGTTATGTAATGTACTGAATTCTTAAACTGAAAGCCAAATGAAGTGCACATGTTAGCCTATAGACATTGATCCACGAACTGATAAATCTGGAAATACTTGATGCCAAACTAAAGTATTAGTTATAGCCTGTAGAATATGCTAAAATTTCTGTCTTCAAAATGCTATGGTTTGGATTGAGGAGGTTTTAGTTCAAAGTCTTTTCTTTCCTTGTGGCGAGCGTATGACTTTTCGGGCTGGAATGGTCAAGACTTGAGCCCTGAGGGATTTCTTCTTTTAAAGGATGACCATGGCCAAGCAGAATGCTAGGTCAGCATAATAAAGTAGGAAAAATATTCCTTTACTACTTTAACACATCTTCCAGAAGCTACATTTGTGTTAGTGTTTATTGTAAATGTATAACTTTGCAGGAAATGATTTCTGAGCAAGGAAAAAATGT
Source organism: Strigops habroptila (assembly GCF_004027225.2). Taxonomy (NCBI): domain Eukaryota; kingdom Metazoa; phylum Chordata; class Aves; order Psittaciformes; family Psittacidae; genus Strigops; species Strigops habroptila. The sequence continues at coordinate 16,790,164 of NC_046359.1, forward strand.
TTTATCCTTCTTTAAAAAAAAAAGATGAGATGCTCATCCACACTGTAGTATTTCTGATGACTGTTTTATATGCCAGAATTTCAAAGCTAGAGGAACATCTTTTATACTTGGAAGGTCATGCCTTATAATTGTACATAAATATATACATATATAAAATCTGTCTGTCATGTGTATATATGAACACACACATATATTCTATAAAAATATTTTCTATAAAAATATGTATCTAGAAAACAGTGATTATATACATGTAAAATTTAAGTTGTAATACTAATATAATTAATTGTAATTGTAATATATCTAAAATAATTCAAAATAAGTTATTGAATAATTTGGTAATGTAAATAGTTTTTGTGAGTATATATGAAAAAAAGATTTTATCTAAAAGTTTAAAATATTTATATAGATTGGATTGGATACCTTTACAGCCATGATGACTAAACATGAAAAGCTGGAAGTTATCGGTAGTGACTCAATGCATAATCAGAAGTCCATTAACATCCTTGGAAATCGGGACCAGTAAAGAATACCTGTTTTGACCTTGTCTGTACTTTAGGGATATGCCGCTGTGCAAGGGAACTATTTTTAAGGTTGACAAAAACAAACAACAAAACCCCTTACACTTCTTTTTTTTTTTTTTTTTTTTCCCTAATGAAGTATATTGTTTACAGAAGCTGTGGCTTGGAGACTATTATGGCACTGAACTTGGTGGCACAGTACAAGTGTGTTGTTGGACATGAGGAAGTAGAACATGGGATTATCTGTTTTTAATGATTTTTTTTTTTTTTGGTGTCTTTATGATTTCCTATCCTGTATTACTCGTTTTTTTTTGAGATTTTATACCTCTTATTTGTGAATAATGTTTCATTTTGCAGTGACTACTACTTATTTTTATATTGCAGGCAATAATGCACCACGAAGGTCACATGGATGATGGTTTAACATTGTCCAGATCTCAGAATGAGGAATCCCGTACAGCACGTGTCATACGTAGTACAGTCTTCCTTTTCAACAGATTTATAAGGTGGGCTTTTGAAATGATCTTTTCGTCCCTTTTTTTTAATCTCTTATTCAAAGTGGACGTTGACACAACAGTGAACAATTTAGCCCTCAAAGCAAACATATGAATCCTTCTCAAACCAGAATTTATGCAAGTTCTTTGTGTATTATCAGCAGAGATATCCTTGAGAGGTATTGGTCAGTGTCTTTTCTCTATCTTCTAATATTACTTTATTATTCAACCTTGATTTGAGTGTATAAGCATACTCAAAATTCAAATAAACCATAGTAGAGATTTTTTTCATGCCAAAATTTGCTCTAAGTCATGCGGTGCATAATTTAGCTCTTGCTCTTCCAAGTATGTTTTTTAAAAGTGCTATTCTGTGAAAAACCTGGAAGAAAGAGGTAACCGTGTAACTGTGAAGACACAAATATACTGTAGAAGTTCATAGTCTCAAGTAAAATTTCTTCTTAAAAGTAACAAATTAAACCTTTCTACCCACTCGTTACACTTTCCTCTTTTGTTCCCTTATAATGCTATTTGTTTCATTAATGTTTTATAACATATAAAATGCTTTCTTTTATAGTATTTTAGCAGTTTAAAATTCTGCCTGATTTATGCAGTTTGTATCTATCTTCCTACTCCAAGTATCCTCATAAATAACACTGCTAAAATGCTAATTCTCAAATGTTTGTGACTTTAATAATTAACGAAAAGCCTCTCTCATCAGAAGCTTTAGAAAAAAGATAATATGCAATAAGACTATATGGAATGATAAGAATTTCATAGAAACTCATTTGTCACAAGAGAAGACAACGTGGGATGGTGACCTGAGGCAATGATGTCCTAAATCAGTGCACAGCCAAAGACATAGATATGTCAATTTTTTGGGAAAAAAACAAACAAACAAACAAAAAAAAAAAAAAAAACCAAAAAAAAACCCAAACACTAAACCAAAAAAAAACCCCTAAACCAACCAAACCCAACCAACCAAACAAAAAAACCCAAACAAACAACAAAACAAAACAAAAAAAACCCCAACATTTACCCAGGTGCTTAAATAAAAACAGATTAAAATTTCAGTCAGGAGAATTGCCTACTGTATGTCATTTAAAAGAAATGCAAGCCCTAGGTCACTTTGTAAATAACACATTGTCTTAGACACTTCTAAAAATGCCATGAAAGATAAGGACAGAGAAAGGCATTTTAATGGTTAGGTTTCAGAAATCAATGTACTCCTAAATTACAGTGGAGATTTTTATGGAGTCCAAGGTAGTGTTTAACAATTTAGTTTTGGCAGGATGTTACTCCAGAAAGAAAAAGCTGAATTGAAGAGGATCAAAATTATTTTGATTGGTGTGTGCCCCAGTTCTTTCGCACAAAGTCAACAGAAAAATTGCACTTCACACTAAAAAATACATTTTAAAGATAACTTCTGTAGCTATCTTTTTGAAAAATTGCATTACTTATTCTAAGAGATTTTTATTCTTCGGCAGTAAATGTTCCTACCGAATTAATAGTGTTTCCTAAATTTAGAAGCTTTCCAGCTCTAGTTCACTGTTTGAGATGAACATACAGTGACATGCCAGTTAAAAAAAACCACAAAAAAACCCCAACCCCAAAAACCCAATTAACAATAAAAAACCCAACAAAACAAAGAAAAAAAATCCCAACAACAAAACCCCAGCAACAATTACAAAACCCACACAAAAAAAAACCAAAGCCAACTAAACAACACTCCCCCTCCAAACACTTACCAATGTCAAAAAGGCAGAGTATAAAATGAGACTTCTACTGCATGTCATGGCCCAGAGGGGAATGCTGGGAGCGAGCAGGGTCTGTGCAGCTCAGGAGGTGAGGATGGTTGTGGGTCAGGTTGCAGGGGGGCCTTTGGTGCCCGTGTGGACATGGCGGGCTCCTCTGCCAGCTGGAGCTCGGTTGTCTTTAGGTAAGCATAAACGGAGCCACTGATGAAAACAAAAAAGGCCTCTTTACCACCTGGGTTTTACTCAAAAATATGCTAATAAACACCTTTATACAATGGCAAAATTGAGAATGAGTCAAGAGAGAAATTTTAAGTGTCAAATAAGCCCCCTTCTCCTGCTCTCCCCGACTGCGTGCCAGCAGGCAGGGCCCTTCCCTTCAGGGCTGCTCCTGTCGCAGCACTTCAGGGCCCTGGCTGGCTCCTGCAGTTTCAGGATCCTCTGGATCTTTCCCTCCTCCCTGAGGACGGGCATGATGTTCACAGCACCCTTGGTTTCTCTGCCCCTCATGGCCCCTCCTGCTCCTTCCAGAAGGTTCTGGGAGTTCTCCTGCAGCACCCTGCTCACCAGCGCCTTCCTGAGGGGAGCCAGGGAGGTGCGAGGGAAAGCCCTCGTCTTCCACTCGATGCATGGTGCTAGTGGGGTCTCAGTCTCGGCTATAGCAACCCCATTTCAAGAAAGATGAGGTTTAAATGGAGGAAGAGGGTGTATCACAGTAGAAGGGAAAGCACAGCGTTGAGGATAAGTTGGATTATGGGGTTTGTTGAGGATTGAGCTAAGCAAGGGGCAGCTGCAATATGGATGAGAACAGTCTGCCCGCCCCTTTCCTTCTAGGAGATAGCAGTCATACTCTACAGCAAGGTCAAGCTTGAACTGTGTATCAGGGAAACAAAAAGGCTAATGAAGTGCTGGGACAGATTGTGTGGAAGAGCTGCATCTTCCAGCACTGAAGATGGCTTGAGAACAGGCTAGAGACATGCCTGAGAGCCTCTATGGGCTAGCTGGGCCCTCTTTGGCGCAATAGGACTGGTTCTTTGCCTTCTGTCCATTCCAGTTTCATGATGCTTTGAATAGGTTTACAGTAGCTCTTCTTTATCTTTTGGTGTGCCTCTGATCCTGCTAAATGCGTAGGTAGAATGTTTAAATGTGTGTTTTGGATTTCAGAAAAAGTTGAGAGATGACATTTTTGAAGCTCCCAGTTTATGTTTGGGAAGAGAGAGGTGGATCATTAAGTGGAGAATGGGGCAGATTTAAATCATTGCTGTCAGAAAATGAGTTGAGCTTTGGCATCTAAACAAACTTTGCTTTTAAACCAATAAAGAGTTTAAACAATAAAATAAATAAATTTCCAGCACTCAGGAGACTTTGCATCTTCTCATAGGGGCCTTGACACTCTCAGCAAGAAAGCAAAATCTTCCACTGTCGATTTGCCTATTGAGTCAGTCAGTCTGAGCCTGCAGGACTTGATTGGCTACTTTCATCCCCCTGATGAACATTTGGAGCATGAAAACAAACAAAACAGGCTCCGAGCACTGAAGAATCGCCAGAACCTCTTCCAGGAAGAGGTACTTCTCTCAGTTTTACTTCTGATTTTCCACCATGTTGTCTGCGAGTATTTTTTGCAGTGTCTGTAGTGTTAATGTCTAACCTGGAGTAGCTTGCACCCTCCCCCCCCCCCTTTTTTTTCCTTTGTCCTATAAGAGCTGAACTATTTGCTACATTTATAATCTCTTGAGGTCTGTTGGTTTTCCTGTATGTTTGAAGAATGCATTTAAGGCCTTATTTCCTTTTCCTTTTTTAAATAAATACATAAAAAAAAAATATAACCTTGTGCCCTGAATTCTAACCATAGTAGTTACATACTTATGCGTGAATTAGTTACTTCTGTTATAGTGTACTCTCTTGATGCAGAAGGATGTTTTGGTTTAATAAGCATGCTTCAAATATTTTGTTTAATACTGGCTGTTATTTGTATGGTAGTGATAGTTGCCTATCCTTAGATGCCTAAATGCGTTTCAGGATGGAAACTTGCCTAAAATTATGCCTGGAATACTGTTTGTTTATGTATTTATTTATTTAATTTTAACTATCCTAAATGGTAAATTTTTATTATCATAGGGAAGGAAAACTTTTCCGTAGGGATTGCTTGTTTGACTCCAAACTTGTTTGACTTTTTTTGCATATCCTGCCTTTCATGTTTTGTTTTCTTAAATTTCTGAAAATCTTATGTATTTGCACCTAAACAATACTCTTTTTTTTCTCTGACAATCTGAGCCTTTCCATTTTTAGGGTATGATCAACCTTGTTCTTGAATGTATTGATCGCTTGAATGTATACAGCAGTGCAGCTCATTTTGCAGATGTAGCTGGAAAGGAAGCTGGAGAAGCGTGGAAATCAATTTTGAATTCTTTGTATGAATTACTAGGTAAGACATATTATGGGTTACTTGGGTTGTTTTAGCTCAATATAATACTCAGGCGAAATACATACCTGTTTTGGCACAGAAGAATTTCTGCTGTGTAGAAATTTAGGATACAAATTAATCAAGATTTTTGCATTTCCAGGTCCTTACATGTGCTTAAGAATAAAATACACTGAAAACACTCTTATAATGTGATTTTTTTTCTAGTAATATTTATTATGATAAATAGCATGGGTTTGACTTTAATTAAATGATCGATTGCTTTTTCATTTCATCATATTGCTGATTTATCTTGTATACTGCCCAAAACCATGTGAACAAAATACACGTGAATATATCATTTCTGTGTGAAGGAGCCACAACATTGTGGACAGTTTTGTAGATGTCTATGACTTTCCACACATCTGGGTGCAGAAATGCACCATAAATCTACAGCTTCTATAACCAAGAACCCTCTTATTAGTCAGTAATGACCAGTGACTCCAGCATTATCTTAGGATACACTGTGCCATGGAAAGGTACACGCTCTTAGATGGATTACATCATGAAGATCTTGTCTACCTGCAGTCACTGCATAATACCTTTTGTAAGTATCTAAGTGTTGATTGGTGTCCTGGTCAAATTTCTGATTAAGTAGTAGCATTTAATTGTCTCATTTTCTTACTCCCCAATTTGAATTGCATATGTTATTTATGTTCTACTGCGGCTCATTATATGGGGTTATTAATCCACTGCTAGAGCTGAGTTGTTAATTGTCTACAAAAGGAAATTTTACTGCCTAAGAGATCATTTCGTCACTTCCTTGCTCCTCTGTCATCAGGTTTTCTCAGTCACATAAGACTGCCCAAATAATAACCTTAAAATTGACCTTGAGTGACTGAGGACAGTAACGTGTCCCCGTCATTAAGCAGTCGTTTGTGCGGGCTGCTTACATGTGCCTGTGCTGCTTGCTTTCTGTAGCACACCAGCTTTAATGCGAGGGCCTGCTTGCCTTTAAACTTGAATGTGTTTTGACAAAAGCTTGTGTTTCGACAAAGTCCTGATGCAGGTTTGTTTTCTTACTTTGCAGTATATGTTATACTAAATCTCACTCCTGAAAAATCTAGTATTGAAAAGACATACAAGTAATGTTATGATATATGTCAATTCCACTAAAAACTCCACAACTGAATATTGAGTTTGTAAAATGAAGTGAGTCAAGTGGTTGGGAAATGCCCAGACTAATGTAGTGTGTGTATTATTCATCTCTTCTATGGGTATGCATTGTGAAACATGGTCACATAGCAGTTTTTCTGTAGGACCCATTCCTTATTTAGTGCTCATTTATTATTGGTATTTAAAATAATTAGTTTTCTTTTTGCTACTCAGTGTATGTTGTTGAACTTTATTTATTGTAAGCCTTTCAATTCATGTTGGGAAAACAAAGCTATTCTATTGGAGTTCTTTTGTGCCATTTATGATTAGTAATCTGAATAATTAGAACTATTAATAAGTGTTCTGTTGGAAACTTCTGTAATAAGCCAAATAGTAGCTATTATTTCCCGTTTCCTTGGAGGAACAGCTACAGAGAAGAATTTAGGTAAAAAGACTCTACCAATGCTACTTCCCAAATTAAGAGCTGTGAGATCTGACCTTTTTTTTTTTTTTTTTTTTTTTTTTTTTAGAATATTCGGCAGTATTTTATGTCTGCAAGGCATACTGAAAACTTGCCTTCCTCCAAATTTGAAGGCACAGAAAATGAAATTTTAATGGCATGCCTCACTTCACATAAACTCTCCTTACTACCCAACAGCAAAGTGAGGGAACTGAGGCAGGAGCTCTGTATATAGTACTGTTACAATGTTTTTCGACAGTCAAAATAGGTTTGTCATCTTGTGCTCCTGAAGAAGAAAATAATCTTTGGGGGGGGGGTGTGTGTGGGAAGCATAGCCAGTGTGTGGTGCACAGCCCTTCATAAAACCAGTGGGGTGCTTCTGTCTGGCCCGCTAAGTTTTCTGTGAGAGGAAATAGAAGGAAATAGAAGTTGAAGTATGTATCATTGTGACAAGCAGAAACCCTTTCCCATGATCTCTTAGAGCAGTGAAAGAGCTAGCTGAACAGTGGCTGCTGTCACCTAATCACAGGCTGTTAGGGTAGAAGGGGCGTCGTATGGCTATGACGCTGGTTGAGGAGTCTACCACCTCACCACCTCAACATAGTTGAAGATTGTAGCATGATGCATATGCACAGGTTGCAAGGGTGACCAAAAGTGCAGTTTCCTAACATTAGATTGGTAGATTTTATGAACATTATAAGGTAATTTTAACATTTTTGGTTTTGGCTTCCATGAGTTTCTATTGTTGTAAGCTAAATACATCCTCTATACACATCTCTCCAGTTCTGTAACTTGCAGCATAGTGATGAGTGAGTCAGCATGTGGATCCAAAGCTTCAGATACAATAGACTGCTTTGATTTCATCTAAGAGTAATTTGTGAAAGTGGTACACTGTTGTCCTTTGTATTGTAGTTCTGTATGAAGAACTGTTTCAGAGGTAGATAGGATGTTTTGCCAGTGGGTTGAAGATGTTTGATGATTGAGAATTTTTACGACTTGGCAACATGAATAATATTATAGGTTCTTGAGGGGAGTGTCCAGATCCCTTTCCTTTTTTTTCTTTCTCTTTTCCCTCCTTTGTCTCCCTCCCTTCCCCTCCCCCATGTCTGAACATGGTATAGACCTTTCTCTTGTTCGTTTGCATGTTACAGCTTCATTCTTCACTTCTCTGCCAATGTCTGTCTTCCTTCAGAACTCTGTGGTCTGTTAAAGAAAATGAAGAAAATGTTTCTTGCTGTTTTCACTATATCTTAACAAAACAACCCCATATAGCTTTGACTATCTTCATCCTGGCAAGCAACCAGATTGTTCAGTTTGAGTTTCCTGAAGGTAGCTCAACCACTGGCAGGCAGAAAAGGTTGCAAATTTTATCTCTAACAGCCAAAATTTGGAAAAGATGCATGAAACTAAGCTAAGCTTTCACAGTGAAAATGATACTAAGTCTTGGTGAGAGCTCTTTGTCACAGTAGTACTACTGTTACAGTTTGGCTCCCTCTGCTTCTCTCTTTACTCACTCTAATGCTGTATGAATGCTTGAAAATGTGACATTATGTAATGTGGTTTTGGAGGATGTCTGCTTGTCCAACACTGAGGTAAAGAGATCATATAGAAGGAACATGGTAAAAGTTTTACATCTTAATCTATCTTGCAGCTCATATATGCCCACTAGATAAAATGAATCTCCTTCAGGTTTTTTTTTTTTTTTTTCTTTAAAGGTGATTGTCTCATGTATACTAGTGATAGTTATTTGATTTAGTAAGAATCAATTAAAGAAGTTGTGGCAGGAATTATAAATATTTAAAAGTATCCAGACTAGGTCCAGTGAGTTAACGTCTCAATGTAACAAGAGATAAACCAAACTAAGCTGTTACAAAAACTGCTCTACGTCATGAATAATCTGACCACAGAGTTTTATTTTCCATCATCTACATTCTAAAAGGTCATCAGTTCACTTCATTAAGTACAGCTCAGAATGGAGGAAGTAGTGGCTTGATTGCTGAATCATTTCTCCAAGCCTGAAATTTCCAGGTGGCAAGGCCAGAAAATTCCTTCTGAAAGAGTCTGCTTTTCCTGCACCAATTACTGTTTCCACAGATTTCTAGCGAGGAGAACAGTTCACAAGCTTTTGTTGTCTTCCCAGTCTCTGTGCCCCTCCTGCCCTCTTATGTTACTTCCTGAACTGCATTATCTTCTGGCAGCTAATGTTGAAGAAGTCTGTCTTTGAGCTGGCTATAGTGAATTTGAATGTTGCTCTGTTCTGAATAGTGCTGGAGCTGTACAGTAGTTGCATGGATGACACGTGGATATTGCTTGCTGAGTCTTGTTTCAGCAAACAGTACTTTGTTTTTGAGTCTGCACGTAAGTAAAAGTAAACTATGATGCCAGAATTCATGGCTTTTGTCACGTCATTGACATTGTGATGTACTTCACTGTGATGAGAATGGAGGCATTTAAAGACTTTGAGTTGAGATTGGATAGTATCACATATAAAAATCACAGAATCATAGAATGGCTTGGGTCGCAATGGACCTTTAAAGATCATCATCTAGTCCAAATATCCTCATTGTAAAAAATTCCTTCTTTATATTCAATCTAAATCCACCCTCTTTCAATTTAAAATGATTGCTGTGTATCCACAAAGGCATCTGTCCTCCCTCTATTACAAATCCATACAATCAGTCTGAACTTTGATCCAGTTCTATCACTGAAGAATGTGTAGGAGTGTATGTAATGATGTGACTTGAATGTCTGGCTGGCCACGTCCTGTTTTTTGTTTCTTTAAAACTGGATGCAAGTCTTGTTCAGAGTAGTGAGCAATAAAAGAAGCAACTGTTGGATATTGTTTTTTGTTTTCAGTATTCTGTGGCTGGTGTACCTCATTTTACGTAGAGCTTTAACCACTTAATACTAACCTTTCATGAACTTCTGCTTAACTGCATTTATGAAACCATGTGTGCCTTATTATTGTTAATGCAGTTACATTTACTGATGTCACGTTAAGCAGTGAAATGTTACTGCCTTCATTTTATGTTTGTACCTGAAGCACAGTGAAATTATGTGGCTTGCTTATAATCAATAAAGTCACTTGCAGAAACAGGTGTTCCTTAGTTCTAATCTGTGTCTTTTAACAAGATGCTCCTCCTCTTACAATTCCCAAATATTTTCAAATAACTATTGTCATGATTAATTAACTATGCAAGATTTCAGGGTATTGGTATTTTTAATCATATAAGACAGCAAGAGAAAGGGGTTTTTTGTTTGTTTGTTTTGCTTGTTAGGGATTGGTTTTTGTTTGAGTTTTTGGTGTGTGGGTTTTGGTGTTTGTGTGGTGGGTTTTTTGTTTTGTTTTTTTGGTTTTGTGGTTTTTTTTTTTGTTGTTTTGTTTTTTGTTTGGGTTTTTTTTGCATGTGTGGTTTGTGGTGTGTGGTTTTTTTTTTTTTTTTTTTGCTATGAAGCAATTGGATTGTGATCTCTTTCCTCATGCACAGAACTGCCAGTGCACAGTGCAGTGACTTGCTTGTAATTAACTCCAAGATTGCTTTTCCTCTTTGCAGATACAGTTTCATATCATGTTTGTGTCACGATCTGTGAGTTTAACCTTTTACAAATGAAACAGCATAAAACCACAGTTGCAATATAATATAGTGAATTTCTGCAGCAACAATGCATAGATTTTAAGGGGCCATTGCCTTTTAGCAGGACCAACTGTCTGCTGCTGAATATAACCATTGAAATTTCAGGCTGAAGTAATTTGTTGGAAGAATTGGAAAACAATCTTAAGAAAAGCAATTTTCACTGTTTCACACAAAACCCAGAAAAGTTAGTGCCTCTATTTTTTTTGAGTAGAACAGATACTTCTCTGAGAGCTCGTCTGTATGCACGTATGTGCAAATGCACATATTCCAGGACAGGGCAGGCTTCTGGGTGCCTACTGTCCAGTGAGATTTCTAGTGAGCCATACCCACCAAATCAGTGTGTGCATTCAGTCTACTTCAATCTTCAGCATGAGGGAGAAACAGTTTCAAACCAGACAAACAGTTCCTGGACATCTATCTTGTTTTAGTTCCTATTATTCTTGAACAAAGGTATTGTATCAATAGAAAATAATTTACATTCATCTCCTATGTTTGTTGGCTTCACATTCTGCTCTTCCAATGTTTCCTGTTATTAAACAGTTTCTGTTTTACAGAAATGTATTTCTACAGTAGCAGCTGAATTTCATGGTGTCAGTACTGGCTACTTCATGTAGAGCATTTTGCAGGGGTTACTGAGATGATTCTAAAGCTAAAATAATTCAAATTCCTTAAAGGTCAATTGGATGCCAAGGGTATTTCTTATGCTTCAATCTAACTATCACTTGTGTTATTTAAATTTAAATCAAGAGCATCAATAATTGAAGATTTAGAATCTATCTTACCAGATCCTTCCTGGCAAGACAAGACAGGGATTCTTTTAATTTAAATGGACTTACAATTGTGGTGATTTATTTTTCTCTCTTTTTCCAATAGCGGCTCTGATTCGAGGGAATCGTAAAAACTGTGCTCAATTTTCTGGATCTCTTGATTGGTTGATCAGCAGATTAGAAAGACTGGAAGCCTCTTCTGGTATGCTTTTTAATATTTTCCTTATTCGACCAGTTTTCATTCTTTAAAATTGGTGAAGCAGTTGGATTATGATCTTTTGTGAATACTTGTTCAGTTTAAGTATCTTCCTTAATGAAGTGAGATTTATATTTGTAACACTTTTACATAATGATTTCAGTTGCAGTTCTACCTTATGTTCTGTCAGGTTTTCCTTTTCCTTGACCAATTGATTGCAATGTTATCTTTTAATTCAGTCAATCAAACCGTTTGGTGAAACAGCTGTACAGTTTCAGTTGTATTAAGTTGCTTTCTCTCTAAGTCTAGTACCTTCCCTTCCCTTCTCTTTGGAAGCCTGCATGTTTTTCAGGACTTGGGTCAAACTGAATTATAATAGTAACCATATGGAACTGATATAATTTGTCTGTTCTTGAAGGGCTGTAGTGGTAATGTAGGGAAGTTCATGTATTCTGCTTAAGTATGTGTGATAGATGGGTCTTCAGAAAATACCGGTATGTTTTCATGTAATAATGTTACATAGACATTCCCTTTTTAATCACCTCTCTCGTTCCTGAGGTCTGAATTTCTGTTGGAAGTTAAAAACAAGGAGCATGTCTGAAACACATTTTTCATTTGAGAATCTGGGAATTGTCTCAATTTAGACAGACACAAATTCTTTAAGCTAGCCTATTTATTTTCTTTGACATTACCTAATGTCTTATATTCCTCCTCAACCACTATGTTAACCCCCTTAGCGTCTGTGAGATGCAGTTAGACTCTGTATTGCTCAAAGTGAAGTTATGCTGAGCTGTACTGTACATCTCACTGCAATCGCAATCTGGATTCTGATTCCTTGAAAGCAATCTGTTCTCAGTAAACCTACTTTGCCAACCAAATGCATTATATTTTTAGATTTCCAATGAATTAAAAAAAATTAAAAAAAAAAAAATACTGCAGCTAAACTCAATCAGGAAGCCTCTTTGGACTATATTGGAAAATACACTTTTTGAGGAGAATAAGAAATAAGTAGTGTGACCACTGCAGATTAGGTGAATGTAAGTAATATCTTAAGAATTTATCTTGATGATACATGATTCCTGTTGGCATTGATAGCTTGCTACTGTGTAATTCTTAACTGTCTTCAATACTTACCATGCCACTATACTTTGATTTTGTAAACAGATGGTAGACAATTCTCATAGCATTAAGGAACCTCTGGTAAGCGTATCTCAGTTACTGAAATGATACTAGGACTATGTTTCCACAATTAATAGTGTTGATTTCATAGGTGATTCTTAAGTCTCTTGCCCCATTCTACTGATATAAATACAAAGTTTTTCTTCTTTTCCCACATGAAGATTTAATTACCGTTCTTTTCACCATGAAAATATGTTTTATATCACCATGCCAAAATCATGTTTTCTGGGCATCTGAACAGTAGACAGTAATCAAACTTGGACCCAGAAGCTAAGAAAGTAGATTAAAATAGAGTTATTAGATCTGTACTCTTAAGGCTGATTTTCTGCTCTCTTCAAGCATGCTTTCCATGTTGGTCTTTACGTAAAGATGAGAAACCAAAATAATACTGTTGGTAAGAAATGTCACTGCAGCCTGATATCTCTCAGCAATCTTTCACAGCAATTGCTGTATTTTAAATTGTCTGGCTTTTTAATCTCTTGGCAGTTCATGTGTTCTTTGCTTTGTCATTATTGTTAATACATATAATTTTCTCTCCCTCCCATCTTCTGTTCTCTGCTCTTATCCAGATGGAGCTGTTTCAGAGTTAGAGATTAAGAAATATTTTCCAGTTGCAGTTGTGACTGTTTTGCATTACATATAATTTGCATTACATATAATTTGTTACTGTTCTGTTGGAAGATGGCATCTTCAGAGTCTTTCAGGCCTTATTTTCTGTAATTATGCTACACTTCAGTTCAAAAGGCAGGAAGGCTGGTAATCAGACTAATGAGCAGGATAGTTACAACAGTGAGAACAATGTAACACACCTTTCTGTTTACATATTTGTACTTTATTCCCATCATCTTGTTATTTTACTGTTGTGTGTTGTTTCGTGAGCTGGAAGGAACATAATAATCTTCTTTTCAATAATAATTTTTCATTGATGACAGAGTTGTCCTCAGGAATTAAAATTTCCTTTCTCATCCTGTTCTTCCCACTCCTGAATCATACTTCGCCATAGATAGATGTATCTTTGGATTCATTGAGATGTTAAGGGAGGAATGACAGGAAGGGAATATGTCCCCATTGTAAAAGTTCTTTGGTTTGTGTTAGGCTAGTAGATGTCTGAAAAGAAAAGTCACATGCTTAACACAGTTGTTCTCCTCAGCTTTTTACTGTGGCATTAATACATGAGTAATACCCTGCTATTACCGAGTATCCCAGATAAAAATTGGAGTTGTCTCCGACGCCATATACCATTTGGCACATGTTATCAAGTATCTTACCTCAGTTGTCATCCAAGGATCAGCAGCAGCCATGAGAACAGGTGTGTCCTATAGTAAACAGAGCAAATAAGGTGTTTGTGTTCCCTTCAGCTTTGCAGTAGATATTCATGTGCATTTTGTTTGTTTGCCATAAATCTGTTCCTGAGATGAACTGACCAACAGCATGGAAAAATACTGTCAAATGTCAGTTCCTCCCTCTCAGAGCCAGGGGTGAACTGCCATGGTGTTTGCTCACTGATTAGTACGATCTGCAGTGGTGATTGCAGATGCAAAGTGCAGTCATATGTTGATGCTTCTCCTGGAAGTTTTTTCCTTTGTTAACTCTTGGGGAAGCAGAGAGTTTAGAAGTCAGTTATTCTTCTCTTGCAGTGGAGGCTGGTATAGAGACTTTGAAGTGTTTGCCTGTGTAAGCCCCTCCGGTCAGTAATGTTTCATAGGTATTTTTTCAGATTTCTTTTTCATAGTTTTGCTGCAGAACTATGGCTATAAGGTGGAGTACCTCTTTATGCTCTGAATCATTGAGCTGCTCAAGATATGAGGCAAGAGGAACATATGAGGCTGAATCTGTACCATTACTTTAGTTTTCATCTGGTGATACAGACAGCTGCTCATAGCACTGGTGTCTAGTTGGAGATTTACTAATCATAGAATCATAGAATAGTTAGGGTTGGAAAGGACCTTAAGATCATCTGGTTCCAACCCCCCTGCCATGGGCAGGGACACCTCTCATTGAACCATGTCGCCGAAGGCTCTGTCCAACCTGGCCTTGAACACCGCCAGGGATGGAGCATCCGCAACTTCCTTGGGCAACCCATTCCAGTGCCTCACCACCCTCACTGTAAAGAACTTCTTCCTTATATCCAATCTAAACTTCCCCTGTTTAAGTTTGAAGCCATTACCCCTTGTCCTACCACTACAGTCCTAGTGAAGAGTCCTGTCACTGTAGCTAGTGTGTCAGGTGTAGAGATCCTAAAATGTCATAACTGAACATTCATATCGGTTTACAGCTCTTCAGATGATCATCTTGCTTTCATGAACATTTGAGTAACAAACAATTTAAACTGAAACAAGCATTTAAAAATTGGCAAAATTACAGGCTAGAGCTTCTCTTCACTGCAGTCCCCCTCTGGTATGAGAGCATTCATCTAAGCAGAATTTTTTCACAGTTATGCAGTTGCAGTTGGATTTGACTACAACCTTCTTAATCTCAATTTATTTCCCTAGTTGTTCATGGTGAAATTCTTTCCTAAGAGGCCTAATTTTACATCTGAAACATTCAGGGCTAGGTTTTTCAGAACTAATGCAAAACTTTGCATTCAACTTTTGAAGGTTTAAGATTAAATCTGTTATGAAAGCTCTAAAAGTGTTGTGTTACATGGTTTCTGTTATGTGTGTATTTAAAAAAATTAATCTCAAAGTAAAAATAAGGCTTGAAAATGAAAGGCTAAATGTTCATGATGTTATAGCAAGGTATGAGATGAATTCTGTAATCTGCCAAGTAGTCTGGCATTGCAGTTGTACTGCTTAATGAACCTCATCACATACTGCGAAAATTCTGAAGGTACTAATATCTGCAGTGCTTGCTTGTTCTGAGTTTTCTTCAAGGAACTAGGCCACTGGAACTCCTTCCCTATATGTTCTGGTAACGTAACTGCCACGTTGCCTCCAAAACTGATTTTGTACTTATGACTTTTTCAGGTTTTGAGGGAGTCAGTTATACAAGATGCTAATTATGCTGTGCTTTAGTTATCTTGAGAGGCACAGTAGGTTCAGCTTTTAGTATGTAAATGTGCTTTTGTGATTTTATGTGGGGTGCTTGCTTGCCAGATCTTAAGATTTGTATGACTTTATTGGGGTGAGGATAGTCACTGTTTTAACTTACAGTGGTAGGTCTACAATAGGGAGAAATACTGATTATATTATACCTTTTAAATAAGAATACCTGGCTGCATGTATTCACCTAAAATAATGAAATAATTTTGTAGCATAGAGTGTTTGTGAGGAAGAAACACCATGCTCTGTTAGTCACACCAAAATTAAGTTTACCATCAACATTGAAGTTGTCAGTTACATCTCCTTCGGGTGTTTTCTGGAATGTATTGCAATAAAAATTTAATGCCATAAATTTATCAATAAAATTCCTATTTTAACTTTTTTCTTATCCTTGAATTAAAAATGTTATGAAAACAGAATACAGGCATTAAATACGTAAAGCACTTGTGACTTGATAGTAAAAGTTAGATTAGAAATTGATTCAGTTCCTGATCTTCACTGAAGCAAAATAAAGAAAATTAAGATTTGTATAAATGTGCCTGAGAGTAGAGCAGGTTAGAAGTGAGATATCACAGAAGCTGAGTGAATAATGTAATGCAAATGCTTCAGCTGCCTTCAGTGCATGGATAAAGATTAGACTGGTCTTTCACTCTGAAATATATTCCAGATGGGATTAACTAGTCCTACTAAAATTGTCAAGGCTTTAGAAGTAAGGTAATAAAAAGATAGAATGAGGCAAGTTAGTAATCTAATGTGAAAATTTTTGGAACCAGGTCATATCAATTTTGAGTTTCTGTTTTGGGGTTTTTTTTGGTGGTGGGTTTTTTTTTTGTTTGTTAGTTTTTTGTTTGTTTTTTTTTTTTTTCTCTAAAATGCTTGCTCAATTAACTTTTTAATTTTTGGTTTGTGAGAGTCTTTATGATCAGTTATTAATGATGTGCCAGACTATATGGTATTATTGCTCAGGAATTTTTAAAAAAAACCACAATGCGTGTGTGTAAAAATTCCCCTGATAAATCAAAATACGTATTCTTTTTCCTTAAATTTGCATTTCTAACTTTTTTTTATTGTTACAATTTGAAAAACTTTTCTGTTGTTTACAAATTCAGAAAACCTCAGGTAGATACTGAGGACGGTTGTGTGGATGAACCACAATCTTTAAATTTGTAAACTTTAGCTGTCATTTATTTATGATACACATTTTTTCAGTGGTTTATTCAAAGCCAGTGGAAATCTTATAGAAGAGCATAGAAGAGCACTTACTCTCCTCTATAAGCATTCAATCTGGAACGTTAAGGTGAGAGGGAGGCAGCTGATCAGCATAAAGACTGTTTCATATCTAATTTCTGTGTCATCACACTGTCTTGGCACTGAGACTCAAAACCTGTGTTCAGTTAGTAGCAGTTTGGAACTTTTTTCTTTAGCTGATCCTGGTCTTATGTTGTAGCTGCTGCTGATCTCTTATCAAAGAAAGATCAGAATACTCTTACTGAGACAGTGCTTTCATCTGATGACTTTTTTTCCCCATACCAAGGGGAGTTTACGGTGCTGCATTTTTGTTTTAGTAAAAGAGAGCATGGCAAAGAGCAGGTGACTCTTTTAAGGATAATGATTCTTGATGACAATGGCTGCTGCTTTATTGGAATTGGAATTGCATTTGATCGAGGGACTGCTGGAGATTTAGTGGTTCTTACTTCCTTGCACATATTAGTTTCATGCTAGTTTCTATCTGTTTGCTCTTAAGAACATCACTGTGGCTCTCAATGTAGCTGTTAAATACACAAAGAAAATGATTTACAGTGGGTCTGTAGATGGGAATTTGCCTCTGCTCTCTGATTCAGAGGTATGTGATCCCATTAGTTGTTCACATGGTTTTCTAAGCAAAAAAATGGAAAAATGTAAATACAGAGAGTATATTTTATGTTTATAATATGTATGCAGTGTGAAGTCTTCACCTTTTCAATGAAAACTAGTATTTTACTCATTTTGTTTGACTTTGTGAGTGTTATCATGTTAATATTTACATTAATGTTTTATTATGTTAATTATTATTCAATGTTAATTATTATTAAATTTCAAATCAATTTAGTTTTTTTTTTTTTTCTTCATCTCCTTTCAGATTTTTACTGCATTCACTTATTTTGGGAAATCTAGAAGTACATCAGTGCTGGTTTTGTTTTATCATATGCAATGTTTTGGGTTTTTTTCAACTATTCCATGTTGCTGAGCAATATATTAGGCAGTATTATGTGCGGTTATGATTTTATATGCACTTCAAATAATTTTTTATTTCCCAACCCCAGGAATTCTAGAGGTTTTACACTGTGTGTTGGTGGAAAGCCCAGAAGCTCTAAACATTATTAAAGAAGGACATATTAAATCAATCATTTGTCTTTTGGACAAACATGGAAGAAACCATAAGGTAGGCAAAGAGACAAGTATATTTTGGTGAACATTTGTGAACAAAGCAAGCAGGTTGTTCAGTGTAGAAGTTAGATTTAAAATACTTTAATTAAGTATTCATAATTAGGAATGAAACTTTTCCTAAAAGGCGTATGAGCAGTTTGAGGAAGCAAAGGGGAATATTATCTTCTTTTCAATGACAACATTGCTAAACACTAATTTAAACACTAATTCTCAAGGGAAGAAGAAAGAATATATCTTAATATTGTTTGAAGAATTTTAGAATTGTTGTAAAGTAAAACTACTATGTTGGATGAATTACATACATACTTGTCTTCCAGTAACAAGGTATATAGCATTATATTGCCTGAAGCAACTCGCAGTGATTATGAAAAAATATTATGAAAAAAAATTTAAGATTATTTTAATTTATTTATTGTTTTTTTTCTCAGGTTTTGGATGTTCTATGTTCCCTCTGTGTTTGTCATGGAGTAGCTGTGCGGTCTAATCAACATCTAATCTGTGATAATCTCCTGCCAGGAAGAGACCTGCTCTTACAGACGCGCCTTGTCAACCATGTGAGCAGGTAAAAAGACACCTCATGTACTTCTAGAAGGAAAGTGTATTGGTCTTATGTGATAAAACAAGTTATTTTATAAGCAATCAGTTCAGTGAAGTCTGCTTTTATACTGACTTGTATTTAACAGCCTGTATTAACCCTTCTTCTTCCTCCTGGATTCCCTACACCACAAGGCATTCTGTGCGCTGGGGCTAGCTTAGAGGTATGTTTTTCTTATTAGGCAGCTTGTATGTAGAAAGAAAATATTTATAGAATTTATAACCCAATCCAATGGAGAGATGTGAAAACTAGATACATTCAGCCTAGAAGTGTAAAAGATTTTTTGCAATATGGGTAACGAACTGTTGAAGAAATATGCCTAGCATAGATTTTGGATAGTTCTGTACTCTCTGGCTTTAATTACAGGTTGGGTGGCTTTCTTAGCACAAAGCTGACACAGTACTGATTGTTGGAGACGTATTTTTTTTGGACAAGGGTCTAGATTCAATAATATCCCCAAAATCAGATTAGAAAAGCATAGTTTTTGTTCTCTCTCCTCCCCCTCCGTGACCTTTAGATGTATAACTACATATGGCTGTTCAACTAGATATTGATAAGCACAGTAATAGTTTTGCCTTTTAAGTGAAGTACTTGTGAAGTACTTTAAAATCAGCAGCAGTAGCAATATCAAATTGACATTAAGGATTGGCACAACCACTATGAGTTACTGAATTATACAGGATGTGGAATAAAGAAGGAAGAGGTGAAGAGAATTTTGAAATAGATTAGACTTTACTTTTGTACATTTGTAAATGTTATTCTCTTGAATGGATCATCAGTGCTACAGAATGGAGTTTGCTATGCAAAATTAAAGCTGCAGTGTATATTACTACATTTTTATTGGTAACTGGTGAATAGCTCTTATTTTTGTGTGTAGGATTTAACATCTATTAAATGTTCAAACACATAAAATATTAATATAATATCTGAGTGAGGATACTGTTTCAGTTACTGAAACAAACACTTTTTTACTTTAGCTGTATAGACCATTTTTCACCAGAATAAATAAAGAAATATGTTGAGCCGCAGGTGCTGGGAACAAAAATCCAGGTTGATGCAAACACAGACCTGCTGTCAGTGAAGGAAGAGTTGGTATATGAACTGTTATAGGAGCTCAAGCCCTACAAATCAATGATGTGCCCCGACATTATACACCAAGGCTGTTAAGAGCTGGCTGTTATTTTGACGCCATGCTGTCTTCATAATCTGAGAAGTTGTGGTGATTCAGACATGTCCCAGAAGGCTGGAAGAAGGCAAATGTCACTTCATCTACAAGAAGGTCTCAAAGGAGGATCTAGGAAGTTACAGGCCCATCAGTCTTACTTCAGTCCCTGCGAAAGTTATGGAATGAATTATCCTGGGGGCTATCACAAGTCAAATGAAGCATGATGGGATAAGCCAACATGGATTCACATGGGGCAAATCATCCTTGACAAACCTGATCACCTGCCATGACAAAGTAGCTGTTCAGTTGATGCGGGTGGAGGGCTGGACACCATCTACCTGGAGTTCTTTGAGGTTTTTGATACAGTTTCCCATAGCCTCTTCCTAGAGAAACTGATGCATTGCAGCCTAGACAAGTGATATTTGTGGTGGGCGGGGAACTGGCTGACCACTGCACAAGTTGCTCCTGGGAGATTCCAACTGGAGAAGAGGTAAATTTTTCACAATGAGAACAATCAGCCATTAGAATAATTTCTCCAGGGAAGTGGTGTGCTCCCCAACACTGGACACTGTTAAGATTCACCTGGGCAGGGTGCTGGGCCATCTAGTCTAGATGACGCTTTGCCAAGACAGGTTGGACCAGATGATCCTTGGAGTCTCTTCCAACCTGGTATTCTATGAAATAAAATTACTTCTATTGTTTTAATCACACAAAACAGGCATGAAATTTGAGTTTAATGAGATGTCTGCAGTAGTTCATCATGTTTTCAAGGTAGGTTTTTAATAACTGCTTTTATTCTTTCCGTTTAAGCATGCGACCCAACATCTTCTTGGGGATTAGTGAAGGCTCTGCCCAATACAGAAAATGGTACTATGAACTTATGGTGGACCATCTAGAGCCCTTCGTGACTGCAGAATCGACTCATCTACGAGTGGGCTGGGCTTCAACAGAGGGCTACTCACCATATCCAGGGGGAGGAGCAGAATGGGGAGGAAATGGTGTTGGTGATGACTTGTATTCTTATGGCTTTGATGGTCTGCATCTGTGGTCAGGTATTCTGTTTTGGTTTTTGTTTGGTTTGGTTGTGATTTTTGGGGGGTGGGGTGTTGTTTATTTGTTTGTTTTGTTGGTCGTTTTCTGTTGTTGGTGGTTTGGTCTGGGATTGTTTCTTTTTTTAATGCTAGAACATTGTTTACGATTCTGGTGGATTTGTTTACAACATTAGCAAAGTGAATCAGATGTTTCGGTTGACACCAGCAATATGCAGAAATAGTAATGCAGATAGACTAATAATTTATTCAGTAAATATTCCCCATTTCAGCCCGGGAATGATTTTTATTTAAAACTTCAAAGGTGCAAACAGTGAAGTAAGACAATCAGTTGCCTGTATTTGTAATTTATGTGTGATAGTCCAAAACCAGCCTGAGAGTTAATTCACAGGAGACTTTTCTTTTTCTCTTTTTCCCCATGAAAAAAAAATTTTAATATGGATCTTTAGTGTAAGAGGTTAGAAATACTTTAGAGATGAAGAAGATTTTTAAGTATGCTTTTTGCCATACATTTTAAAAGCACATATTTTACGATAGTAATGCTTTGTTTACATACATTAAGACTGACTGTATTATAAAACTTGCAGAATCATGTTCCTAGCATACATATAGTGTGTTTGGTCAGATATTAATCTTTAAAATGTTGTTGATGCACCCTGGATCTATTCATTACTAGTAATTTCTGTATGCAAATTCTAGTGTTAAAGGAAGCTGAACTGAGTATTTAAATTATTTTTATTTACTGTTGGTTCTGTAAATATCTTATTCTCTCAGCAAAATCAGAAAAATAAGAAAGACATTTCAACTTTTGTGAAAAGATTCTTAGGTAGAATGGGTTGTCTTACACTTGGACATTCCTAAACTTCTTGAACAAAGTTTCTAGCATGGTTTCACCTTGTTGAGAAAAAAATTTTTTCCTTTGATTTTCAGAGATAATTGGGCAGTGGTGGACTGTAGAACTGACAGGAAACTGAGTTAGGCCCATTGGATTGGCAGTTCTTGCCACTATGAAGATATGAGCAAGTTTTCTAAATTTGCAAACGAGAGACAGCTGTGTGTATCATTCACGATCTTTGAAGTTTTGAGGCATTGTGGCTTGGTACTTGGAAACGAATAGTTTTACATTTCAAAAGAATTTTCCAATCAAAATAGCAATTGATTGTATTATTAAATAATAACATATCAACTGGAGTGGCATTTTAGGAAAGTACCTGCCAGTTTGCCTGTCATGTACAGTGCGAATTACTTTGGAACGATGATGTATAATTAATGGTGCCATTAAAGCTGTGTCATAACCGAGTTTGTCAAATAAAGTGTTATTACAGAAGAACTAGAAAATAATGAGCCAACTGAAATAAGTTTTGTAGTTAGTGTCCCTTTTAGGGAGGAAACAAAAGATTACTGAAAGTTCAGATTATTTTTCTACTACCAGCAACTTTTTAATCAGAAGGGCTTGCTTTTGCCCATGTTTTTTTAACCTTCTACTTCATAAACTCCAGCTCTAGTTAGAGGAAGTTAAACTGTAAGCAATGCAAATACAAAGGAATAAATGAACAAATGTTTGTGGTTTTCCGGTCTATAATCCAGCCCAGCCAAAAAATTCAGACCACCTCTGTATATGCAATTTTTGTATTAATTTCTGTTGTGAATGTGGCTGGTAGATCTGAAAAGTTTTCTGTCTTCACTGACATTCTAATGTAAGACATCATACCTCTCAAACTCGGAAGGACTTCAAGTATTTGAATGCTGAAAATCATAGCCTTGTTTTTCATCCACAATCCCCATGGTCAATCTCTGCAATGACATTTCAAAAATTAATCTTCTGAGCATGGAGCATTTACTGCATTAATGAATAGAAACAATGATTTCTACTCCAGAGTTTCTGTTTTGTAGAGAGACTTTACCAGAATACCATTTGTTTTCTTCAGTCCTTCAATTACTTCTCTAACATGGGGAAATGGAATTCATAGTTTTTTAAGCCTAAGGCCAGAAAAGGTACTTAGATAATTTGGTCTGCTGCATGTTCATCAAAGACCAGTACCTGTTTCTGTTAACAGTCAGCCTTGCATTGATCCCAATAATTGATCCCTATATTTGGTTAAATTTTAATGGGTAAACAGGCATTTAATCTCAAGTCGTATATGTCTTAAGGAGATGAAGTGTCCACTCTTTGTTGATAACTCTTTTAGATTTTAATTATCCCTGCTATTAAATGATTGTCCCTTTTGGTGATTTATTTGCTACTCTTCTTTCTCAGCAGTGCTTTATATGGATTTCTCAATTTGTGAGGAACCCCTAGGATTGCTCTGTCGTTCCACTGTCTTTGCTCATAGATCTGACAATTCTTACTTATTTCTTCTGTCTTGTAAGGGCGTAGGGAAGAAGCAAGGGCATCGGAAAACTTTTTTTCACCAGCTATACTGCTGACTGCCCTATCAAGAGGGGCAGATTGCACAAGAGCACCTGTCCCACAGTCTGCAGTTTATGTGGCAGTATCAGGAAATAGTTTTCTATACGTAGAGCGTTAGCAGTGATGGTTTTTAGTTTTCCTCAGGATGGGAGGTGGTGTGTGTACGAAAATTTATCTGCAGAAGAATTACTGAGGGGTTTTTTTTTTTCCCTTATTTTTGATGCTGTTAAAAACATGCCGTCTTCATATTCTTGGAAATACAGTGCTTTTAGTTAAGTCCTTCATGTTTACAGAAGTTGGACAGCATAGTTAAAGCTATAGTGCTCTGTTCTTAATATGTATTATGGTTTATCTCTTGTAGACATTATATATGTTATTTTTGGAAAACATGTCTAGAAATATTTTCATACAACTTTCATGCTTTTCCATAATTTTTTTTTTTTTTGCAGATGGCAGTAGATTTCAGAGAAATTTTCTATTTTTGTGTTCTATAGCTTATTTCTCTTTAGAAGCAGATGTGATTCTGTAAATGTAATTTGATGCAAGAGAGAATGGTCCTTTAGAAATCATACAAAACTTTTTAAGTAAAAAATACATGTGTTACTGACCATAAATGCCTCAAAATTGCTGTCTTTGTATATGCCAGAAAAATGCGGGGTTGCAGTTTGATTATGAAAATGAGTAGTGTCACCTTACACAAGTTTGCAAGGGTACTATGATGTGGCCCTTAATAACAGGAAGTATCTTTCTTCTCCTAAATAATTTCCAGCATGATACTTGTCATTATATTTAATAATGAAGCATTCTTTACTAAAGTATGCTAGGTTTCATATTAAATACTAACGACTGCTTTTCAATTTGCATTTCTAGTATTATAGGGAGTAAAATCTAGTTTTCTTGATTTTGATTGTTTATATGGATATCAGCAATTATTTTCATTTAAATGTGACTTAATTGTATTATTTATGATTAAAATAGCTTTGTAGATATGATTGTACATTTCTATTCACTATAATGCAGGGTTTTGCTAAATGTATTTCCTTCCACAGGTTGCGTAGCACGAACAGTAAATTCTCCCAACCAACATCTGTTAAGAACTGACGATGTTATTAGCTGTTGTTTGGACCTAAGTGCCCCCAGCATCTCCTTCCGGATAAATGGTCAGCCAGTTCAAGGAATGTTTGAGAATTTCAACATAGATGGCCTCTTCTTCCCAGTTGTCAGCTTCTCTGCAGGAATAAAGTTAGCATCCCATTTAGTTTTTGTATTTTTTTTTTTTCCCCTCCCAGTCTAATTATTTTTTTTTTTTTTTAATGTGTATGTGAATATACTGAATAATTCCCTGGCTGTCTGCTTTCATTTCCCTTTCTGACATCTGCTTCTTTGACACAGTTCCAGTTCTTGGATAGTGCGAGGTAAAAAGAAGTACTGAAGAGACAGTGCATCTGTTGTTTTTCAGCACTCCAGTGTACTCAGGTGGTTTCCAAATAGACCTTAGAAACAGCTTCTTTAGCATTTCTTAGCTAACACGTTGCTACACATTCACTCCAGGACAGCATTTTACCCATAAGGGAAGAAAAACAACAGCCTTTGATATTAAAAATATGTTGGCTCTAATTCACTTTTTACGAGGTAGTAACTATGAATTGAAGATGCATTATTGGCACTTACCTTAAGAAATGGTGGTGGTATACTTTCTTTACAGCAGGGTGAGTTAATGTGAATTCAGTCAATCTGTATTCTGGTTGCTCTACTAGTTTTCTATAAAATTTCAAGTCACACCTGAGTTGCCAGACTTCTGCTTCCAGGTATTGAAGAGTTTGAGACTATAATATTAAAAAGGATTCTGTGATGCTTTAGTGGGGGGATCAACTTCAGCAGGACTGGCAAAGGTAAAGGCTGATAGCTGATTTCATTTGGAGGCAGAGCAATGCTTTTTGAGGGATCAAAGACCATGATGGATACTACAGAAGTTAAGAGCTGTCACACAGATGGCATGGTAGCCTCTCACTGCAAGTACTTTAGACTTTGCCTTGGATAATACAGGAGATATAATGTGGAAAAATAAAGACATGCATGCTGCAAAAAGCAAAACTATAAACCTGCATATTTTATCTCTGTCATGAGAGAAACATCTGACACATATTATCTGTGTGCTCAGTGTGGTTTTTGAGAGTGTTCTGGTACAGCATTGACAAAAATCTTATAAGATACTCAGTAAAGAGAAGAGAGACAAAATAATTCTGTGTTAAGACTAGGTTTTTTGAGTGTTTTTTGGTTCCTTCTGGATGTCAATGTTCTGGAAAAATTTTTCAGTATAATGCCATTGCTGCTTCATGATCACCTTCATTGATTGAATTTTTCAGTAGCAAAACCCCATGACAAGTTCACCATTTTGTAATAATAAAAGACCCTAAGTTTTTGATATTTTTTGAACATTTGAATAAAAGACCGTAGGTTTCTACTAGCATGAAAAGTATAAATTTTAGTGAAGGAGATACAGGAGTATTGTCTCCTGAAGATCTCATGTTCTGTGAGGGAAAAGAAAGAACCATGGAGGCTCATTTCACAAATGAGAGAGAATGGAGAACTCCTCAAAAGAGAGAGGTCAGAGGTGGTTGATGGATTACTTTGGGTTATAACTTCTGCCTTCTGAGACTCAAAAGGCTGCATCTTACTTCCTAGGTGTGCTAAGTACACCGATTATTTTCTCTGTTTCCATGTCTTCTCTTTTGGTCTCATGAATTAGAATACTTTTATGGAAGTGGAAATTAACTAGAATGTTAATTTTCCACATGTTTCCCCATGTTTTTTGCATCTCCTACTTCATAAACTCCAGCTCTAGTTAGAGGGAGTTAAACTGTAAGCACTGCATAGAAGCTGCATCATTGAGTTTTTTTTAATAGCATTGAATAGATGTTAAGCTTATAAACTGATTAGGTTTGACTCAAGAGGTGTTTCAATTATCTAAAGTAACCCTGTTTTTTTCAGGGTACGTTTCTTGCTTGGAGGTCGCCATGGAGAGTTCAAGTTCCTTCCTCCACCTGGATATGCCCCTTGCTTTGAAGCTGTCCTACCGAAAGAGAAGCTGAAAGTGGAGCAAAGCCGAGAGTACAAGCAGGATCGTAGCTATACAAGAGATTTACTAGGTCCCACTATCTCTCTGTCGCAAGCAGCTTTCACTCCAGTTCCTGTAGATACTAGCCAGGTATGGAAACAGAGAGATTGCATTTTCATTTTTAAACGCTTACTATAAGCCTCTGCTATTTCACATTTGATTGAATTCGCAGCTTGTCTCAAACTTTTTTTTCTTGGGATTTGGTTGGTATGTTCCATTGCGAGAAGCTGATAAATGGTGCGTTAAGTCCTTATAGTGCTTACTAGATGTTTCATATTCAGTTCACAAACACTATAATAAAGACTGCTTTATCCTTAATATTAGAGTAGGAATATTAGAAAAAAGATTATTCGAACTTCTTGTTCTGTTACTAGATATTTTTATTACTGTTTAAGTACACTTTCTGAAGACTGCATTGTGATAAGACTTTTATACAAGCTTCAGCTCTAATTCTTTACTGGACGTGCAGGTTAATGAGAGTGGCAGTTGGCACTTGGCTCACTGTGGCAATAAATGGTAAATGGCATGCACTGAAGTTATAGGGTTTTTTTGGTTGTGGGTTTTTGGGGTTTTTTTTTTCCCCAAAAGCACTGGTTCTTTGATACCAAAGAGATCCAGCTCTGATCACAGAATAACAAGAGTTCATTTGACCAGAGTTTGAGATGATACAAATTTTTAAACACTATGTGCTCAGATTTTACCATATTTAGGAACTAATTCCTGAAAAAAACCCCACATAAAAAAAGAACAAACCTGGTAGTTTGTTACTAATATGAACTAAATACATCATTCTACATATGTCATGTAATTGTTGTTCTGTAACACCAACAATTAGGGTAGCATTATCATGATTCACAGCACTGTATATTTCAGGTCTCTGATTTTTGAGGTAAAGCAGACGATTTCAAATTTTGGATGCAGAGTGATATGCTGTCCTGATTTCACTTGTCACCCGTCATCATAATCTGATTTTTTTAAACTTTTTGTTTTTTGTGGGATTCACTTTTCAAATGTCTGTATTTGTCTGAAGTGTTTTACACAACATTACCTTGGTCATTGAGATTTTTAGCGTTTTTAAACTGGAAATATTATTGGTTTGAGTAGTTTCTAGCCAGCTGCCAGGAATATGTTCCATGCCATTTGGAGGTGCTAGAGTTAAAGCTGATTTTCCTTGCTGGTCAAAATTTGGAACTTGTAAGTGCATAGGTTAAAGTCTTTCTGTTGATCTAAGAATTCTCACTCACTTTAGTAATTTAATAAGAATTAAATGATAATTTAGGTTTAGTTGAGAGATCTGGTTTAGACAAAGTTTGTTATGAAAATTTGAGTGGAACTGTCAAGCAACTTAGTTGTAATGGCCTCTTTCTCTCTTCTCTCTCTAGATTGTTTTGCCTCCCCACCTGGAAAGGATTAGAGAAAAGTTAGCAGAGAACATCCATGAACTTTGGGTTATGAATAAGATTGAACTTGGCTGGCAGTATGGACCAGTATGTAACTTTCCACTAAATTTTCTGTTAATTACCTAATATTATTCAACACATTGGTTTTAATGTTATAATGGGACCACATTTTTTTCCATCCTTCTAAAATTAGTAAGGTTTTAGACCCTTTCCACCAGAAGCAGGTAGAAACCATCAGTGCTTGGGTATTTTTGAACCAAAACTCTGGTATTCAAGCTCTTTGGTGTTGAAATTTTCAGTGCCTCTAAGAAGGCACATGGTAGGTCTTTCACCTTCTGTTTGTTCTTGGGACAAGAAGTTTAGTATTCTGGTGGAGTAAACTAATGAAAGCAGTTATTCCTGGTTCTCTTCACATGTACTGGCTGACATAACTTTTTTCAGAAATCCCAAACTTATTTTTCAGAAAAAATAAGTATTGCTTATAGGAAATTCCATTCAATCTGCTTTTCTCCTTCAGTCTCTCCACTTCAGGCTCATGTCTGTATTAAGTGCTTCAAATAACTGTTTTCTTCTCTCTTTCCTACTTTCCATGGCATATGACAAAATAAAAGAATACCTAGCTTCTGGCTTTGATACAAAATACTGTCTATTTTGTTGATGAGATTTCTTTTTTAATCAATCATAAGAAAGTTGTGAAGCCTAGTTATTTCAATCCCAAATGATGTTGTTTATGAAGAACTATTGCTGTGAAGAGTATATGGAAACATACAGTAGATACTAGATGTAAAAACATGTATGCATGTATAGAAACATACATGCATTCTGGTTTTGTTATTAAAAAGAGTTTGGTCTTCCGAGGAGTTCAGATTGCAGATTTAACGTAACTGGGAATAGGTAATATATTTGGTGTAGCATAACAGCAGTACTTAAAAGGATTTAGTTAACAGACAAGATCCCTAGATTTTGTTGCTGTTGTTGTTGCTTTCCCCACCAAATCAGACACAAACCCACAAAAATTATTGTGTCAAAACATTTTAATTGTGTTATAATCATACCAGCTGCAAAGCAAACTGCGGGAACTTTTACTGTAGTAGTATTTACCATGAAGAATCTAATTGTACATTTGAACACTATTTTACTTTAAAAAATGCATAATAAGTATGAAGTTAAGCAGTGGTAAATGTAGTGGTTATATTCAGAATGAATCTTTTCAGTTACTTAGCTTTCTCTCTCTAGCTTCTGTTCTGTGGTTGGATGTGCTCACTTTGGGAATGCCTGAAGAACATTATTAGCCCTATCAAATGAAGATAAATTTTCCCTGGAGATTGTAAATAGTTTTTAATCCAAAACATAAGCAAATGTCTGCTGTTCAATTTGAGAATTGTGTGCTTTACTGTGAAATTTTATGCCAGCTTACATACTACTGACTTTCTTATCCTTTTTAAACATTACATCTGATTCTGTATATAAGCAACAGATCCAGCTGTTGAGAAGAGATTATACACACTTCAATGGTACCCCTTCATTGAGAATTCTTGCCTTGGTCTTTTTTCAGCTAAAATAATTTAAAGCCATCTTATATTTACCAAATGAGTAAAGATTCATTTAGAAAAAGTGTAACAGTTAGGCTTCTTAACTTCAATCTTCAACTGTTACTATTGTATTTTCCAGCAGAATTATCTGATTGATTAAAAGTTGTCAATAATGTTATTTTTCAGTAAATTTCAGCTTTAAAGATTCATATAAATGGTGAGCTTATGGTCCATGGAAGATGGACACAAAAGTGCTGTAATACAGGGTAAAAATGTGGTCTTAGCTGAGCAAATGTTAACAATTTCATTGTGATCTTTTAGCTAATATTTGCAAACTAAGGTTTTTTATCACACCTTCTAGCAAGACATAATTTTTGTAGATTTTGTTGACTGACATCTAGCATGGTAAAGATGTAAAGCTGAGAGCAGTAGAATGCTGTTATCCCAGCCTTTCAGGTTGCATTTCCTAGTTACAGCCAGTATTAGACTAAAACTGTATAGAAGTAGTGCAGGATAAAAATGTTTTTGATCAAATTTTTAAATTTATTAAATGTAGGATTTTGTAAATTATAGTCTTCATGACTCTGCTGTACAGTAGAATTAATGTTTCAATCTTTGTGACTGCTGAACAGTTTCATTCTGCTTGTATACTACTGGGCATAACTAAGAAACAAACATTTTCTTGAATTAAGAGACAGGGTGGATTTATCTTCTATATCGTTACTTTTGTTGGGTAAAGACTTCAGTACTACTCATACCAATATATTTATTCAAACTGGATGAATAATTTTTCAAACATGGTGCTGAAGATGAGCTGTTATTTTATGACTGCATGTCAAAACATAACATAGATTGCACTATTCTTGAACTTTTCATATTTGTTGTGAACATCAGTATAATGAAATGTACTAATTAGCATTTATTCCACTTGAGATCTGCAAATCTGAAGTTTATTTGCAAATGCCAATTCTGCCTTTCTTGAACAGGATGATCATGCTCTGAGAATACAGAATACTTTGTGGTTTGAAGTGTTGTTCAGTTTGAGTAATTCTGACGGCTTTAGGTACTTCATGTTTTGGACTGTTTTTTAAATGTTTTCTAGTTTTTAAGACACATTAAACTTACTTCTTTACTGTCTTTTCAGGTTAGAGATGACAACAAAAGACAACACCCATGCTTAGTGGAGTTCTCAAAATTGCCAGAGCAGGAAAGAAATTATAACTTGCAAATGTCACTTGAAACACTGAAGTAAGTTTCTAGAACTTTTGAAGCTTATACAGAGAGTTTCCTAAGGAGTTGCAGTTTCCAGAATTATAGTTTGACATGTGAATTACAATTTGACATGTAGGTGAGAGTAATAATGCAAAAATGAGGAGTGAGGTACGTTAATGTATGATGTATTTGGCATTGAAAATGGCT
This sequence comes from Strigops habroptila, assembly GCF_004027225.2. Taxonomy (NCBI): domain Eukaryota; kingdom Metazoa; phylum Chordata; class Aves; order Psittaciformes; family Psittacidae; genus Strigops; species Strigops habroptila. The sequence goes on from NC_046359.1 coordinate 16,820,876, forward strand.
TTGATGTTCTTTTTAATATCTATGGAATTTTAGAATTATTGTGGTAATGCTGATTATGAAATGGCAACTCACTCAGAAAGTTTTCATCTAGTTTGGAGAAAAGAAATAGATCCCAGCTTTGGAAAAAAAAAAAAAAATCTTCTTATTTGGTTAAATTTAAGTTAGTTTAATTGCTTTTAATTTTCTTCATTAATAAAGCACCCTTTTACAATCAAAAGATGGGTTGGTTTTTTTTTTTTTTTAATGTAATTAATGACGAGCTTTGCTTCAGGGCCCCTTGCTGCTACTTCTGCGTTATTTCCTGTTAAAATACAGTTGCTTTTTTCCTGTTCCGAGCATTAACCATGGATGACTGTCTGTATGCGATATTACTTTTCTGGGAATATTCGTACTATGTTATTAAGAAAAAAAAATACCATGTAAACTGCGATATAGTGTTTTCATTCGTAATATAAAGATTTTATTTCCTCGTAGTAGAAAATTATGTAGCACACTCCTCCTAGAATTTCTTGTAGTGTCCTCTGGTCAGTTTCTCTGTGCTATTTACATTCCCATAGAAAACATATTTATGACCCTAAATGTTGAACAGTTTCTGGAGAGATATTTTGGCATTATATAGAGATAAAGCATTCAGAGATAAATAGAACTCATTTGGAGGCAAGAAAGTAAATTTATATTTGTCTTCAGCTAGATATTGGCATTTCAAGGAAAGCTTTTGAGACCCCTGTCAGCACAACAATGTGCTAAGAATACAGAATTACTTCTTCCTTTTCATTTTATGAAGACACAGAAGGTGTCATTAACTTTCTCCACTTTTGGATCTTTTGCTAGAATAATCTATCTAACTTGGCTAAGGCATCATAAAAATCATGCTCTCAGAATTAAATGCACACTCCTAACGTTTCACTAAATATTTAAAAAAAAATTAGTAGACCTTGTACAATTACTGGTTCAGGACCCAATGCTTTTCTGATCTAACCCAGACAAAACATTGGGTTGGATTTGTAAACATCTAAATTATTGATTACTTGTATTTTAGTAATTCTATTACTTACTTTAGAGAGCGCCTTTTTTCGTTAAATGGATAGAATCTAAAACATAAAGCATTCGATCTTTCTATGGGTTTCAAAAATTGTATGCTTACTGAGCTCAGTCTTGTTACGTTCTTGCATTAGTCCTTGTTTTCTGAAGTATGCAGTTCCAATCTTGCAATATCATATTGTATTTATCACATAAACATCTATTGTTCAGGGGCTAGAATATAAGTGTCCCAATCAGTTCATTTCTGAAAGCTTGCAAAGTTGGAAAAATTAGTACAGTGATCCATTCTGTGATGAATTGAATTGTAAGTTGCTTTGACTATTTCTTTACCAGATGTTTCTAGTCTACTAGCAGTCAAACTCGATGGGGGAGAATGGGGAAGAGAGAAAGAAAATGTTTTTACAACTTCCTTTAGTCAGCTATATGCTATATTCTTTACAATTTGCATCAAACTGTGTATTTGCATACTTGAAGTAGTTGCAAGACACCAAGAGTAACTTGTATGGTAATTGTGGGGTTTTTTGCTGGTTTGTTGCGAGTTTTGCTGCCAGCTCTACTAGATGAGTGGCAGAAAACAAGAACGTTCTGAGTCATATCATTGGACACAGCATTTCTTTTCAATATATTATCTCTGTATATTTTACAGTATGATTGGATACTTTTATGAGCTATAAAAATTATATACTATATGAAATGTCAAAATTCAGGAATCAGTTACCTCTGAAAATGTCATGGGATTAAAATATGCTTGCTCATACTGTTTCTGCACGTTCTTACATATATTTTGTAGTTTGATCTTGGGGTTTTTTTTGATGCTTACTGTTGTGACTGACTTTCCTGTTTCTACCTATTTACTAAGTTGTGTGTGATAATTGCAAGTATCAACATTATGCCAAGGAGTGCATTGAGACACTTCTAGTTTACTTGTTTATGTTTGAAATGCCTTAGGGGTCTTTGAGGTTCTACCAGTATGGTATGCCTTCTTATCCTCCTGTGGCTTTCTGATGTGAATTTGCCATGTCTGGGTGGAGATAATGTAGGGTTCAAATTCCTGTTTTACATTACAAGAAAATTAGAGTTACGAGGTGTTAGCTCCTCTGTACTGCTTTCCACTGTGAGATACATTCTCTTATGCTGGTGATTAGCCTAGGAATCATGTACAGTTTATGCCAATTGAAATTTAGCTGCATGTAGTATTCTTCGCAGATAATATAGAGGTGGCCACTGCATGTTGATTTCCTCATATCTGATTTTACTGCCTAATTTTAAATCACAGCTTGGAGGCTATAACTCTAGGGTTTACTTCATGTAGCTAGCACTAAAAATATGCTGTAAGAAACTTCTGATACATACGATTCATCTGCCAAGAGAAATACTGCTAGAGCAATGTTTATGTTCTTTTTTCCCTCAGTCAGTTCAAAAGCAGTAAATATAGTTAAAGCAAGACTTGAAAATACTGTTTTAACTAGTGACAAGAACAAATAAAACCCTTGTTTTCCAGCTTTCTTCCTCATTGGGAAAATTGGGAATGAAGTCCAACATTTATACTTGTGATTTGTTCTGCATAATCAGTTTCAATCAAAGATATTGATGTCACTCTCAGATTTTGAATACCTTCTGAGTGGACTCCAGAGTGGTCTCTGACTTTTGTCTAGCATCTTCATTTCGATGACAATAATTTAGTAATGCACCTAGGGTAAAGAAGCTAAGACCTGATAACTCAATATTGAACATAAATGCAGGAACAAATAATTGATGAGTTACAGATAAAATCCTGGAGACAAATGAGACTGAAGATTCATACTGCTGGGTAGTGTGAGTGTGAGGAAAGGAAGAAGTCAGAAGTAATCCAAAACCTGATTAATATAGCAACCATGTTGTAAGGTTATGTAGAGAGTCTTTTGAGAGTGTTGTCAGGAATCTGCAGGTGCACAAGTCCATGCAATGTGATGAGATGAATCCACAGATCCTGAGGGAAGCAGTGGATGAAGTGGACAAGCCACTGTCCATTGTATTCGAGAAGTCATGGCAGTCCAGTGAAGTTCCCACTGACTGGAAAAGGTGAAACATAACCCTCATTTTTAAAAAGGGAAAAAAAAGAAGACCCAGGTGAATGCATGCCAGTCATGGAACGGATGGAAATACATGGAAAATAAGGAGGTGATTGGTGACAGTGAATGTGGCTTCACTAAGGGCAAATCATGCCCGACAAATCTGTTGGCCTTATATGATGTGGCGACAGCATTGGTGGATAAGGGAAGAGAACTGCCATCATCTACCTAGACTTGTGCAAAGTATGTGACACTGTCCTGCATGGCATCCATGTCTCTAAACTGGAGGGACATGGATTTGGTGGATGGACCACTTGGTGGACAAGGAATTGGCTGGATGGTCTCACTCAGAATTGCAGTCAACAGCTCAATGTCCAAGTGGAAACCAGTGGCGAGTGGTGTTCTGCAGGACTCAGTATTGGGGCTGGTGCTGTTTAACATCTTTAATATGGACAGTGGATTGGGTGCACGCTCAGCAAGTTTGCCAGTGACACTAAGCTGTGTGGTGTGATTGACAACTGGAGGTTGCCATCCAGAGGGCCTCTGAGAACCTCGTGAAATTCAGCAAGGCCAAGTTGGTCCTGCACCTGGGTCAGGGCAATCCCAGAGACAGGCTGGGCAGAGAGCAGCCTGAGCAGAAGGACTTGCAGTTGTTGGTCAATCAGAAACTCAGCATGACCTGGTAGTGTGTGTTTGCGACCCAGAAAGACGACCTTGTCCTGGGCTGCATCAAAAGAAGTGTGACCAGCAGGTCTAGGGAGATGATTCTGCCCATCTAACTCTCTATTCCACTCTTGTGAGACCCCACCTGTATCCATTGCTGGGGCCCCCAAAATAAGAAGGCTGTGGAACCATTGGAGCAAGTCCAGACTTGGGCCATGAGGATGATCAGAGGGCTGGAGCACCTCTACTATGAAGACAGGCTGAGAGAGTTGGGCTTGTTCAGCCTGGAGAAGAGAAGGCTCCGGTGAGACCTTACAGCAGCCTTCCGGTATCTAAAAATGGCCTACAGGAAATTTGGAGAGGAACTTCTTACAAGGGCATGTAGTGATAGGACAAGGGGAAATTGTTTTAAGATGAAAGAGGGTAGATTCAGATTAGATTCAGATTAGATATTAGAAAAGAAATCTTTATTGTGAGAGTGGTGAGGCACTGGAACAGGCTGCCCAGAGTAGTTGTGGATGCCTTATCCCTCAAATTTTTCAAGGCCAGGATGGATGGGGTTTTTAGCAACTTGGTCTAGTGGAAGGTGTTGGAATTAGATGGGGTGTAACTAGATGAGCTTTAAGGTTCCTTCCAACCCAAACCATTCTAGGATTCTATGATTTGTTTTCTGAAATGAGCTGCATCTTGCAGAGTTAGGCCAGAATAGGCTGCTTGGGTCAGAGGCTCTGTGGTCTAAGTCTTGTGGTACATGACACACCATGTCTAGCTTGAATCCTTTTCTCTGAAGACGATTAATGTGCAACATCCATACTGAGCCTGAAGATTGCAATTTTGGTCTCCTTATCATGCATTCTGCTGTCAGTCCTTTCTCCAGTCATGTCTTAAAAAAAATCCACTTAAAATCTCTGAATAACAGCTTCTCTTCGTAAAGAAGACACTTTCTATGGATAACAAGTAACATTTCCTGCCTTTTCTGTTTGCATTATCTTTGAAGTAAACATAAGATAAAAAGATTTTGATATAGAACAGTATGAATAAGTTTTATAAGGCAGAAATGTTTCAAGGGCAGGGAATCTTTCAACTGATGCCACTTACAGATGCAATAAACTGTAAGATAGTTCCGTTTTGAAGTAGTCCACTCATAGTTTTACTAAAAGTTTTAGGAACATCTAGTGTCGTTTTCTTAACATTGTCAGAAAGCTTATTACATATAAAAAAAGGCTGATGTTGATCTTTCCATGTTACGCTTTCGTCATTCCAACAGGTCTCATTTGTTGTGTCATGCTATTTATATACACAGCAGCAATTCTGAAAATAGAAACATTGGCAGTAATTTATCTCTGATTTCTGTGTCCTAGAACCCTGCTGGCATTAGGCTGCCATGTTGGAATTGCTGATGAACATGCTGAAGAAAAAGTGAAAAAAATGAAGCTTCCAAAGAAGTAAGTTGAAATTCAGAAGCGTCTTTTTGCTAAGAAGTGTGAGTTAAGCAAACTGTATTTTAACAATATTTATAATGCTAGTTTTATTGGTATTTGGGTATGCATGTATGCATACTTATTTTCAGAAACTTTCACAAACCTTCATCCACACCTTTTCTTTTAGATGTTTACATTCTGATGTGTAGAGAAAGTTTAGGTTTTCTGTGATTCACTGAAATATTGTTACATAGTTCTTTTATACATATATATTAAGATGAGGCTAGCAGAGATACTGAGCAATGTGAGAACAGTGAGATACTGATGAGCAGATGAACAGGGAGGAGCTGGGATTTTAACTACATGTTTCAACTAGTACTTCAGCCTGCAGCTAAAGACAAGTCTCCAACATGAATTTGTACACACAATATGCTTTTTTTATTTTCCTTAGTATCGGTTGATACTTATCCTTGATGAGTATTCATTTGCATCCCAAAATACAGTACGCACATCCTCTTTGAATAAATTTAGAGCATCCTTTGAGACCCCTGGTTCTTTGACCCCTCTCTTCTATTGAAATAGCTGCAGCTATCATAGCTTTTATATGCACAATGTAACACTTGTGCAAGGGACTGTGACAGGAAAGAACACAGTAATTGCCAGCCTGACAGACATGTTAATTCTGTATGATTTGCTGTTTCCATTACTGCCTGGTTTTACTCATGTCACTGAAGAGACTTCACAGCTACCTGAGGAGAGATAACCATGAGGGCAGTTAGCTGGCACATGGGAGATAGCAGCACAACTGCCAACTGCTTGCTTAATTCTCTAATACAAATTTGCTGACTGGTAGCTATATGAATGGTTAATTTTTGGACTGATGTTCTTGAATTGTTGTTTTTAAACTGCCTTTTTTAATGTGGTAATTTTGAGGGAAGGTCCAACCTCATGTTTATAGATGATAACCTGCTTAAATACTTGCTTGTTTTCAATTATTGTTTTCAATCAATAATTTGTTTAAACGGGTTTTAGAATAGTTGTCTTGGAAAAACATTAATTAAGATTTGTAAAGTATTTGAATATTTTAGAATATAAATGGGGATAAATACTGTTTCTTTTTCTGGATTTCTCTCTGTCAGTCCAAATAAAGAAAATACAAGAAAATGACAAAGTTGTACAGAAAATATACAATTATTTAAACTAGCAATTCTTTAAACAACCCAGCACATATAATTTCAGTGAGAGAATATTGTTGTTTATTTTCTACAAACCCCTTTCTTTATGACCAAAATAGCTCTTTGTTTTGTCAGTATGCTTGAGGAGAAATACTCCGGTATACGCTGGGCACACCCGCTGGCTCCAGCATGGTCTCTTCTGGGGCTGCAGGGAAGCACCACCTCTGGCACTTGGAGCACCCTCATTCCCCCCTCCACCAGCCTTGGTGTGTGCCAGACTGTTTTTCACACCTTTTTCCCCTCACTCCCCTCTGCTTGTGCAGCATTTTGCACTTTCTTAAAAATGTTTTCCCAGAGGTGCCACCAGTGTGGTTGAAGGGTTCAGCTTTGGCCAGTGGCAGGTCCCTTTTGGAGTTGACTGTGTCTGGCACAGGGCAGCGCTGGCCTCTACTCACGGAGGCCACCCTGCAGCATCCCCCCACCAGCACCTGGGCACAGACACCCAGTACAGCCCCTGGATATCTGCCCCCACCCCTGCTTTCCTTTTCCTGCTCTCCTTCCCCTGCACCTTCCCTTATCAGTGTCCACCACCCTGGTGGTGCCACATAGTGTCATAGGGTTTTGTTGTAAATTTAGTAAGTCTTGATGTGCTGCATCTCTCATCACATGCATTATGTCCTTTATCAAGGAAGGTTTGGTTATAAGTAAAGTGGGATATTACTATAATTTGGTGGGAACAACTTCATAAAAGTAAACAACACTTTGTTCTTAAGAGTGCTAAAAATAGTGAGGAAGCTGTCTCTCTGTTCTAAGTCATGCTTTAATTTCAAACGTTTACTTCTGTAATTTGAAGGATCGTTAGGGTATGAAGTATTATGAGTACAAATTTTATTACATGGAATTCATATGTGATCACGAGTAAGCCATTTGGCCTACTGTGTGTCTCACATCCCTATAATGTATTTTCTTGCTTCAGTAGGAGATGATAGAATTTATATAAGTATTGTGAAGTGCTCAGAGGTAAACTAAATAGTGTTTGTAAAATATTTAGATAAACAACATCTTAATCTACTACTTTAAATATGTGAAAGTACTAATACTTTAAATATGTTTTTAGTTCATACCATTTTGAGTAGCTTTCATTCCCAGCCACTTCATCCTGTTGAGCTTGAAACAAAATCATATGTCAGTGCATTATTATTATTAATGTTCAAAGACAGATTTATATAGATAAGTTACATATATGTCACACTTTCCTTTGCAGTTTCTATTCATTTAAATTTGTTTTATAATCTTACTTAATTTAATTTTATTAATTTAACAAGTTCTGTGTTTTTTGACAGCTATCAGTTGTTGAGTGGATATAAGCCTGCTCCCATGGATCTGAGTTTTATCAAGCTGACCCCCTCTCAAGAAGCTATGGTAGATAAACTAGCAGAGAATGCACACAATGTGTGGGCAAGGGACCGTATAAGGCAAGGCTGGACATATGGTATCCAGCAGGTAAGTGCTAACTTCAGTCACTTGAAAAAACACTTCTCTCTTGAGATATTTCACAGTTAAGTGGGAATAATGGGGATACAAAGGCGAGAAGTGGCAGCTAATGAACATGAGTCTGTCAGTCAAAGAAAGGAAAAATACACAGTTAAAGCAATCCTGCTAAATCTTTTAGCAGTATGAGACACTTCTACAAGCAGTATTAAAAAATTGGTGCTATATTCTCGTATGCTGTCTGGATCTCAGGGTGAGAAAATTGAATGCAGGAAGCTAATATGCTCTAGTATTTTAAGAAATGTAAACATTGACTTTCAGTAGGGAAGCAATTTAAATGTTTGCAGTCCTGGGAATTGAATAATTTTGTTTATCCAGGAAAATCAGAATGTAAACTTCTAGTAATCACTTTGCTAATGTGTTGTATTTCTGGCAGAGGCCATATTTAACTGTGAATAGTTAAGTTAGTCTCCACGTTCCAGTCCTACTTTAGTGGTTTTGTTTCAGTGAATAGAAATGCCATGTGGTAGGTGTCACAATGTGTTATAAGGGAAGGGAGTAAAAATTAAGCTTGGTGGATTGTTAACAGCAAAACTCAGGGTCTTTGTTTTCTTAAAAATAATACACCAATTGGTTTACAATGAGCCTAATATATTCTTTTTCAAGACAGATACAATATCAGTTTTCCCCTAGGAGTCATATTTTCTCTTCTTTTTGTGATTATTTTTAAATTTTATGTAGAGAAAGGTGTCTTCGCTTCTGTTAAATGTGTGGTAGCATATCACAGTGATATTTTAGGAAAATTCACTTCTTGGGGACAAAAATCTGTTTTCATAGTTTTGTGCTGGGCATAAAAGGTCATTAATTTGCAAAAGTGAGTAACAGCTGTTTAGTAGGTACATGCTCTTTCCTGCCTACAAAACAGTGCTTTTGTTTTTCACAGAAATTCTAGTTACACAGTTCAGCACATTTCAAATTCTGCTTTTTCTATAAAACCCAAATTCATTCTACTTGCAAAACTTCTGTATATGAAAAAAAATATGGTTTTATATACATATTAAGTTAGGCACTTAAATTCATCTCATTACATACTGCAAAGTACATTTTTGTGACAAAATATATGCTACATATAGCATTTCAGCATCATCCATTGTAGTATCTTAATATAAACCTCTCATTGTGGTACTTTGTAAATTATTTAGGAAAACCATGTTCCATATTTGGGTCTAGGAAGACAATGAGCCAGTTCTTTTTCTTGCAGATTGGAATGTATGTAATATCCCTTACTAGATTGACACTAAATATAAGTCAGTATTAGTGCAACTCCCCTGCTTACAACAGGATTAAATTTTCCCCTAATACTGCACTTTAGAGTAAGGGAAGGTAGCCCTTGGAAGTATTGTTAACATTTTTGGCAGAATATTAATCATGAGAAGTGTCAGAAGTGATGATTATCTGTTGTCAGGTGGGTCATGCAGGTTAATTCATTTTGATCCCACTATTTTAATCCTTTGTGTATGGAGGTAGTACACAATTCATTTCTAGAATAAGAGTCTGCATATCTCTAGATGCTCAAAAGAAATAGTTCTGATATGTTAAAGAAGGCACTCAATAATTTACACCATGCCTTCCATATTTTTTATTTTCCCAGAAGCCAAACACTTTCAATACAGGTTCTTGCCAATCAGGAGATGTGAAATGAATGAAATTTGGGAAATGGTTACAGCTTTGATAGAACTCTGACATATCCCAAAATTAAGTTTAGTTTTGCAACAGAATTTATTGGTTAAAGTGTAGTTAAGAAGTTTCTGGAATCAAATGCATCTCAGCTAATCATGTTTCTAGCTTGCGTTGGGAAAATTTAAATCCACAACTCATACGTAGTAAATAAAGTTTCTTAGATCTTGAAGTCAATTTAATGTATCCTGTATATCTGTATATCTTTGGGGAAAAAGAAAACAACCAAACCCACAAATAATTTTATCGTATTTATTGGAGCAAATTTGCAGTTAAATTGTATGTCTTCTGAATTAGGTATTAAGTAAGAAAGGCAGTTAAATGATGCTGTCAGAGATTTTTCCAGGGTTACTGGATTGGGAATAAGAAAAAGAGATAGTAGGAGTGGGTGGCAATGAAAAAAGTTTCTCCTTTACATCTACACAATGGGCTTATACACTGTCTTTATGTATGTTTTAATGTGCCTGCTGACATAGATGGTTCTGCTTTTTAAGCGGTGTGGTGTGAGAGTAATAAATCATTAGTTTTATTATGGGTCCCAAAAGGCAGTGGAGTTGCTGCAGGCCACAAGTTTGGTTTAAAAAAATGAAATAAAAATATTGATTAAACAAATTTAGTATGGGATGTAACCTAAAATTAAACACTTCAACTTAATGTTGGAAGAATCATGAAGTTTGTTTTATGTTCTTGGTGCTGTGCCTGGGGAAAGACCTTACTGTTGAATCTAAACCACTGTGGCCTTGTGAAGAGACAGTTTTGAGGCTCACTGAGAGAGAGAGAGCAGAGGGAAAGAGGAGGACCCTGTGATCTACTCACTGAATAACTCTCTATTTCATCTACTAACTCTTAAAATACCTCATGAGGGCCAGCCTTGGAAATCAGGCCTTCCCTAGACTTCCTTCTTAATATATGCCTTGCTTGCTGGGTGACAAAGCTCAACATTGTAAGTGAACACAAATTTATAGTCCAGTGTGAGAAAATTCGTAGAAGATACAGGTATAGATTTAAACCCCTTAGTCTTATAATTATTGAACTGAGCATTACCCATTTTCCACAAAGGTGTCTGACTGGACAATTAGAAATTAAGTATCTAAATCCATTTTGATCGCCAAATACAAGTTATTATGTAAAGAGGTTATCATTATTACTTAGATCTGCTAAGTTTTAAAATAAACTAGGTAGCACCTGGTTAGGTTTTCGGAGATATTTTTTGCAGTCAGTGTGAATAGGGCTGCGATTTCGATTACCAGGTTGTCCTCTGAAAGAGACTTCAACAAATGCTTCTGCTTTAAATCTTAACTGGGCTTAGTCATATGATCAGTACTGAACTGTTCTTGTTCTTCCTTACCAAAACAATTATGGCCATGCAAAAAAGGATCTGGAGAATTTAAAAGTAAACAGCTGCAGTGCCTGATCCCGTTAAGAAGCTGATCACAATCAAAGTTGGAAAGCCACTTAAATCACCGTTTTTCAGTCTTTGGTGCTTCTGCTTTAAGATTCCAAACATTTTGTTGGGCCTGATTCGTCCAAACTGACTGGAGACTTTTCTGTGCTGAGTAGAGCACTGTTGTTGAGAATGTTACACAGTGGTGCAGTGAACAGCATCACAGTTATGCTTTCAACAGAGGACAGTTGTTAAAAGTCACCAAGAGCTCAGAAATATTAATGACCTTCAGGAAACAGATCAACAAAATCAGCAGTATATTTTACTCCCTTTATTCTTGGAAGACAAAATTACAGTAGCCTCACGTATGGTTATACAGGTAGATGATGTCCTTGAAAACTTTCCCAGCAATACCATGTGTTGTAAAAGCTGCCATGCCTGTGGTGTTGATGTTGATATTCTCTTAATTCAATTATTTCTCTCTTTTCAAATAATTAAGTTTATTTTCTTCTGGAGAGAAGGCAGACAACTGAGTTCCAAGAGTGCTTACAGTTTGCAGATAACAAATACCAATCATTAAAAGTCAAAAGAAGAGAGCGTAATAGCAAGGTGCTCCTTTCTGGATGCGGTGCAAAGATGCTTCTCATTTAGCTGACATACATATCGCATGGCAAGCTGCTAGCTGTTATCCACACTGCTACGTGCTTCTGCTTAACTCCAACAGTGGGTTTGTTTTGCGGGCTACATTTTGTCATTCCATTATATTACTGTGACATGTTACAGTACTGTAATAAAATGACATGATGTTATACTGTATAATACTATAAGCAGATCTTGCAGAGGTATGAAATAGTTTCCTAAGGGAAAAAAGCTTACAGATGTTTGAAAGCGGTTGAACTAATCGTTCGGAAGGGTGTAAACATACTTCCCAATTGTAAACAGCAATCTTGCTGTGGTTGTAGGATGGATTAGGTGGCCTTGTAGGTCTGTTCCATCATAAGTGTCATATACTTTCATGATTATATAATATGAAAAATTAAAGGGATACTGTCAAGTAGTTCCTGTATATACAATTTCTTAACCGTTATAAACTGGTTATGCCTTCCAAGTTCCAGATTATTTTTTCTTCTTCTAAATCCACCACTGCTTGTCAGGATTTTTTTCTTAACAAGAGAGAGCTGCTCTTTGTGCATGACTGACTACACAGAGTATTTTTGTCCTGTTGCTGCAGAGCCAACTAGGCAGCCAGCAGAGGGAGCACAAGTTAATTGATAAATACTGTTCCAGGACTGTGCTGACAGCTGTGGTGACACTGGTCACAAACAAGTATTTTTTAGTAGTACAGACGCACAGTAGCTTACTGCTCCATGAAAGGAGCAGAAGAAAAAAAAAACCCAAAAAGCAAACCAGGTAGGAAAAATACGTATTCCTGCTGAAAAGGATGTTTTAAAGAGTAAGAATAAGTGGAAAACCAAGCACACAATCAGTATGAAAATACTAGACACTGTCCCTTTAAGGGAGAATGTGGTTGCCTGCGGGTTGGTCTTCTCTGAACTGGGGAAATGGTGAATTCTCAAAGACACGAATGGAAATAGATCCAGGCAGAACAGCAGTATAATCTTGATGTAAGTCAGTTAAAATAATCACATTTGTGCAATGAGAGAGGGCTTGCCGTTTTTTTTTTTTTTTTTTGGGTTTTTTTTTTTGTTTTTGGTTTTTTTTTTTTTTTTGGTGGTTTTTTTTGTTTGTTTGTTTGTTTTTTTTTACATGTACTGATTTTCATAGAATCATAGAATAGTTCGGGTTGGATGGAACCTTGAAAAGTCATCTGGTCCGACCCCCCTTTGATATATGTCCTATCATAATTACCTCACTTATTTGCTGGGGTATTCTTAGCAAATTTCTCGTAACAAGCTGATTGAAATATAGCATTGAAGTATAAAAGGGTGCATTTGTGACTAAATCCTCACAAATGAATGGAAAATATTCAGAACTCATTCAAGTTTATGCATGAACCTACAGGATTGGCTGACAACCTAAAATGTTCTTCTCACTGTGTGAAGAGCACCTTAAAAAAAAAAAAAGATGTGCTTCCTGTTCTAGGATAATTAGGACTGTGAAGCAATTATTGAGTCTGACTACTAGCAAAATGCTAGACAGTTTGGTCTTTTTAAGTAGGGATTTTTTTTTAATATATTTTTGTAGGAAGCATGACATCCCTATTTGATCAAGAGTTGGTCTTCTTAGACTGCCTAGTGCTGCAGTGCAAGAGAGGTACTGTTCTGGAGATTCAGACTGAGGAGATATGGATGTATTGGGAAAATCACAAGTTGAAAGCTTGTCACTTACCTTGTCATTAAATATATCTAAAAGGGTATCTTGTCCTTGTATAAACTACTTATGTTACCTCACTCTCACATTTTACATTATTTATTTATACTGATGTATAAATATACTGATGTATAAATGCCCTTCCATTTATAGCCAGGGCACATTCTTCCAGGCATTCCATATGGGTGTGGTCCTTAGTGAAGATGGTGGAAGCTGTACGCATATTTCTAAGGATACGCATACTTCAAAGGACAGAACTCAACTGCTAGTATGCCAGGTTAGGAACACAGCTTCCACTTTGGGTGGATACATTTAGGATATTTTTTTTAACGTTGCCAAAAATATGGTTTTGTGAGGACTTTATTGAGCTTTCCAGTTCTGACAACTCTGGAATCTTGAAATTATTTACTTAGTAAATAGCAATTTATAATTATATTTTTCCTTCTTCCCTTACAAAATAATTTTTATTTTTAATGGTTTATGGTTAAACATGAGCTGCCATGATAAATGCAGAAAAGTTAGACCTCTGGATAACAAGATATGAAATGTGTGGTGTTAGTAAATTATCACAGTGTATACAATATGCGGCACACTTGCGCGGTGGCTCACTGAGCGGGTTTCTGACAGCATTGCTGGCAAGTTCACCAGTAGCATTTGTTGTGGCAGTTGCTCAGAAATCTTTGTGGAAGACTGCAAGACCCACGGATGTGACAGCAAGCAGAATCAAGTCACAGCTGTGGAATGAGTGTTTTCTAATGGTACAAATGAAGCTAGGAGAACAACAGCATGTCTGCCTCACTGAATACATGCTGAAATACGTTTGCTTTGTGCTTGTCATTTGACAGCCTTGGTTATGAGAATAAAATCATTTCAGTACCACACAGTATATGTATCTATACAGTTCTAACACTTCAAATCACAAAACTTATCCCATTAAATTATTATCACATTTTTCCTGCACTCTTTCTAGTCTGTGGTTTTACTTTTCAGTCTTTTCCCGTCTTTCTTACTGTTAGGCACTTGTTTATGTATGTTTCTGGTGTCTTCTTGTTCCTTTTAGTCTGGTGATCCGTGCTGTTCCTGAACTTCTCAGAGCTTTGGGAAGGCTCGGGAGTGTACGGGTTTGCAGTGTCACATTTATAGCTCTGAAAACTGTATTATTCATTATTGTTTCAGATGTCTTTTAGAGGTTTAGATGAGGTTTTATTTTTTTGTTACTGAATTACTTCTGAAGAGTAAAACTTTATTGCACATGCTGTATCTCTTAATGGGTTCTTCTTTTAGACCTGCTTATAGAATTTGACTATGGTTTTCTATACTGCTGTAGACAGTATGGACGCTTTTCTTGTTTCATTCTTACTCTTACATAGCATCTGTCTATGCAGTTTGCAAGACCAGTTGCTAGGTCCAGTGCGCTAGATCAGTTATCTACACGTCACATACATACTAAATGAATGAATGCAATTCTACACCTCTCAGCTCCCAGTGTGTTTCCTTTGTGAATTATTTTGCAGCAGTGTTCATTACCTGTAATTGAAATTTTAAAAGGCTTCTTGATATTTGTTGTTTTGGGTGTTTAATTATTTTTTCTGTAGTTCTTTTCTATTACTTTCAAGAGCTTTATTCAGTTAGTGCTATTGTTGACCAATTATCACTTATTTCAAATCCATTTATACCTTACAAATAAGCATGTGTGTGCCAGTTGAAATGATTCTATCATTTACTGTATATAGCAAATTCTGTAGTGTACACTGTATAAAGTAATACTGACTTTTCATGGTCAGTGTTACATCATACCAGTTTAACATAATTTATTCTTTCCATTTATAGTTAGGGCACATTCTGCCAGGAATTCCCACTTTTCATGGTTGCAATGCTTTCTTTTACTTAAGTAACTCCAAATCAAATTCTAAATGACTAATCCAGCGTTTGTGTTATGTTATATGAACACAAAGTTGTATAATAAGATATATAGGCTTTTTTCTTTTATCTTTTTGTTTTCTGTGATATGATAGGTTCTGAATTCAAAACCAAAGAATTATATAACTGTCATGTGTGCTACCCAGCTCAAGCCATTTGAAATGGAATCTTGTTGACAAGCTCAAATTTTTCATCTATGGAGGATATGTTTTGCTTTTGTTTTCAAATGACGTGGTGAACAAGTAGTTGCCAGACAAACTCTATACACAGTCTTCTGATGAAGCATTAGACTGACAAAGTAGGAAAATTCTGGAAAAAAAAATTAAAAACTTAGCCTGATTTTTCCTTCTTTTAATAGTCTACACTACAAAACAATAAATTTTCCATACTGAATGGGAAGAATTAAGTCTATGTGCACATTGCAAATGTACTCAATAAAAATTACCGCTCTTAGCTAATCAGTTTTCTTGTTGACTTGATTGTGACTGTGCAAAGCTCAATCACTGTATAGGATCATTCTCTTGATTAGCTACACTTGAACCACAGACTTGCAGAAGATCGTTAGTACAAAAACTTAGGATGAGTGTAAGAATAACAGTTCTTAATTCAACAATAAGTAAAACATTAAAAAATTAGACATACCTTAGGAAAAAAAAAAAAGATCAAAATTATTAAAATAAAAATTCCTTCTCCTATTCATGTTTAAAGAAATAGCCAAATGAGAAAAAGGTCACAATACTGAATAAAATTAAACCCAAGGAAAACACTGTAAAATTGGGTTTGTTTAATATTTATGATTTCTTTGTCTTTAAATTTTTTTTCTCACTCTGATTTTGTGCGTAAGCGTTTTTAAAAGTACTTATACTATATTCCATTATCATACCTTGTTATCAGCTGATTGCCTGTATGTTAACGTATGTTAATGGTTGCTATGGCAATTAGCAGTGCATTAGTCTAACTGAATATCATGGATAAGAAGTTACATAATTGTTGTTCCAAACTTCTGTTTCATATTTTTACCACAGTATGTTGTAATATCTTTTGGATATACAGTGTTTCAGAGGAAATTATTTCTCTTTTTATGTCCTTTCTGTCACAAATAATTAAAGCCATGGTGTTTCATCTCTTATGTTAATGAGAATATTCTTATATCAAAAAATAATTCCTTGTAATATTTACTTCAACATCTTTTAGGTCCATTCTGTTCTGGAAGCAGGCTTTTTCCACATTTACCAAATAAAATAATTGAAAAAAGGGATGTCAATTTCAGAGTTTTGCAATAAATATGGAAAGTAGTCCTTGTGTTGGCCCTGTCAGTGCCCTTCTCTCTAATTATAACTAGAGTTGATATGGTGTAATTTTTGTCCCAGCAATGCATTATCTTTATTTTTATGTTAGTCCTTTTAGCATATAGGTAATGCTTGTTCCGTAATATTTCTTCTTGTAGAATGATCACTGGTGGGACCTGATTTTATCAAGCCCTAATTAATAACTGCACTTTAATATTTGTTCACCATGATAAGGCAAAAGGCAGGTAGCCTTGATCTAAGCATTTAAAGGACAGCAAAATATGCCTGCAAGTATTTGTCAGAATGGATGTGCCATTTCTTTCCTGCCGGTAAAGGTAGAATGAAAACCACATACATTCTTAAAAGTATAACTCTAATGCTATAAAAGAAGTAAGATCTTTTCACTGTGGGCACTGCTTTCTAAAGTAATAGGCACTATTTTTGCCCTTCTTAATAAGTCTGACCAATAATCAAAGCCGCTCAATATCTTTGGTATATGTACCCAAGAGAACAAAGACCAAGTATATCATTAAATGTCCAGACTTTAATTTTTATTTTTGTTTTTTAATAAGATGTTAGGAAGAGCATAGTTCTTTGTATGGTTTCTCTCACTGCCAACAAATATTGACAGGATGTGAGAATAAAATGCAGACAAAAAAACCAATTCTGTTAGTCAGTAAAATTATGTTAGGTGTTTAAATAAGCTAGTCAAACAGTGCTTTCAAGTAATTTAATTTTGCTCTGCAGTAGAACCTAATCAATGTCGTGTTAATAAACCTAAAATACACAGATCAAACCTTATCAATACATTAGTTTCAGCTGGAAGAGAGGTTACATTAAATTACCTATGACAAAAATTCTGCACATTAAGCACACATTCTTACCATTACCCTTTATTTTGGAAAAATATGTTTTAAGTATTTGACATAGTAAAGCATGGGTTTATTATCTATTTCATTATTCATTATTATTCACATATTTATTAATATTTTTACTAGCAGTGTTTATTTAATTTGGTTTTATCTTATTTATTAGGGGTTTTATAGATCCTGTTTCATACTATACTTAAAAACCCTATATATTTGCAGTACAGTAAAGTCTCTGTAGTCTCTAGTTACGTACTTGTTACTTCTTACGGCAGCTGCTTTATAAACGCTATAGAAAATACAATCTGTTTGACTTTCCAGTCAAACTCTTTGCATTTATCCTTGTTCTTGTTGTTTGTATTATTCTCCTGTTAAGTAAATTTGATGGCAAATGAAAGCAGCTATAAGCCACAGAGTTTTGTTTATTTGTGTATTACTTTCCTTTGTTATGACTTTCTAGACTATTGCAGTATCTTTGAATCCTTGCTGTATTTGCAATTCCATGATTTCTGTTGGTATAAATAGCTACTGCTACTGTAGCACAATTTTGTTTTTAAGACAAAGCACAATTTCTGAAATTGAATTGATTTTTCATACTTATGCAGGATGTGAAAAATCGACGAAATCCTCGCCTTGTACCTTACGCTCTTTTGGATGATCGAACAAAGAAATCAAACAAAGACAGTCTTCGGGAAGCAGTCCGCACCCTTCTAGGCTATGGTTACAACCTGGAAGCTCCTGATCAAGATCATGGTGATTAATTTTGCTCCTCTTTTTCTCTCTCCTCCTCTCCCTTTCACATATGATTAATCAATGTTAAAAGCTTAAGCAATTTAAATCAGGATTGTGAATACTACAAGACAGCCCTGAAACACAGTAAATCAGGAAAACATGTTTATCATCTTGCTTAATGTATGATCTTATGCCAGGGAATAAAATACATGGTTGCATTTTATACATGTATATCCTATCGGTATATTGATTAATGAATGATTATTTTTCTTGCTGTATATAGTGATAGTATTGTTAAATTTTGGACCTCTTTAGACCATAGACCTTCAGTAAAGCATTTCTTCAGATCTAACTCATACCAAACATGTACAGATGGAACCTGCCATTTTCGATTTCTTTTCCGAAGCACGTACCTGCTCTGATTCCTAGCTTTTTGAAAGGCTGCTAGTAACTACACTTTAAATCTGAGTTATCACTGATACTATGAATGTTTAACAAGGCTGGATTGCTAAAAGGGCAAAACAATGTTTTTTAGTGGACTAGGTTGTGTTGGTGGCAAAATGCCATGTCTTACTGTTGAATCTGCCTATGCCTAGTCTGGAGAGTTTAAGGCTGACACATAATCTCATAATTTCTTCCCCTCCCACTGTGGGAAGGAGATGCTGTGCAGAGTAAGTGAGCGTCGCTTCTGCTTGGTTCTGGGAAGGTGGGTTTACTGGTATAGGAGGATTTTGCCTCTTATGAAGGCAAAGGTGTTGTCTAGTGATGTCGGGTGAGAGGGAGACAAAGCACACTCATTTCCTACAATCTCTTCCAAATCCCACTGAATAATATTAATCCTGTTTCCTCATTTACAGCTCTGAGAAACATATGCCCCCCTGCCTTTCCTTTGGAATGAACTGCAGGAAAAATTTGTTTTTTTCCTTGTGGTGCAGAGATCCTTGAGCTAGTTCTGTGCATAGGGTTACTAATGAAATGTAAAGAACACAATTTCAATCCTAGTATTTGAAAGGTGTCACCAATCCTGTTGAAAAATTCCCAGACGAAAGGACTTGTAGAACATAGTCCCGCAAACTGGCTTTTCTTAAACAAAGACTGGAATTGCATGCAGCAAAAGGTTTTTATACTCATTTTGAGGGTTTAGATTTCACAGTTTATGACCCTGTCAAGATTTTTAGATGCATAAAACATGTCTGTCAAGGTTTAGCCCCAGTCGGCAATAACTACCATGCAGCTACTCACTCTCCCTTGTCCCCCAGTAGGATAGGGAGGAGAACAGAAAAAGGCAAAACTCATGGGTCGAGACAAGAACAGTATAATACTTGAACTAAAGTTCAATAATTTAATACTAACAGTAAAAATAACAATAATTTTAATGAAAAGGAGAGAAAGAGGAATAAAAATAAAAACAAGTGATGGACAATACAATTGCCCATCTGCTGACTGATGCCCAGCGCATCCCTAAGTAGTGATTGTCCCATTCCAGGTAACTCCCCCCCCCGTTTGTGTACTGAGCATGATGTGCTATGGCATGGAACATCCCTTTGGCTAGTTTAGGTCAGCTGTCCTGGCTCTGCTCCCTCCCAGCTGCTTGTGCCCCTCCTCACTGGCAGAGCATGAGAGACCAAAAAGTTCTTGACTAGGGTAAGCACTACTCAGCAACAACTAAAAACATTGGGGTTTTATCAACAATTATTCTCGGACTAAAGCCAATCACAGCACTGTACCAGCTACTAGGTAGAAAGAAACTATAGAAGAAAGGAAGAAAAGGGAGAAAACTATATCCCTCTGAAACCAGGACAATGTCATAGGGATCGTCTTTCATCAGCCAAAATCCATACTGTTAGTAAAGGATTTAGAGCCCTCTAGTGGTGGTCTGCATCTCCATTCTAATTTTATTTTAAACATTGATTTACAAAGCTCTGCAGCATAATTTTTATGCTTTATTAATAT
This sequence comes from Strigops habroptila, assembly GCF_004027225.2. Classification (NCBI taxonomy): domain Eukaryota; kingdom Metazoa; phylum Chordata; class Aves; order Psittaciformes; family Psittacidae; genus Strigops; species Strigops habroptila. The sequence goes on from NC_046359.1 coordinate 16,840,930, forward strand.
TACTACTTACTGGCTTCCCACAGCAGCTTTACTTCTGGGGTTGCTTAGAATGTAGAAAGCATTAGGTTACTTAGAATCTAAAAAGACGACAAATTCTCAGTTTCCATGCTTTTTGGTGATTCATCTATATAGGTGAGGTATTAAGGGTCTTCAGAAGTGTTTTTAAGGCAATAATCGTGTAGACCATCAAAAATAAAAATTTAGTAATAAAGAATTATATGGCAGAGAGTTCAGAGCTGTTTACAGGAAACTTCATGAGCCTGACCTAACTGAAGTCAGATATTTGGTGGCATGAAAAGTGATAGTAAATTCTGAGGGATGTGACCTTATAGGCTATTCAAGATAATATTGGAAATGTGGACCCTCCCCCATCCCCCACTAGATGAATTAGTGTAGAGTCATTTCTGAGAGGTACCCGAGTGTGCTGATTCCCCAGAACTGGCAAGGGTGCTTTCCCCATAAGGCTGTTCTGCAGGCACATTCTTCTTTTCATGCCTATGCTCAAAGGGATTCCTTCGTTTTCACTGCCTTCATTTTGTCAGTAGTTAAATAGAGTACTTTGTGTGTTGTGTTTTTTCTCTACTTTTTAAAATTTTTTAAACCTTACAGCGATGAGACTGGATGTGTGCAGTGGGATAATGGAAAAATTCAGGATCTTCCGCACAGAAAAGACTTATGCCGTGAAGGCTGGGAAGTGGTACTTTGAGTTCGAGGCAGTTACGGCAGGAGACATGAGAGTTGGCTGGACCAGGCCAGGTTGTCTGCCAGATCAGGAACTAGGCTCAGATGAAGAAGCTTTTGTTTTCGATGGCTTTAAGGTTTGTATATATTTGTCTATAATAATATAAATGATTGCAAAATTTTTAATTTTGCATCTTATTTAATGTGTCAGTGTCTCAACATAATTGCCTTCTCTTCTTTCATTTCTGTTTTATGAATTTTTTTCTCTCTTTGAGGGCTGTGGCGTACGAACAGCACGGACTCAGAGCATCTTTATGCAGCAAATCACTTTATTGCCTATTGCTCTAGCTTTTATACTATTCTAGCAAAAGATATTTTTACCCTGTTGCTCTACCTTTTATACCAAGCTAGTTTTAGCACATCATGTTTAGTTCCTGGTTTACTGTTTTGTTTTTTCTAACATGCTTCGTTGTTTCACAAATAGTCCTAAAATAACCAGTTCCTTATCTTTCTGTTCTCCTGCTTCTGTCCACCTGGGTTGCTCTGCTTAATCACACAGTGTACTTTGCTTCTTCTTTAACTCTTTCTTCTCCAGCCAAGCAGTTACTTCTCTTTGGCAATAATCAAGTAGCTTCCATCCTCTCCTACAGAAGGCCTAGGTGGAATAAGGAGGATAAATGTCACCTGAAAATTAATTAGCAGGGTTTGGCATTTCTATTTTTTTCACAGCTTCACAGTGTTTGTGCGGTATATGTAAAGCACTGAAAATCTAAGTGACTTACACAAATCCAGTGTACTGGCAGAGCTGTAATTAACTATGAATCATTTCTTTAAATTTTTGCTTGGTTGTTCTCTCCATAAGAAGTGTCATTAGGGGACGACATGGTTAAAATTGTTAGCAGTAACAATTTGAGGCAAACTTTGATACAAGTTTTTTATAGGAATGTAAAAGTTATGAAGAGCATACTTAGGTTTTCATTGAAATCCTTACAGTTTAATGTAAATGAAGTATGATAGAAACAGTAATTTTTTTTCTCCACTTTAACTCTGTATGAGACAATGACAGATTGAAATGTAGTAAAAATATATAGGAAAACAAACTATGTGTTATTGATTTTAATCAGAATAGATTAAATGTCTCATTAAAACCTTTTATTTGACTATGAAGGTAAGTGCAACTGCTATCCAAACCATAGTTGGTTTTAAGGCTACTGATGGCTCAGGTCAAAATGTTTCTTGTATCTGTTGCTGGAATTAATTTTGTTTATTACTCTTACAATATGTAATAGAAATCAACAGTATTTCTGGCTGTTCCTCATCAGATCAAGTTTTCAAGATGTTTTTTATTCATGTTGTTGGATTTTTTCCCAGTCTTGTATTACATGAGAAGATGCATTAAAATGAGAACTGAAAAGTTGTTGTTGTAAAATATCTGATTGGCTTGAGTGAACTATTCAAGTCCTGTGTCTTTACTAGAATAGCTGTGTAGTACTTTGTCTTCTGAATGTCAGGGTTTGAACTTTCTGTCTAAATCCAGAAAGATATTTTGTTGTCTTTGATTTTAATCAATTCTCTCCTTGGTTCTTCTTGATTGGAGAAAAGTTTTTGATCTTTGTGATAAATAGACAGGCTCATTTTTTTTCTAGGATTTTCATGATGGATACAGGGGCTAAAAATCTACTTGTGATGGAATATATGAATAGGGAACCTATTTGTTAGTAACACTGCTTTATGTTATGCGTATTACAATAGTTCTTAATAGATGTTTATTTATTTGAATTCCAATCCAAGACCCCATTCAAAGCCTTTGCGGTCTTTGACTTTTGAAGGTCAGTCATACGAATCATTAATCATGCCCTCAGCTGCTCTGGAATATATCAGAAACTCAGAGTGCTTGTCCCATCCACAGAAAATTCTGTTCATTCCAAAATCTGGTATGACAGGAAGTTTTATTTATTTTGTACACAACATTTTTAGAATTATACTTAAGGAAACAAAGTTTGTTTGTAAGCAGTGAATTTATAGGCTACTAGATTAAATAAAAGCAATTGCTTAAAACAAGTTTGTAAAGCAGCTATTTAACATTGTAATTGATAGCACATTATTTTCAGTACAAGTCTTTCATGGAGCTTCTGCAGAAAAATAAGCTATTCTCTTGTTACTAAAATATTGAAATAGTAATTTTACCTGTCAGCTCACTGAGCAGCGTTTTACAATACCCGTGTGAGGGGTGTTTGCAGGAAGTTAATTGTTGGATTTCCATTTTCAAAGTCAACTTGGAGCACTCACAGACATTGTTTTGGAATGATTTGCTGTGAAAGTGTTAATTTAAGTGCCATCTTAATCGAGGGGGCTAGTTTTTAGTTGTACCAGTAGGGGAGAGAGGAACACACACATAATCACTGTTACTCTTTGAAATTCTTCTAAATCCTTTTCAGGCACAGCGGTGGCATCAAGGTAATGAGCATTTTGGCCGACCATGGTTGGCAGGAGATGTTGTTGGGTGTATGGTTGACATGAATGAGCACACTATGATGTTCACCTTAAATGGTGAAATCCTGCTCGATGACTCAGGGTCAGAACTTGCATTCAAGGACTTTGAGGTTGGTGACGGTAAGTACTGTAATACAGTGTGTTGCCCGTTTTTTGCTCTGTCTTCCCTTTAACATCATGTGCTTCTTGTTTTGTGTTTTGTTGTTGTTGGTTTTTTTTTCTTTTTGGTTTTTTTTTTTTTTTTTGGCTTGGTTTGGTTTTTGTTGATGGGTTTTTGTTGGGGTTTTTTTGTTATTTTTTTTTTGTCTTCTCCCCCTTTCCTCTCTCTAGGGAGCTATGCCTCATCCTTTGCTGTTCTTGATTAGTATTAAGCCTTTGGAAAGGAGGTATGCTGGGTGTGAGGATGAGGCAAGGTCTTTTTCTGTGGTGAACTTTGAAGCCATCTTTTCTGATCAGACCTTTTCACTATTTTGCAGCGATGTGTCTGAGGTTGCAAATTCATGACCTTGAACATTTCATCTGTACTGCAGCAGGTCACTATTTGATATAGCAGAATCATAGAATGAATCATAGACTGGTTTGGGTTGGAGGGGACCTTTGAATATTATCTAGTCCAACCCCTGCTGCCAAGGGCAACGACATCAAATTTTATCTAGATCAAGTACTGAAGCAGTACCAAATTTCTGTCAAATTAGGGAGAACATATGGTAGAATATAAACCTTGAGCCAGCTTTAAGGTTATGTTTTAGCTCTGGGAGCAGAAATGACACCTGATCCGGGATAAATCCAGCTGGTAAAAAGTTAGCCTCCTAAAGTTTTTACTTATTTTTAAATCAGCAGATTGAATTTTGTACCTGTTGTTGTACTGTTCTTGGTGCAGAGTCTACAAGCAGGTTTTAGTTTACCGTGAAGCCATAGCTTAGGAGATTGCAAAAGGTGGCAAAGATCGAGATTGTGTCAGGTGCCAGATTGATTCTATATCGCAAAAGTATTTTTGTTTATAAATGTAATTACATACTTGCGTGTGAATAAAAGTGTAAGAAAGTACATTAATGTAGAATAACTGTCTAAAATTTCTGCTCTGTGGTAATGTAAAAAAAATATTTTAAGCTTTAATCTTTCCCTTTCATTTATCATAAGTTCATTTATCATAAGTACATATATTCTGTCATATTTATTATACATCTGTGTCTGAGAGAGAGGGTTCAATTTTTTTGAACAGTAAAAGCTGCAAATGATATTTATGGATTACTGATCCCTATTCCCAGGGGAAATATGAATCTTATACCTATTAATTAAGCAGTTCCCTGCTTGAATTTTAACCACTTTTATGTGGGTTTCAGAGTATTTTACTTCCAGGAGTGCTTTGGGAGAAGAATTTTTATATATATATATATATATATATATTTTTTTTTTTTTTTTTTCCTTCTTCTGCCATATACCAAATTAGGAATTCTTCCCTGTGAGGGTGGTGAGGGACTGGAACAGGTTGCCAGAGATGTTTTGGCTGCTCCATCCCCCGAAGTGTTCAAGGCCAGGTGGATGAGGCTTTGAGCAACCTGATCTAGTGGAAGGTGTCCCTGCCCATAGGAGGGGGGTTAGAACTAGATGATCTTTAAGGTTTCTTCCAACCCAAACCATTCTGTGATTCTATGATTTGATTTCATTTAAAATGAAATTTTAAATGAAATTAAAATGAAATTTTCCTGGAATCATGCCCATAGCTTTACTGCCTTCAGATTTCTTTAGATACTGTGATAACATGATGAGGTGACTTGGCTTTACCGTAGGTGGTGTAGACGTAAAATCATCCTGATGCCTTTAAATTATGATTGTTTTTCATATATTAGGCAGTATAATCCCATTGAGGAATGAGGGATTCTGAGAGAAACTGGAATTCCATGAAATTCTGAGGGTAGCCTGTTCGACCACTATTTTAATTTCAAAGTTGATGAAATCACTATGTAATTTTTGTGGTACTTGTTTCTAGCTGCAGGTTCAGAATTAAACAGATCTCTGTTGAGTCTGAAACTGCTAAATTAGTTCCTGGTTTGACATGGAGCCCCAAGGCCTTGGTATCCATGTCAAAGATTTAATGTCAGCATCAAGCCTCTCAGATTTTTCACAATATCCTTATAATTCACATTAAGATCCTTTTGTCTTTGAAAAGAGCTTGCCTTTGAAATAAAGTATCTTATTTTGTTTTCAAAGGAATGTGCTGATGTATCTCAGATTTAATAACTCCCAATCAATACTTGTAAATATTACAGGTATCCCATATGCCATTCGTGGCAGGGGGGCATCTATATGTATGTGTGTGTATATACAAATGCATGTATGTAACACCCAAATTAAACATGACTTTTCTAGAGCTGTCATTCTTTTATAGTTTGGTTTTGTTAATGGCTCTTAAGAGTATTGAGATCTTTCTGCAGGTCACTTCTCTGTGAATTGTGTGCATGCCATGTGCTGCTGCAGAAAGAGACCTTTTGCTTTAGAAAAAAAAGATAGAATTTCTGATTAGAGCCCAGTGTCTTGCTTTGAAAGACAGTCTGACTATAAATCAATCCTGTAGTTTTCATGTACTTAGGAACAGTGTAAAGGGAATGTGGCACTCTCCCAGCTTTAAGGCTCATGTACTGTGTCTTAGGTTGTACTAACAACAAGAGAAGCTGTTTGGGATTATGGCAGACTAATTTGTGAGATACCATCTCAGTAGATTGTCAGCCATAATTGCATATTATTGTGCATTTGTGTAAGAGAAATTTCACACTGTAGATACAAACAAGTACACTTGTCAACTCATGATCTCTGAGCATGAACTGTTTGTAGTGAGTGACAAATTGCATCAGGAGGTTCATTTTATATTCTTGGAGGTAGGGAACATTATACAAAGTGTTGCTGTCCCATGCTTTTGCCACATATGACAGACAATGTTAGAGAATTACTTTTCTGATGGTAGTGATAAAGTCTTTCTACTTGGTTTTCTGTGTCATACAGTAAAATAAAAGTTTTGCTCCATAGGCCAGTTGTGCATGTGGAGACTAAGAGTCAGGTCATGGGTAAATCATAGAATCGTAGAATCAACTAGGTTGGAAAAGACCTTTAAGATCATAAAGCCCAACTGTTCCCCCTAAACCATGTCATCTTTTTATGTAGCCTCCAGCATGCAAGGGCTATGCAGGATCTCTGACATATCACATCTAAAATGGCTGGATACTCATTTAAAGAATGGTAATGAAAGTTAGTTTTTATTCCATAGTAGAACATGTAACTGCCTTACCAGCACACTACATGTAAGATGAGAAGCTGTATGTTTACCAGGAATGGAAATCCCCTGAAAGACCTTTTTATGACAACTATATCATTAGGAAATCAGTGCAGAATTTCACCAGAGACAAAAGTAGTGCTGCCATTATAAGGACTGGCACTGATGTTTATATTTCATTCATACAGAGCAACAGTTACTGTATAATTATGAATACTTGCAAGGTGTTAGCTACAGGTACAGTGCCATTCTGGCATCAATTAAATTTGTATTAGTGAGAGAGATTGTGATCTTGATTCCATATTGGCTACAGTCAAGGATTGATGGAGAATACTAGACTGAATAAGAACATCAATGGAAGTTTTATCTGTGTAGGAATTTTTTTCTGGGTTTCTTTGTTTTCTTTCAGGCAATCTTGCAAACACCAATTTACATTTTACTTGTGTGTATGTGTGAAATATTTGCTTCATGTCTAAGAATGAATCTGTGAGATCTTTTCTCCTGAGCCCACAGGGAAAAGGCATAGGTAGGAGAATTAGCAGTTTCTGTGCATTCTATTTAGGAGGGGCAAATATTAGTAATACTTTAAATATTTTACATATTTTAAATATGCCTGTTTGATTTAGATTTTTGTCATGTATGTATCTTAATCTTCATGAATAGAGTTGATCATCTTTTCTTGGATTTTGGACTGCATCTGATTATCTAATCAGCTCTTTCTATAATGTATGCTTACCAAATTCTGCTGATAATGTCAGCTGCTATTGCTTTTTTTGTTTTGTAAAACAATTATTTTGCACTTGTTTTGAGGGCTGTAATAAAGAGGAACTGGCTATCTGTTAATTTCCAAGGTGCTGGAGATAGAGCTTGCTACTTCCTTTCATGAAATACTTGACCTGTGCAGAAACACGAAACAATTGCTCATATACATAAATATAAAAATATATAAATAAATATAGACATATGTATAGATATGGCATGTTCACAACTGATCAGTTTACATCTCCTTGTCTTTGAACACTTTTTGTTTTCAAGCTTTTGTTCCTCTGTGGTTTTTAGGAAAATATAACAGTATTTGTATCAAAAGTCTAGTTAGGTCGCTATTTTGTTTTCAACAGCAGTAGATATCAAATGCCTGTAGATACATGTCGGAACAGGATAAGCAGGTTGTAATGCAGTTACCCAGCCTCCAGTGGTTTCTGGTTCAGGAGCTTTCTGAGGCAAACATGGCATGTTTGTATTGAATAGCCCTGATGTTTTTGAGGTTGGTTTGTATTTGTGGTGGTTTTTTTTTTTTTCTTTTCTGTTTGTTTGTTTATTTGGTTGGGTTTTGTTTGTCTTTTTTTTTTTTTATTCTTTCCCTTCCCATGTGAAGGTCTAAACACTTTTTGAATCCATGTGAGCTTTTAGCATCCATGATGCTATGTGACAGTTAATTTCACAGCATTACTGTGTGGTGTATAAGGAAGTTCCTCCCTTTGTTTTGAAGCTTGCTACCAAGCAGTTTCTTTGGTCGTAATTCTTTTATGAAAGACACTGAGAATTATTTACTGTTCATCTTCTCTGTACAACTCATAATGGGGGTATGTATCATACCCCCTTAATAATTTTTAATTGCATCTGAATTATTCTAATTTCTCTAATTGTTGCTGATAAGAGAGCAGTTTAATTCATGTTGGCCATTTTGCAGATCTGTTATATCCTTTTGGAGATGTGGAAAGCAGAACTCTTCATAAGATTCTAAAATTCAGTGCTATACATTAAATGGTGAGGTGATTCAGACAGAGAAAGCACTTGCTTTAGGCTGCATATACCTATGTGGCTTATAGAAAGTCTTACTTCATTTTTTGGTTGATATTGTGAGGATTAATGCAGTTTCTGTGAAAATCCACTCTCAAACAATTTAGGAGGTTGTCCATAGAATGTTGTTGCTGTCTTTAGTCATGAGCTGAGATTTGTAATGTTATTGAAAATAGAATTTAATTTTTGGCTTTGCTTAAAAACTTTTTCGGTACCTTACAGTTTCCTTTAACTCAACAGGAAACCTAGGAAGCCTAGTCTAGTAGGCCAGCAGCATGTGTCTATATATACAAATATAACTTTCCTAGTTACGTGTTGTATAATACAATTTTGTGCCATTTGTTGCTGGAAAATATTCTTTATTATTGTCTTTCACTGGATTTGTGCTAGCAGAATAGACATAAATCATGTCTAAAATCATCTATGTTATCTGAGAAATTGATGCCTTGTGATTTAAGAGCCTTGCTGTGAAGATAAAAATCTGGACTTGAACTTATGACTAATCGTGTGCGTCCTTAAGTTTATCGTGCCTAATACATATATACATGATAAACAATCTTGTGTATCTGTAATAAAATCTTCCGAAGGCAATACTGAAGGCTGATCTTTTATCTGGTGAGCAATTAATCCTGTAGATAGCACTCTGGAGTTTGCTTTTGTCTCTAGATGGCTCTAAAGCCATTTTTCATCTGTGCAGCCTAAAGAAAAGTGAGGAACTCTAGTTGTATTTTGTCTTTATGCCGTTCAATACCTGGTACATTCACATGAACTAGAATAATTAAATAGAGCTTTATGATTCTTGTTGATACAAAACCCCCCATTTTGTTAATAGCTAGGTCAAATGAATCCACAAAGCAGTTTGTAGCTATGGTAATTCAAAATCAGGAGAATAGTAAGAAATAATAGCTTTTCTAAGGTTTCTAAGACTGTGGTGCTGAACCTGAATCAAAAAGCCAAAACCCAGTTTTTAAAGAAGTATGAAGGGGTCACAAGTGAGTTCCCTGTGCTAATGAAGCAGTGAGAGCAGATGCATACAAATGTGAAGCTGATTCAAAAGTAAACCAAACCAAACCAAAAAACCAAACCAAACAGAAACAAAAACCCAGCTGAAAACAGAACTACTTTTAAGTTTCATGAAGCTACAGTATCATGTTGTCATTTCTCGTTATCCAGAACCACAAAGCGTTACAATTCTTTAAAATTAATTAAATTTAATAAAAAAAAAAAAATCTACAGCATGCACTTGGTGCGAATTTGTAATTTTTTTCACTACTATAGCTGCATGGACAAGTACTATATTATTTTTAGAGTAATTCTTGAAGTTCTCTCAAAATACCGTGACTGATGGAATTTTAGGAGAAATATCTGAAGTACTAAGACTTGAAATAAAATTGGCCACACTCTACCAGTTTAGCAGAGAGATTAACCAAAATCTGATTGTCGGAATCCCTGATGTACCCTTAGATTTCTGTGAAGTAAACGGAGTGTTGCATGAAAAGTTCTATGGCTATTTGAGAATTTTTTTTTCAGAATTATATTTGAGGCGTGGTACTTGGTGATATGCAAGAGGTGATGTGTTATTGAAGACTGCTTGTGTTTATGCTGTTTGTGGGTTTTGTTTGGTTTTTGTTTGTTTGTTTGTTCTGGTTTGGTTTTTTTTTTCTCCCCAAAAATAATTTTAAATTGAGTTATAGAAGAGAGCAGTTCTCTGATGTTCATGACAACAACCCACTTTCTTTCATCTTATTTTAAGGATTTCTACCTGTATGCAGTCTGGGCCCATCTCAAGTGGGAAGAATGAACTTTGGAAAAGATGTCAGCACTCTAAAATACTTCACTATATGTGGCTTACAGGAAGGGTATGAACCCTTTGCTGTTAATACAAACAGAGACATCACCATTTGGCTGAGTAAAAGGCTCCCTCAGTTTCTACCAGTGCCACAAAATCATGAACATATTGAGGTTTGTGATCCTATTAAAGTGTTTCTAGACACTTCTTGCATGAATATGTTTGAATTATATTTCTACTTTTGCAGTTCTAGACAAAATTTTTAATGAGATACACTGGCCCAATTCTGGATGAACCTTGTACCTGTTGCCAATTTCTTGCATTGATGGAGTTGATAGTATTTCTTTGTCTGTGAAATCTGTTGAGTCTGAATATGAGATTCTCTGAGACAAATTCTACAAGATGTCCTCATTAACAGATCCTTGTTCAGTGAGAGCAACGTTGTAAACAGCTTCCGGAAATGAGGCATTTCTGCATAAGAGATACCATGTGTTCTGATTTTTCCGTAACTAATTGGTTTGGATATTAATAAATATTTATTAGCCAATCATGTCAACATTTATGTCCCAATCAGTTGTGCATCTTGATGGAACTGAATTCATCATTCAGTCTACCATGAAATCCTCCTGAAATTGAAAGAGCTCTTTTTCAGCTGATATATATTACGCTTGTAGTATTTAAGAGGTAATTTGTGTTCTTGCATATGTACACATATGATTTATATTGGTTGGTTTGTATTGTTCTGGCCAGGCCTGGATTTATGTTGCTGAGAGTTATGATGTGAGTGGTTTTTTCATTTAACAACAGAAATTTACAGTCCTTATAGTAATAATATAATATTATTTTCACTTAAAATGGCAGCACATGATTGCGATACATTTGATTGTTGACAGCATATTGTTTCAAGTTTTGCAAGTCATGGATGCTTATTGTAGAAATAGAAGTTGAATATTTAAAAAGGGGGGGGGAAAAGCATCAACTTCAAAACAACTACATCTTTACATTTGGTAGGTAATGAGAATTGATGGCACCATAGACAGCTGCCCCTGCCTGAAGGTCACACAGAAGTCCTTTGGTTCACAGAACAGTAAAACAGACGTCATGTTTTTTCGATTAAGCATGCCCATTGAATGTGCTGAGGTGTTCTCCAGATCAGCTGCAGGAGGGTTACCAGGCACCGGTCTTTTTGGCCCGAAGAATGACTTGGAGGATTATGATGCTGATTCTGATTTTGAGGTTCTAATGAAAACTGCTCATGGTCATCTAGCTCCTGATCGGACAGAAAGAGAAAAAGATGCCACAAAGCCAGAGTTAAACAACCATAAAGATTATGTTCAAGAAAAGCCTTCACGTCTTAAACAAAGGTTAGTAGCACTTTTGGCTTGCCATTTTGTGTTGTGCTCCCTCCAGCCCACCTTTATTTCTTTTTTTTTCCTTTTTTCTTTTTTTCCTTTCCCCCCTTTCTTGAATTGTAATTCAAAAAACATGCCAGTCAGGTCTGCAGAGATTTTTCCCTAATTCTGCCCTAAATTTGGATGTAACACAGTAGGCAGGACAGTTAACCTTTATGTGATTAATTTATATCATATTCAATATATAGATTATAATTAAGCAGAAAACTGAAAACATTTTTTAACATTTTAGAAACCTATAATTTGGTTTATTGTGAAGGCTTTTGTGATCATCAGGTGAAGTGCATTTTAAAACCACGGAGATCCTTTCCAACAGAACTACAAAGTCTTCAAAGTGACACGGAATGTTTTTTCACATGGCTTCCAAAAAGCTGGAGATGTTAGATAATCTTCATGTAGAAATGTATATTAGCTTCTCATCTCACTCAATGAGTCAAATAATCATAAGAGTATTCTCTAGTAAACACATTTATTCTCCCTAATTTTTCTTATGGAATCTGGAGCAGAATACCTAACTTGATGATGCTGTGGAGATGGAAACACTGTGCCATTAACTAAACAATATTACTGTAGCTTTCCATTTCTTCTCTTCTTAACCAGACATGGTTTCTTAAATATTTCAGTTGCAAAATAAATCAGTTGCATATGGATGGTGTTTTTAAATGCATTCTTCCAAAATGATTGATGTTTAACATCCTGGTAGTTTTTTTTAAGTTACGTGAATTTAGTTTCCAAGTAACTTTTGAATATATAGCTTAAGCTCAGAATTCATTTAAGCACTTTAAAAAATGAGCTTGTCTCTTTCTCTTTTCCGCAGAATTTATTTTGTTTTAATCTATACGGAAGTGATAACTAGTGTTATGTATTAATAATGTAATCAGTACTATGTATTTAGGGCTAGCATAATAAATATGTATTTAGGGATAATGTATCAATGTAAAATTGTGTATATATTGATATATTAAGCTTCTCATACAGATTTTGATTTTACTTATTACAGATTTATGCTCAGGAGGACAAAGCCAGATTATAGCACGAGTCACTCTGCACGGCTTACTGAGGATGTGCTAGCAGATGATAGGGATGACTATGACTATTTGATGCAAACTTCCACGGTATAGTAACATACGATTGGTATTTTATCTGTTTGCTTTGCTGATCCTGTACTACTGAAGTTAGACCACTATGTTCCTTTTTTTTGACTTGTCATTCTAACGCAATTTCCCCATGGAAAGCCATAAATGAATTGAATCCATTTTTGAAACTACTATTGATAACACCAAACATAAAAGAGGAAGAATAAATAGTTCTAGAATAATGGAATAAATAGGAAAAATTGCATTAAACAAGGTTCGGGACCTTGTTTACTCAGCATTTATTTAATGGAATTCCCAGTGAAAGTTCTGTGCAGGTTTTGTGCATCTTCTCTGACAAGATCAGCTGCATAAGCACTCAGTCTTCAATTTTTAAAGGAAAAAAATACTTCTCTTTTGAATGTATTCTCCTCTTTCTAAAAGATATTAGATACTAGAAACTGAGTCACCTACAGTATAGAAATTGTAGCTGCACTACAAAAATATCCTAGAATGCTGTGATGCAAAAGCCTACAATACAATCATATAAACTGCATCTTTAATATTTTCAATTGTTTGTTTTAATATACGTATTTTGTTAGCTGTATTTTGATCTGTTTATATTCTTTTGTTGCTTTGCTTATGAATTGCACTTGAAGAAGCCTATGCTACTTTTGAAGAGATTATATGTTATCAGATTTTAAAGCAACAAATTGATTCTGAATCAAACTGATAAACTGGAAACCAAATGCTAACATTTAATGATTTCTCTCTTTTTTTTTTTTTTTTTTTTTTTTTTTTTTGGCAGTACTATTATTCAGTGAGAATATTTCCTGGTCAAGAACCTGCTAATGTCTGGGTGGGCTGGATTACATCTGACTTTCACCAGTATGACACAAGCTTTGATTTGGAAAGAGTGCGTACTGTCACAGTTACACTGGGAGATGAAAAAGGGAAGGTTCATGAGAGGTTGGTTAAAATTTTCTAAAAAAGATACATATTTTATACCCATAAAAGCAACTAACAATCTATAAACTGTAAATCCACCTAATTTAATATAATTAGGTTTATGTTCAAAAAATGTAATAGGAAAATGTGTAACTTGTTCTCTTGCTTGTGAAGAAACAGTGATGTGATTATTACTCCATGTATATAGTAATAATCTAATAAAATCAATAGGCACAGCTTTTCTATGTAGTTTCAGACCATGATCATGTAAATATTGACTCATGAACTGCTACAAAGTAGAGCAAAATACCTTGTAGCATTTTTGGAACTTTTTGATTTTGAGCAGGCCAAAGTTAGTGCAAGACCTCCTCTCAGCACTTTAGCTTGTGATCCCTGCCAGAAACTTTGTGTTTAATATAAATGATTTAAAAACGTTAACTTTGAAAGTCAGTTTTGTCTCATAGAATTTTACAAAAGATTTGAGCTTATTAATATTTACAATCTTCAATTTTTATTTTTTCAATTGTGAAATCTAGGTTTCATTGAATTTTGGCATTGGTTATGCTTGAATCCGTTGTTTTCAGCCACAAGAGCTTGTTGGTTGCAGGCATGCAAAATTGTTCTTAGTCCACTACATAAAGTTTACACACCATCCATAAATAAATCTGTCTTTTGACGTTCAGTATAAAACGCAGCAACTGCTATATGGTGTGCGCAGGAGAGAGCATGAGCCCTGGACAAGGACGTAATAATAACGGTCTGGAGATTGGTTGCTTGGTTGATGCTGCCAGTGGCCTGCTGACCTTCACAGCTAATGGCAAGGAACTAGGCACATACTATCAGGTGAGTATTTTTTGATCATGTCTTTCAGTGGAAAGGAGGAAAACTGAATCTTCAGACTACAATTTATTAGAAACTTTTGTACAATTGGAAGTAATTATGACAGTGATTTCTCCTCTCCTGTTGCGATTTTCTGAGGTTTTATTCAAAAGCTTGCACTTACTGACTGTCAATACAGATATTAGGGGGTTTTTTAATATATAATAGTGTTTTGCTGTCTTCAGTGTTTATATGTTTGTGCATCTTTGATTTAGGTTGAACCGAGCACAAAGTTATTTCCTGCTGTATTTGCTCAAGCTACAAGCCCCAATGTTTTCCAGTTTGAATTGGGAAGAATAAAGGTAAATAATGCTTGGGTTTGTGCAGGTTTAGGACTAATATATCATATGAAATGATGATTTGATATTTTTTAGAGTTTATTTTGGCCATTTGTTGCCTGCAATGTGCTCTTGTAATTGGGCACATTTTTGTGATTTCAAGTGTTTGCACTATTGCCATTTTTATTCTTAACTCAGTTTTAAATGGTTCATGTATTTAAAACACAGTTCATTGGATGAGAAGGGTTGTAACTGGTTAGAATTGACAGAGGATATTGCAGAGCCTTGTTGAATTTTCTGAATCTCATCCTTAATGATGAAACGAAATCACTGAGGTCAGTAAGGCAAAGCTCTTACTCTGCAAACAAATCGTGGATGACTGGTGCATCTGCAGATTAGGTTAGGGTTTTAAAATAGTATTGAAGTATATTCTGACAGTACACTAGAGAAAACTGAGCTAAAATTTGCTTCCTTGCTTTGGAGACGTGAATGTCTAACAAATCAGAAGATGTAAAAGAAAGAGTGGAGTTCAGCTCTCTGGTCCAAGGATGTGACGACACATTCCATTCAAGTTTCTGTTTCAAATTTAGCTATTTAAAAATATTTTTATTGGTATTGTTATGTACAATGCTCTCTTGCTGCTAATCTGCCAACAGTTGCCTGCTGGTTTTACAAGCTACTGAAAATATTAATTTCCTGTTGCACTGTAATTTACTATATGTTGAATATATTTCTTGAAAAATATAATATATTCATTGTTTGGTAAAGATGATGAAACTGATTGTCTTTTCTGTTGGAATTTTTCTGTTGGAATTTTTCAGAATGTGATGCCATTATCTGCTGGCTTATTCAAAAGCGAACACAAAAACCCCGTCTCTCAATGTCCTCCACGGCTCCATGTCCAGTTTCTTACTCATGTGCTTTGGAGCAGAGTGCCAAACCATTTCTTGAAGGTTGATGTCTCACGGATCAGTGAACGACAAGGCTGGATGATACAGTGCCTGAATCCTTTGCAGTTCATGGCCCTTCATATTCCTGAAGAAAACAGGTTGATATTTGTGTCTTGAAGTATATTCAGTTTAAACAAGTGAAGAAATATAACTTTGTGATTTCCTTGCCAGTGCCAAAATTGAAAATAAAATCACTAAAATATTGGCTAAAAATTCTAAACAAACGACTCTGTCCCCAACCCTCTGCAAATGAACTGGTTAGTCTGTTGTCATTTTGCAGCCCCAGATCTAAAAAAAATAAGTCATATAAATATCTCAACCTATACTAATTTTGAAATCTTCTTTTCAGTTATCCAATTTCTTGTTTGTAGTATGAAGAAGTATTCTGTGTTAAGTAAATAATTTTGATCTTTCCCCTCTGAAAGGAATTGAAGTTGTATCTTAGGAGCAACCTGAAAAAATTTCTGATTCAACTTTGTTATTAGTCCTCGATTCTTGGGTTGACATTGTTTCTCACATGAAAACTGAAATGTGGAAAAAGTCGTCCCTAGAATTGATACTGTGCCAAAGTTATTCTTAGGGAGAATTTTTAATTCCTTCACTCAAGTAAGTTTTTGCAGTGATACAGAATTTACTGTTTGTTTGTTTTTCTCTGCAGGACAATTGATATTTTAGAGCTGACAGAACAAGAAGAATTGCTGAAATTTCACTACCATACCCTCCGATTATATTCAGCTGTTTGTGCTTTAGGCAACAATCGAGTGGCCCATGCTATGTGTAGCCATGTGGATGAATCTCAGCTCCTGTATGCTATTGAGAATAAATATATGCCAGGATTATTACGTGCAGGATATTATGACTTACTCATTGACATCCATCTCAATACCTATGCAACTGCCAGGTTAATGATGAATAATGAATTCATAGTTCCAATGACAGATGAGACCAAGAGTATTACTTTGTTTCCAGATGAAAACAAAAAACATGGCCTCCCTGGCATAGGACTTAGCACTTCATTAAGGCCAAGAATGCAGTTCTCCTCTCCAAGTTTTGTAAGCATTAGCAGTGAGTGCTTTCAGTTCAGTCCTGAATTCCCTCTGGAAACTTTAAAATCCAAAACCATAGAGATGCTGACTGAAGCTGTTCAGGAGGGCAGCCTCCATGTCAGAGATCCAGTTGGAGGTTCTACAGAATTTCTCTTTGTCCCTCTCATCAAACTCTTTTATACCCTCCTGATTATGGGAATCTTCCACAATGGGGATCTGAAACACATTTTACAGTTGATTGAGCCCCGGGTTTTCAGAGAAGCAATGAGCCAAGAGGATGAAATTGATTTCTCAGAAAAAGAGCCGAGTTCAGGTGAGCTCAAGCCGGAAGAAGGAGAAGAAGAAACCAGAGGGGAACAAGTGCCAAAGGAAGGGCTTCTTCAGATGAAACTTCCAGAACCTGTTAAGTTACAGGTAACAGTACTGCTGTGATAGTGGTTGTTCCCATTTCTTCACAATTCCTTTTTTCTTTATTTGATCATTTCTCTCTCAAGGAATCTAGCATTTTGATGTTAGTCAAACAGAGAAGTAATTTCCGTAAGGAAATAACAGGATTTAGTATCTTCCTAATGATATAAACTTGTTCACCATAGATCAAAGAACTGTTGTTTCATTAAATATATCGAGAGTTACTTTCTCAACGATATTAACAGGGAATTATTTGTTTTTGTGGATCTAAACAGAAAGGAAATTCCCTAGAAGCCAGGAGTAAATTCATTCTCATATAACTTTAATAAAAGTTTTACATTTTAGATGTCTGGGGCACATAAATCTCTTGCAGATGCTAATCATTGCTGGTGTAGGATTTCTTCACATGTACTAAATGACAGCGTTAAAGATTTCGGTTGCTTTGTTTGCATAACATGTAAAAGATATTTATTAGCTTGCCAACTCTTCTTTCTCTTATGATACTCTTTCTCAGATGTGTCATCTACTCCAGTACCTTTGTGATTGCCAAGTACGACACCGAATAGAAGCCATTGTAGCATTTTCGGATGATTTTGTGGCCAAGCTTCAAGAAAATCAACGCTTCCGGTACAATGAAGTGATGCAGGCCTTGAACATGTCTGCTGCCCTGACAGCTAGAAAAACAAAAGAATTTCGATCCCCACCTCAGGAGCAGGTACAGCTTAGAACAGACAATTTACTTTTTGTCGTGTTCTACATGTGACAGAGCTCTGTTTGAATTCAAAGTTTTCCTTTGTTCCTTTAAGATTAATATGCTGCTGAACTTTAAAGATGATAAAAATGATTGCCCCTGCCCTGGAGAAATTCGGGATCAACTCTTGGAATTCCATGAAGACCTAATGACACACTGTGGTAAGTCTTGTTACTGAATGATTTTACTTTTTAAATTATATTAACTTCACAAATAATTTTCTAAATAATTTTACGTAAGAAACAGCAACTAAGCAGTCTATAGATTACCCTATATCAATTATAAATATTGTCAAATAAAGATGCTCATCTTGTAGTCAAAACTACGGAAATGTTCTTATCCTCATATCTAGTCAAACTAGAAGGGAATGCAGAATGTTTTGCTTTATGAGGGAAGAGTGGCCTTTTTTTTCACCCATACAGAATGCAGAAAGTCAGACAACTAAAAACAGATGCAGTAAGTTGAGAAGAATGATATAATGTCATGAAGAAACATCCTATAAAATTCAAGACTGCTAAAGAACTCCCTACAAATCCCTTAATTTTAGAACTTGTATTGGAAACTAGAAAAAAAAAAACCCAGAAAAAACATCTGGATGACCTTTTTATTTTGAGCTTGTTTTAGTGGGAGTAATAGGTATAGGGCAAGATTTTTAATTCCATTACAATGCAAGTGCAACCTGCTTTAGTTGAACTAACTTTGAGCCAGGGAGGCTGGACTACGCAATCTCTAAAGGCTAATTGCAACCTCAGCAGTTCTGTGATTCTGTAAAGCTTCACACACAAATTTATTTATTTTTTTTTTTTTTAAATTTACATTTTTATGCTTGTTATTAGAATATCATGAAAGAGCTACTCTATTGTGAAGGAGGCTATTTTCTTCTGATTGGTCACTAGGAAGTATATTTATTGCAGCTGTAGTTCTTTCACTTCTATATGTTTTACCTAGAAATCTACTAGTCTTTACTAGTATCAGTTGAACATACTGTGTCAGTAGGGACTATATCTGCACTTCTTAACTGCATATGTTCAAAACACAGGCATCAGTGTTAGCATGAAAACATTCATACCGGAGGAGTTGACCACAGATATATTTACTAAATTTTTCATGCATAATAACACATAAATTATACAAAATTAAATTAATAAGATTACATGATCCTTATCTGCAGTTTCTTGTCTTGCGTATATACCTGATCTATACTGGTTCCAAACTGCTGTTTAAGCATATCCCATTTCAAACTCTTTTATAATTCCAACAGAACAGAACATCGTTCAGTTTCGTTACATTTGTACGTACAAGATACATGTCTGTAATATGTTTAAGTTTATTCTTTGACTATTTAGTGTATATTTTTTATTTCAGGGATTGAACTAGATGAAGATGGAACCTTGGATGGAAACAATGATTTAACCATTAGAGGTCGCCTCCTATACCTTATGGAAAAAGTTACATACCTGAAGAAGAAGCAAGCTGAGAAGCCAGTTGATGATGGTGATAAGATATCGTGTAAGCAAAATTGAAACTGTTTATTATGTGCTAATTCCAAAAGGCAAAAGAAGTATGGGGGCAAGTTCTTCATGTATTTTCAGCCAAAGCCAGGTGGATTTTTAGTGCAATATCTGTGCACCTTAAAGTTTGTAACTCTGTCTCAAAACAAGCTGAGGTGGAATTTTTATGATAGGCAGATTTGCTTCCCAGTGGGATGCAGTGGATAACTTCTTCTGCTGGCTTTTTCACCCTTGATCCTTTTTCAAGTCAAAATTTTCCAGAATGTATTTTGGTTTTTGAAAAATTGGTATAGACTTAATAATTGTAGCAAGGTCCTGATTATGATAACTTGCTTGTAAAATCAGTTGCAGCTGTATTTGCATGAAGATTACCAAATCAATGAAGACTGTGCAATTAGACCATGATTTGCAAAGCTGTGCTTAGGAGAAGCCTCCCCATCCAATCTAAAAACCAAGATTTGCTGCTTGTGATTGTTGGTCTGTCATTTTTCTGACATTTTCTGTCTTTCCATTTTGATAAGAATCATTGTCAGTGGTGTCCAAGTTTTGCACCTGGTGCCAACTGATTATAGAAATTTTTTTATTTTTTACTTGTCAGTGCTGATTTTATTAAGGTGGTTTTTTGGGGTTTTTTTTGGGTTTTTTTGGGTTTTTTTGTGTGTTTGTTTGTTTTGTGTTTTGTTTTGTTTCCTTTATTGGGTGTCACTTTCAAATGTCCTAATTTTTTATGCTGCTACCCTACTAAGAGGAATGAATTTCTCGACACAAAGTTTAGGTGTTCTGACTGTGGTAAAAAAATTGCTTTCCATCATTGATTACACAGAATTTCTAGGGACACTGGCCTTTTAACTTGGTCGCTAACGTAAGCGCCTACAGTTACAGGATGAGAAGATTTCCCTAGGGTATTTACAATAAGATGGCTTCTTAGCTGCCAGTTATTAGTATTAGCTTAGCGTTCTTTAAGTAGAAATATTTTTGTTCTCCTAAAAATGCGCCTTCTAGCTTTGCAGTTTATAACTGTTACTTCTGTTATCAGGCAATGACAGTTAGAGGCTGGGTCTGTGCAGAATGTGGCGATGAATCCTATGGTTTCCTTTTTTTTTTCCTGTAGTAAGCTTAAAGCTCTACGAATCTAATTCTTTCTCACTTATGTTAGTAGAATGATGGCATTATATTAAGCTAATTAAACAGTATTGTGGTGGCTAGGATGCTTGGGTTCTTCATTGCAAGCGAGATGATGGCCACACCCACAGGTATGTGGCGTGCGGTATTGCAGTTGTCACAACAGGAGCCAAATGACAGCCTGCTCATGTGACTCTTCACAAAAAAACCCAATCAATCAAAAACAAAAACAAAGAAAACTTACTATTGTGTCCTTTCTTGTTATTTATTACAGTCCTTCTGAACTGTCATTTTATCCTTTTCTTATTTTTAAAGTGTTTTTATTCTAAAAAATGCTATGCTGTGTGACAGTGGAAACACCTATAGTACGGTGTTTGGACAGTAACAATAAAATACAGTACTTTTACTCTTTTTGTCCCTTACCCTGTATGAGCACATCTTAGCACAAACTCTCTTTTGTTAAACAATATAATTTCTGTAAACTCCTGTCCCTTCAATATCTTTCTTTATGCACTTTTTGTTTGTTTGAGTTTAGCCTGAAGTTGCATCTGGTTTACTCCAAAATCATATTACTGTCTCAGCACATAGATTTCTAATTTGAAAACATTTTTGATGTTTGGTCTGCATCAGCTACCTTCTTCAATATCAGTATATTTATTAGGCAGTTCATTTTACTTCAGGAGGGATTATCACATTTCCCTTGTCAAATTTTCGCTGTTACCTGCTTGACATGGAAATAAATTGATTAGTTAGGTAAGTACTAAAGGTGAAATTCTCCAGTGTGTAACTATCAGAATAGCTGAAGAGAATCCCGAAGTGGTCTGACAGAGTCTTGCAAACTTGAATGGAAGTTCCCTGAGATGGGAAAAAGAATATTATTCAATTGTCTTTATTAAATAATTTTTCTCAACTGTTAGTTCATGAGTAATTTTTTAAAGCAGTAGTCTCAAATCTTTACTGACATTATATAGTTTGTCTATATGACTTTTCCAAATATATGGAGAAATATATCCCAATTAGTAAAGATTGTCAGTGAGAATACCAAATACGAGTTTCTTGCTTAATTGGAGGCTGAATTTAAGGACCTTTGGTTTTGGCAAAGGACGAAGTTAAATTATTCTGTTTTGTACGTGAATACAGAGCTTATACATGTAAATCAATAATAGAGCATTTACACGTGCTGCCAGTATATTTTTCCACTCTTACTTCATAATATCTAAAAAAATCCCTCAGACCTGAATTCCTAGAAAAATCTTGAAAGCATAATGTAGAAATAAACCTGCTGACTTTGTGAGCATCTTGTATGCCTTCATAATTGTTTGTCAGCAGATTTATTTTCTGTATTTTAATTTTAAATATAGGCTTTTGCTTTTGAGATGCTTCTGCTTCTTCTGTGTGATTTTATTTTCCTTTGACAGTCTGCTAAAGAAATACTGAGAAAAAGATGCTTCTTAAGAATGTAATTTATTCAATTCATGTTACATAATGCATTTTGAGGGACTGCCAGTAGAAGGATGAGCAATTAATGATGATTTTGTGATTTATGTATTTTCTTACAGCTACTCTTCAGCAGTTGATTTCAGACACAATGGTACGCTGGGCCCAGGAATCTGTGATAGAAGACCCGGAGTTAGTGAGGGCCATGTTTGTATTGCTACATCGCCAATATGATGGTATTGGTGGCCTGGTGCGAGCCCTTCCAAAGACCTACACCATAAATAGTGTGTCTGTGGAAGACACAATCAATCTTCTGGCATCCCTCGGCCAAATCCGTTCCTTGCTTAGTGTCAGAATGGGAAAGGAGGAAGAGAAACTCATGATTCGTGGATTAGGGTAAATAAGTGGAGTATAACATCTTTTTATTTACAAATATTTGCTGTATGGTTATTGCCAAGGTGATACATGAAGTTTGAATGTGAATAGTCTGTATGCGTGTAAATGCAGACACCGATATGAGTTATGTAGTATCTTCAGTTGTAAGATACCTTGCAACATTAGATGTATCATTTTTGGAGAAAACAAATGTAAGACTTCTTGTGAGAAAAGTTGAAAACGGGTATGTATGTAGCGTGACCAAATATATCTTGTGACCATATTTTAAATAGTGTGATTGTGTGGAATCCTTTTAGGAATACTGTCCATTTTATATGAGTGCAGTAATGGGTAGCTGTTGACACGTACAACTCCCCCAGCAGTCAGCTAATGGAGTTGTGTCCACATGTGTCTGTACATATGCCATCTTTTTATTGCGCTGAATGTAGTTGGTACTATTTGAACTATGAAGTAGTTCACCCAGTCTAGTTTTTCCTGATTATATGATTAATAATATTGAAATATAGCCTAATAAAGAGTACAGTTGGAGAAAACAGTAAAGAAAACATGATCCTGTCTACTAGCAAAGAGTTTGGGTTCTTCACTCTGACTATTTTCAAAGAGATATCTGGTGAGATTAAACATCAGCAAGAGCAATGACAAAGACGGCATTATATAAAGAATGCCAGGAATGCAAGGAGAAGAGAAGCTCTTGTGCAAAGTAACCTTTTTTTTTTTTTTTGAGCTTACCGAAAACCTCAAATATCCAAATAGTGTCTATACATAATTTCGTAGTGTCATTATGAACAATGCCTACTTCCTAGCTTGCCAACAGGTTCCATCAATGTTCCCTGGTTGTTTCAGTGTTCAGTGTACTCATGCTAAAGCTTTGGCAAAAGGGAAAGTCCACCATCTGTCAAGAGACACAAAATACTGGTATTTCAAAATGTCTTTGTACTTCAAATTTATGTTGTCACATTTCACATAAGTTAATGAAGTCTAAAATGAGTGGAGTCAAAAACTCTGATAGTGACACCTACATCAGACACACTGCATGCATTCTGTTGCATGGCTGATATGGATTTGTAGCTTTTAGAGTGATGGAATGGTACTCTTCACCTTTCATCCTTTGTAAGACTGAAATTTTCCTTGCCTGATAGGAGGAATTTAGCTGAGGGGGAAAAAAGAAAAAAAGAAAATTCGAAAAGAATTTTAGATCTGGAATGGCATTTCTATTGAAAATAGAATACCATCCTACTCTGGTGTAATCAAGTAGCGTTTAGAGCAATAGCTGTAGTATGGGAAAAGAAAGGTCATGGTTCTTCCACAGTGTGCATAGAAAAATAGAGTATTAGGAGAGATTTGAGACTCAACCTGGAAAAGTCCCTGAGGTAATTTTCCACCTCAAGTGGTGCAGAATTGCACAGTAAATCAGCCTTGTAAATAACACAATAGCTAAACTATTGGTGCATAACATTTTAATCAAATTTTTTGTTTTCCTGTAGAGACATCATGAATAATAAAGTATTTTACCAACATCCAAATCTCATGAGAGCTTTAGGCATGCATGAAACTGTCATGGAAGTGATGGTAAATGTGCTTGGTGGAGGAGAATCCAAGGTAAAGCAATTCACTGTTAGAAGACAGAGAGTTTAGAATATAGCTGTGTAAAGCTTTAACCCTGTAAGGCAGTCACTTGGAGGTACTGAGACCATAACCTCTTGCTAATTTTCATTAGCACAATAGTTGACTAAGTTTTTAGAAGAATCTACCCTTCCATTCTGGAGGAAGATATAGTTTGCATGGTAATTTCAGGTGCTTTAAAGAAAAAAACTTCAATAGCACTTTCTATGCTTACTGGGCTTTAAAGGGGAGATCTTCTTAGAAACTAATTAAAAATCAGTGTAGTATTACTCTATGAATTTGAGCATTCACATTTGTGTTTGAATCTAGAATTTGTGGGTGATCAAGGCCAGGTTGGATGGGGCTTTGGGCAACCTGGTCTAGTTGGGGGTGTCCCTGCCCATGGCAGGGGTTTGGAACTAGGTGGTGTTTAAGGTCCCTTCCAACCCAAACCATTCTACAATTCCATGATTCTGTGGTCCCAGCTCTTGATCTTGAAGCTTATACCTTGATCTTCAGGGTTTAAGGAGTGAGTTACTTGCTGAGAAAGCCCTGTTGATTCCAGTGTGAAACCTAAACAGTTAACTCGACTGAGGTGGAAGGAATAGAATACATAAATTTTAGTGTGATAAAAGGCTATTACATGAGTAATCTTCTGCAAGTTTTATGCCTGTCAGAGTTTGAGCCTCAGTCTGTTTTTATTTGCTTCTTAGGAAATCACTTTCCCGAAGATGGTGGCAAACTGCTGTCGTTTTCTATGTTATTTTTGCCGCATCAGCAGGCAGAATCAAAAAGCTATGTTTGATCATCTTAGCTATTTATTGGAAAACAGCAGTGTTGGCCTTGGTAAGTAATAAGTGTGTCTTTTGAGATTCTAAACCAAACCTAAAATCTTAAAACTTTCTGCTGATTTATATATACATACGTTCTATATAAATAAAACCACTTGTGTTTTTCTGCATCCTTTGCACACTCTGCTTGTGTTGAAGTTTCTTATTTACCCAGTGCAAAAATGTTGTCATTAACTGTATTGCTAACTCCAAACAAACCCCTGACAGTAGGACTGAGGTAATTTAGGATAGGCTTTTTTGTATGTGCCTGGACATTCAGAGAGAGTTAATGATTAGTTGCACGTTTTGAGAATAAAATCCTGTTTTGATGAAGAGAATCATAAGTAAGTTTTGGCAGTATTTCATTAGGGCTTGCTGCTCAGTTGTCAAGCTTACTCCTCTTCACTTTCTTCTGTAGACTGTTTAGTATGCACGTATGGCAGTGGGAGGAATACAGAGCTCATTTGCCTCGGTATGCACGTATAGATGCCCAGAAATGAACCTTGACATTTTCTTAAAATGTTTACCTTCCCCCCCCTCCCCCCGCCTAGGGTGAGGTGTTATAGAGGAAATACATTTATCCTTTATTTACTTGGGATTGAGAGTATATAGTTATTTAGTATCATCGCAGTATTCTTTTTTACATGATCACGAATTCCTTATTAATGTATAAGTAGAGGACAGAAGCATAAACTGAAAAACATTTTGAAGAGAAAGTGCCTGAATCAAATGTATTTGGAGTGTTAATATGAAAACCTTAGCTTTTTCTAATGCTATAATTACTGCCACTTTTTAAAGAAATAGAAAACATGTAATCTTATATTTTAAAGGTATTGTCTATATCAGTATATTTGCTAAAATGTCAGTGTGTTAGATATAAAGTACCTGCTATCTTTTCCTCAAAACAAAGTTGTGTCAGTTAGAAGAATTAGAAAGAATGAGATCTTAAAACAAAGTATGTGATGAGAGTAAGTGAGAATGAGTGTGTAAGAAAAGTTGTTTCTAGCTTGGGCATGTACGTTACATTTTGATTTCATATCAGTGTCAAATTTCATGCGAGCGCACAATCATTTGAAGTGGTATAAATGATATGCTTATAATCATGTGCTAACTAATGACAAAATTTTGTATTTTATTTTAAAAGATAGTTACTGTATTTACTGGGAATTTGTTGGGTTTTTATTAAGCTGGTGTTGAAGTTAAATGTTGTTTTAACAGCCTCTCCCTCTATGCGAGGATCAACTCCTTTAGATGTTGCAGCAGCCTCTGTGATGGATAACAATGAACTTGCGTTAGCGTTAAGGGAGCCTGATCTGGAGAAGGTTGGTAGCTTCTTCATTAAGCATGTTTTTTCCCCCCTGTAGAGAGGGGACGATTCCCGTTTGCTGGAGTAATCAAAATCCGAGATTCTAAGAATTATATGGGAGGTTTAGGTACCTGTCAGAGGAACACTATTAGAATCTGATTGATTGTTCTTTCTGCTGGTGATCTGGATAGTTGAACTGAGTTTATGGGTATTACATACACAGGCGTAACCAAAAGGAATTTCCTCAAGGGCAGCTCTTACTTTTGAATTAATGGAGTCCATACCCAACAAAATTTCATTGCCAAAGTCTTTGTTGTTCTGTCTTGATGGTGACATGCAGTGGTGGCATAATGCAGTAGTGGTTATCAGAAGTCTTGTGACAACTTGTTACAATAAACAAGAAATTTTCATAGAGATATCTATTTGTATTTTTTCTTAACGTTCCTGCTTCAGATAAGGTTGAAGGAGTTGTGATTAATTAGACTGAAGAATAAAAAACTCCTGAGAGCATGTGACAGTTGTGTAGAATATGTAAATTGCTGCTGCAGTAAGGAATAGAATAATAGTTACTATATCAGTAGTGGATAAGAAAAGCAACTTAAATAATGGAAAGACAAATTTAAGATAGGCACTAGAAAACACGTTCTAATGGGAAGTAAGACAGTTAATACATTTCCCAATTTGTTCTTGAAGACCTCCAATTTTGGAGATGCTATAACCTTTGTAGGAAAGCATCTGTCAGGAGTAATGTAAGTGTAGATGAGCCTTTCTTGGAATAATTAGATGGACTATGTTTGTTTAAAAGGTTATTTTTAAACTTACCGTTCTTATGAATTGTCAGCTAAAAGATGTCTGAACCAGTTGAATGTTTACAATTCTTACAATTCAGAAAGGAGAGGGCAAACTGAAAACTACTATTGAGACTAGGTCTGGATTACAGGGAGTTTTAGTGCTGCATGTTTAAAAATAAAGGAAGAAAAAGAGTGAAAAGAAAAGGTTAAAATCAAAGACTAGGCCTGTGAGTTACATGAGAAGATGTGTTTTCAAATGCAGATAGTGTGTAGTTGGGGGGAAATTACAATTCACTAATTTGTAACACTTAGGATTGCCAGAGAAATGAGGTATAGCAAAGCAGTGATTTAGAGGGAGGAAAAATTGAATTGAGGTAAAAACAGCCTTTCAGTTCATGGCAGAAGTAGGAAAAGACTGAGAAAGTGAACTGAGAAAGAGGCTGCTCTTCTGATTTGCCCAAAGTACTGTATGATTTTGTTGGGGATAATAGAATGTGGGCACCATATCCAAGACAATATATGAGGATGCTTCTCTTTGAAACTATACGTCTTTTTTGCAATTAGTATCTTTTTCATCTTGTTTTCAGGTGGTTCGCTACTTGGCTGGGTGTGGATTGCAGAGTTGTCCTTTGTTGATTTCTAAAGGCTATCCAGACATCGGATGGAATCCAGTTGAAGGAGAGCGATATTTGGATTTTCTTCGTTTTGCTGTTTTTTGCAATGGTAGAGTAGGAGCCTAGAAATTTTTTAACTTCCTCTAATGGTCAAGTAAGTTTGTTATTTAAAATAGAATACAAGTCAACTTGGTAAGTTACTGTAAATTTAAAGGACAATTTACAGAAAGAGTAGAATTATTCAAGGCAAGCAGTAACTTAGATGCCTATTTCACAAGTCATATAGGGTCCTACGAGCCTATACCCAATTTTTTAGATCCAGCTGTAGTCTTTGAAATGCCCACATCTCCATTGGAAGGCAGATTTCTAAATCTTTTTACAATAAAACTCATGCTAGACATAGTACAAGTCCCCAATCTTTTGATGAAGATTTAGATAGTCCAGTTTTAGGGTTTAGCAGCTATGTTGGTCCCCTCATTAACTCTCTTACTTGGCTGTGAGTCTGTACTACAAATCTGTATCTTCAGTTATGCTTTAAACATCCTTTAGTACGTAGTTACTTCTTTGGCCCTATTTAATTTTTTAATTAAATCACATGTTTTGTTTCGTAGCTTTTGTTACAATATTGGAGGAGTATTTTTGTGTGTTTATGTGACTGTGTCATGATATTTAAACTTCCTTGTAGTTAAAAGTATATACTGATGCTCTTTTGTATATCTTTTTTTTTAAATTATATTTCAGAACTCTTGATATAATCTTAAATACGGGTATTTTTTCTGTGTGGTAGGAGAGAGTGTGGAGGAGAATGCTAATGTTGTAGTCAGACTGCTTATCCGTCGACCTGAATGTTTTGGTCCAGCTCTAAGAGGAGAAGGAGGCGATGGTTTGCTTGCTGCCATGGAGGAAGCAATACAAATATCAGAAGATCCAACAAGAGATGGACCTTCCCCAAGTAATGGATCTAGTAAAACCCTGTAGGTGCAGTGGAACTGCTTTCATTTCCATAATCTTTGTTTATTTGTGTTTTTTTAATCTTAGTTGTGAAATGACTTGTTTGTTTAATATGTGAATTATCAGCTAGATTCTTCCTAGGATTCTGTGGAGAGTAGAGATAAATCTTCTACCAAATAGTGCTTCCTTTGCCCTGTTAAGTAACTCTAAATATTAAATCCTCTTTAGAATTCTGTTTGTTCTTTGCCAGTCAGTTAAGAATCAATCCCCTGCTGCAAAATGAGACAGATAAATGGTAACAAAGCAGATGTCACTGCAGTCTTTTAGGGACACATTCCATTCTGTGTTATTCTAATAAAAGTCCACCAGTTAACAGGAAGTTACTGGTGTAAGCTCTTACACCCATGAGCAGATTTTCTTCTTATTGCTGATGTAAAAACTTTCTTGTGTTTTTTAGTCTTTTAATTGTTTTAACATTCTAACTAACTACAGTGAAATGGAAGAACAAGAAGATGACACTATTCACATGGGAAATGCAATCATGACTTTTTATGCTGCTTTGATTGATCTCTTGGGACGTTGTGCCCCTGAAATGCACGTAAGTTTAATGTCTTCATGCATTGGCAAGTAAAGGCTTAGTTGTTTTACTGCCTGTTTGGTGGTTTGCTGCTTGGCTTTTTCACACGAACATATTATCAGGTATTAAAGCAGTGGTATGACTGCATAGTATTTTAATGTAAATAATGTGTTCATCTGCTAATTTGCAAGGAATTTCTGTAGATTGTTCTGAGGCTGGTCTTTTTAAAGGAATTATTCCATTGTTTTTCTTATTACTGTTTACTATGGTTGGTCTTCAACAACATTTTGTAATGAATATTGTTTGGTTGTCCATTAGGACAATCAAACTCCTCAACTTTCCCTATTTGTTGTGATGGAGTGATTAATTTTTTTTAAAACCATGTTTTTATTCTCTTCATATACTGATATAAACATACTGTTTAAATTGCATATAAAAGAGTAAATATTATAGGACATTAATCTAAAATGTGAGAATAAACATTGTCCCTAGACATACACATCAATATCTTCCTTCACACCAGCAAACCATCTCAAAGGTAAGATGTCATTTTCAGCCATTAGATACAAAGAATTAGACGCTATAAAAACCAAACCCTTACCACTTAGCTCCTAAGAGCTTGAATCTAGTTGAAAATATTTGTTCTTTATGATTCAAAATATCTTCCTGTTCTTCAGAAATTCTTAGTTCTTCATACTTTCTCATTTCACACTGAAGTGTGCCTTAATTAATACAGATCAGTATAGCTCAGTATCAGATTTGTGCAGAGATTGATAACTGGAGAAAGGAGTGAGATACCCATATAATAAGGTCAGAATATGAACATTTGTTTACTCTCTGTCTCACTGCCTTTTTAAAAACAAAAGTAAAAAACCTGGGATACCTGAAAGTGTTATAATTCGTCCAGGACAGAAAAACTTGTGTTCATCAAATGAAAATCTGCTTTTGCTCTCCTCTTCCCCTCCTTCCATGAGCTACTTTCTTCATGCTTTTGTTCACCTGTTTTACCCAACATTCCATTATGAAAATGGGCTTAATCTTATTCAATACTCAAACATCTGGATTTCTGGACTTTGCATCCAAAATACAACAAATAAATACTGATTGTCTGAAATTTACAGTATAAATTATAATGTGATTTTGAGAGCAGTCGTTCTTGTGTGTCTCTTTCAGGAAGTTTTCAGAACATGGACACATATAAAAGGTAAAAAGAAGACCTTGTTAATTTTTTATTTGTCTTTTTCTTAGCTAATCCATGCTGGTAAAGGGGAGGCCATTAGAATCAGATCAATTCTACGGTCTTTAATTCCACTGGAAGATTTGGTGGGAGTAATTAGTATTCCTTTCCACATGCCAACTATAGCTAAAGGTAAAATGATTATTCGACTTCTTTTTCTCCCATCCTATTCTTATGTTTTGTAATTTAATGACATATTGGTACTCATGCTTCTCTTGGTATTTAAAAACGTCATAGAAATTAAACTATTATGTGAATTAGAAGAGAAATTGTGTATTTCAAACATACTTCATAAACTTTTCTCCATGCTGTAAGCAATAATTCTATGTACTCTTAAATCACTGATGTAAATCCCATTAATTTAAATTGAATCATGAAAATCTGTTACAACTTTAAAAAGAAATCTAAAATGCATACTTTCTATTTTTCTCTTTTCTTGATAACATAATCCTTAGCTTTTGCTGTTCTAACCCTATCAATTGTTTCTAGCAGATCTTTCTAAGACACCAGAGTTGTTCTTCAGCAACTATGGTGAAGTTATAGGTGTGACATACATATGCAGATGCATTTCTTTGTGTTTTCTGCCTAGGTAGAATTAGTTGCAATAGTGGGAGCTATGTGAGCATCAGTATAAAAGGGAAAGGAGGTATATCTGCTTTTTGGGGTATCTGGAGAGAGTACATTATAATTGCAACACCGATCATCTAGGGACTTACAGCACAGGAATGCCCAATAAGTTACAGTAGAAGAATGAAAAAAAAAAAAAATCATTCTATTACATCATTATTTATTCCAAATCATGATAGATCTATAGGTGATATCTCAGAAGCACAGAGTACAGCTCATAGACACATAATTGTTTAGTTTTGGAAATGAAAGTATCAGAATTTAAAAATATTTCAATGAATTGCTGTCTGATTTGGACAGCAATTGTCCGAATTGTTGTCAGCAGTTTTCAGATATGGAGGATTTTTTTAGCACAATCTTAATTAATTGTCATATATTACAGCTATGCTATGCAGAATTGTATTTTTTACTTTCTGTCTGCTTCTTCTAAGAACTAGGCAGTTCTGTAGATGAATTAGTATGTTTGGGGTGCTTACCATGTTAAGAATATCAACTGATAAGAATCCCTATAAAATATGAACAGAAAAGCATGTATGGACGTTGAAGTCTATCTGGGTAAAATTTGCCTTACGCATTCTTTTTCAGTTGACTACAAATATGTTTCCTTTGTGTAACAAAACCATGGGGAAATGCTTAGATATTAACAGAGAGTCAAAACCTCTGACAAGTAGTAGCATGTCTGCTGGTGAAAGATGATCCTTGTCATTGAAGTCTTATTTCTTCCTTTTAGATGGTACTGTGGTGGAACCTGACATGTCTGCGGGGTTTTGCCCAGATCACAAGGCAGCCATGGTTTTGTTCCTTGACAGGGTCTATGGAATTGAGGACCAGGATTTTCTTCTGCACCTTCTTGAAGTTGGCTTTCTGCCAGATCTTCGTGCTGCTGCTTCTTTAGATACGGTAAGGTGTCTAAGTAGGTTGTTATTTCAGTTCCATTATCTTACTAAACGCTGCAGCATTTTTCATCCCCTCAAAACCTCATCATTTATTTCTTCATGGTGTCTTCTGCATTTTTTGAATGCTGGATGAGCTGCCTGTTGCTGCTGAGCTTTGGGAATACTTGAAGAACAGTGAAGAAGCATTTTCCAGCATGATGCTCACTTAATAAGAGCCCCCATTGGTACCCATACACATGAGAGATACTGTGCGTGCCCCAGATTTTCTGAGCTTGCGCTATGGAAAAAAAAAATCTGATAAGCTGCCAATGAACCATGTAACTGAGAGCCTCTTTCCAGAGACATACAGGAATTGTTCATCCCTATGCATTTGTTAGGGACACCTACATTGTTGTTTAGGAAATCATTAAAACTTTGGTTTAGTTCCTCCTCAATATTGCTGCCCTTTTTTCTAGGAGTCTTATTCCCATCGAATTTTAATTAGCTGTCTTGGTCCAGAAGGATCAGATTGAGAGAGCTTGTTTGAGTACTAAGACATGAACTTTGATTTCCCTATTTAACCTTTTATGTTAACATTTTCTGAAAGTAATTATGCTGTTGTTTTGTTTAAGAAAGAGCAGATGAGAATTTTTTCCCCGCTTGGAACTTGGGCTTGGTTGTAACAAACATATTGAGTTTTGTAAATGCAGACTTGACTGGTATCACCTGATTTTGGAGTGTTTTGTTAAGCAACTGTGACATCCTTTAGTATAGTCTTGCAAATTGTTTGGTATTTGAATGGCTACCTTTAGTATTTATATTTCTGTTCATTAAAAACAAAACAAACCAAAAGCCCTCTGTGAGACTTTAGAAAGCAGGAAAAGAAGCTAGGCATCCAGCTCCCAGTAGATATCAAATACTCATTTGTGTGTTTTGGAAATTTTCCTCTATCTAATTACTACAAATGAAAAACAAGTTCTTTTCATTTGTAACAGCATCGATGAGACAAATCTAATTTCTGTCCAATTTAATTTGTAGGCTGCTTTAAGTGCTACAGATATGGCATTGGCTCTGAATCGATACCTTTGCACAGCAGTCTTGCCTCTGTTGACCAGATGTGCTCCTCTTTTTGCTGGCACAGAGCACCACGCATCTCTCATCGATTCCTTATTACATACTGTGTACAGACTCTCAAAGGGATGCTCTCTTACCAAAGCTCAGCGAGATTCTATCGAAGAGTGTTTGCTGTCTATCTGTGGGTAAGATAATACTTCTGGCTGTGCAGGAATGCTAATTGATTAAGTAACCTATGATATTTGTAATACAGGCATGCAGCACTATGCCACCAGTAGCATAATTAAGGTGGTTTCTTCTTTCTCTTTTTTTTTTTTTTTTTCTTCTGGCAGATCATTGTGATATTTTTAAATGTTCTGTATTCAGTTTGCAGCTTTATAAATCACTAAATCAGTCATATGCAGTTCTCAGTTATTTTGATGTCACCAAGTTTTTTACGTAAAATACTTGGTGATTAACTATAAGAACATACTACAAAAAGACAAAGCTCTGGAAATGTAGAATTGTGTATACACTGAAGTGCCATTTAAATATTTTAAGCTGTACAGATTGACAGTATGGTTGATGATCGGGAGATTATACAGTTTGAGATGTTTGTTTATGTTGCATTACATTTGAAATCCTAATCAATGACTAGTATTGTTATACCTCATTATTGACACGTATAAGACAAAATTTTTTGTGAGCATTATCAGTCTCAAAAGCAGTTGATTATTATCCAATTTTTTTTTTATAAGCCTACAGGCTCAATTATCAGAAGTTGACGAGGCACTTTTGAATTAAATTTTTAATTGAAGTTAGCATTTAGGCTTTCAAATCACCAGAGGTTTTTTCTTTTAATATTTCACCATAAATTTTTTTGCGTTATGTGGAAATGTGTTCAGAAATGGCAGAAATTTATATTACAGTACTGTAAAGAAGTACTGTATGGCATTTTTTTTAATAAAATATATCATTTTGACATAGATATGTATATAACACCTTGATAAAAATCAATAAAATAGACCAGTGTTGGTTATTTATCTGTCCATGCCATTCTAACATAGATGCTATACATATTTCTTCTGTCCTTCCAGTTGCTGCCCACTGTTGCATGTCTTGTGTAGTACGTCTAACAAGTTACCATTCTTAAGTCTTTCTTAGTTTCTAGGATATTTTTAAGAGCCATTGAGATACATTTCAAGAAATTAACATTATAGCCTTTTCTGAAGAGCATGATGATCATAATACACAATATCAAAAATCATTAGTGTTTTTCCTGATCGTCTATAGATCAGATATTTTCTCTGCTTCTTTAAAGCATTTGTTTTGCAGCTTCTTCAGAAGATACTCTTTGGTATGCACTTGTTTGTTTTCTTTTGGACAAGTTTTTTTAGTGCCATGAGCAAAATCTTATTACTTTAGGAATATGAAGAATTTTAATGGCATACAACTAACAGGTTGCATTAATGTATTTATTATTTACACAAAACTATGTTGATACACCCTTTTTGAAATGGCTTGTCTGCTTTTAGGCAGTTGCGGCCCTCCATGATGCAGCATTTGCTGAGAAGACTAGTGTTTGATGTTCCTCTATTAAATGAACATGCAAAGATGCCTCTTAAGGTAAAAGTTTATTTTAGTTATAACTAACTTAGTTATAAGTTATCCTTATAACAAAATGCAACAGAAAATACTTACATGGAGGTAGTAAAACTACCTTTTCTCTTGGCTAGATTTAAAAAATATATATATTAGCACTCACATGTTGTCCAAAAGCAAACCTGAAGCCTGGCCATTGTGTAGCAGAATTTACTTTGAAATAAACATTTTCAAATGTATCTTAGACTCTTGGAGTCCATATTTCTGAGACACCTCTGGTTCTACATGAATGATAAAACTTCTGTCTTTTTACATTGTATATGCATGTAAGTTCTTATCTCTGTTTTTTCTTTAATAATCTGACAATTTAAATAGTGAATGGATAAGAATAGATTACTTAAATCTGAAGATATATAAATGCATTATATAGATTGCATCTTTTTTTCTGATGCATGAAAAGTATAACAACTGCAAGGTATTGAGGTTATAGTTTTGGTTAACAAAATCTTCTCTTCTACAAATCAGAGTTTTGTTTTCATGGGGTTTTTTTTTTTTTTTGGTGTTTCCCCCCTCCCCGTGTTTATTTCTGCACATTTAAGTTAAGAATATCTGCATTTTTTCCATCTTGGCATTTGTTCTCGCTGAAGGAAGGGAATCTTTACTGAATGTGACTTACAATATTTTGCCAACATGTTTTGTAAAGTGATGTTGAAACAATTCTCTTCTCTGAAGAACTGTGAAAATAAAGTCTGAATTAAAATTCCAGCCAAATTTTTTTAGCAAGATCTATCTGTGCCTTAGGGAAATCTGCCTCTGAGGAGGACTGGGTTTTTTACTTTGCTATTGCCAGCATTTTTTTGTTTGGGATGGCCTTTACTGACAGATGCACAACTAATTTTTCTTCTTCTCTGTTATTCAGGGACATAGAGGACACATTAGTGTAAAATTTATAATGTTTTAGTTTGGCAAATACCCAGTAGCAGGTCCTTGCACCGTTTGAATCCCTGATAATCTGAAATATTGTAGCCACTTAAGAAGAAAATATCCCTCAAATGTGTATTTAATGAAAGAAAGGGAGAGAGGATAAAGGTCCTCTGCCAATTGTAAATAGAGGGCAGGAGGGTAGACTGATAGCAGGTTTTACAACTCAGACAAGAAATGAGTCACACTGGGAGTTATTGGTGAATAGCTCTTAGACATGTAAATAATAACTAAGAACTAGGCGAAATCATGGTTCTAATGTCTTACATACCAAACAGCAGTGTTTGGAAGACTGGCACACAGATGGAGGTAAATTCTTGGTTCAGCAGAGCTGTCAAGAGTCCTTGTGGCGTTGGGGAAAAGTATCCTGTCATTACCTAATATGTGTTTTGCACATGCCACTAATATTAAAAGAAAGAACTGCTCATTCTGTGTGTATATCCACCAGTGATTTAAAGAACAGATACAAAACATGGCTTCTTGACAAAAAGTCAGAAATTTTTTCTGGCAGTATCTGTGTAATGGTTGAGTGCCAGAATGGAACTACATCAACAGCTATATTTTATTTGCTTCCAAAATATGTTCTGTTGTAGTTGCTGACAAATCATTATGAAAGATGCTGGAAGTATTATTGTTTGCCGGGTGGATGGGGTAACTTTGGCGCTGCTTCAGAAGAAGAACTTCATTTATCCAGAAAGTTGTTCTGGGGTATTTTTGATGCTTTGTCTCAAAAGGTAAGTCATTTTAATATCCATCTACTACTTTAAAAGCCTTACTATATAAACTTTTTTCTTTTATCTGTCATTTTTACCCATCTTTTAGCAACACTATATTATCCACTTTAAAGGGAAAAATATGGGCTTTAGTAAATTTAAATCTTCCTCTTCTAGCTTCCACTTTAACATAGGTATACCATTTTGTCTGCTCTTTAAAAGCCCCTATATAGCTAAAGAAGTAATTTTGAGGTGTATCTGTAGAGGTCAGCTGCACTTTAGTGCCTTAAAACCAAATTCAAGCATCGGCGGTTGAATGAGAGCTGCACTTTTCTACCTCGCACATTATATTTAAACCAAGAGCATAGTCCTTTGCTTAGTAGTTGTAGTTTTATCATACTTGAATCAATTCTGTGTTGGACAAAAGCTTGATAGTACACCTTTGTATGTATTTATTGTTAATTCTGTGTATTTTTAACCAACATGATTGAAAGGAGTTTAATTTCAAATCTAGGTATTTAGAAATGCTATGCATATTCCTGTGCTATGTTCTCTTCCCAGACATTTGAGGGAAGCTTAATCTATAGCGTATAATATGCTTTGGTCAGTCAGTTTCCTTGATTTTCAAAGTAAAATTCAATTTCCCACTGCATAAGAAAGCCATTCTGTGGTTGCTTGTTTCATGTACAGCTATATCAGTTTTAGCAGTGATATTGATAGCGTCCATTCACCACTCACTTTCTGTCCCCTGTGTGTTCCACAGAAGTATGAACAAGAGCTGTTCAAACTGGCTTTGCCTTGTTTGAGTGCAGTTGCAGGGGCCTTGCCTCCAGACTATATGGAATCAAATTATGTCAATATGATGGAAAAACAGTCTTCAATGGATTCAGATGGGAACTTTAATCCTCAACCTGTTGATACATCAAAGTAAGGAATTATTTTGTTGCACCTAGGGTTTGTTTATTTTATCATGAATGTGTAAAAGAGGGATGGAGTCTCTTTTAATGTGAGCTTTTGTTCTTTTCTGGGTGCTTATCTTCTATATAAAATAGAAATGAATTTTTATTTACATGTTATTTTAAATACTTAAAGCAACAAATATCCAGTTACATAACTAATTTCTTGGTCAACCTAGAACATTTTAAATGCCTAAACATTTTCAGCCTGAAGATAGAACTGTCCAGTTAGTTACCCTGGTATGTCTGCTGCAAACAAACCAGCATGTTTTTAGGAGCAGAAAAAGTAGACTAGTCTACGTCATGCCTGTCATTACTAACATATGCCAAGACGCTGATTCGAGTGTGTGTGAATGACAATGTACTTGCAGAAAATTATGATGATCATACATTCATATAATCTCTTTTTACTATGAATTGTGGGGAATTGGGTGGAAAAATCTTCATTTCCTTTAGGCTGTCAGGCTCTGACCATGCTCTTTTAAGTACATTAGCCAAATAAAACACATATCTGAATGGGATTTTTCTGTCCTGATTTCTGACTATAGCCAGCGCCCCATTCTCCTTTGTACAGAATAATGTTAACAGCAGTGTGGTTATGCAATATATCTTGAAAAATGCCACTTGAGACATTTGCTTCAATTACCTTTGTGAGCTTTCTGTCTTTATTAACATTCAGAACACAGAATGCTGTCAATAGATTGATAACTTTGTTACAGCATGCTTGTATATGTATGCACATTGAAATATGGCAGTAAAAGCCATAATCTATGCTGTACACCAGTGACCATTAAAATTCATGTCTTAAGATGTATTTAAGATATATGAAGATTTAACAGAATTTAGTAAGGATAGCATACTGTCATGTAACTAATTAAAGATGATTTCATCTGGTGTCCTTTCAGTGGAAAATTGCAGATAGCCAGAATATATTCCAAAAACTCAGAAAATATTGTGTAACATTATCTAAATCATCAGTCACCTCATTGCGATAGGAGTCAACAGTTCTGTGATGATTCAAGACAAAGAAAGCACTACTTTTATCAGTGTCACTTCCAACCTATCATTTTAATATGAAGATCCTGCATCACGTTGCTTACTAGTCCTGGACCTATTTATATGAAGCTGTAGATAATAGGACCTTATTGTACTTGCATTTCTGAAATGCATTATATCATTATACCATTAGTAGAGTTCCCCTCAAATACACGCTTTCAAACAGTAAAAAAACCTGATGACCATGATGGATGAATATTTTCTGACCTTTGTGTGTGGTTAGGCTCCTGCAAACTGTAACTCTGACACAGTTTTGGTTTCTGTTTCTGCGTTTTCCCCACCCTGTAACTGAAGATTAAAAACAGACTCTTGTACTTTACAGTAGATGGCACTATGACACCTCTGCTGTTAAAATTCTTTGTCTTAGGAGGGAAGATTTTGCTATTTCATAAGTGATCAAGAAGCAATTGTTTCAGATGCAGAAAAATACTGATATTTTATAAATTATTTTTGGAAGAGGATTCTGTATCTAGTGCTTGTTTGACAGTTAAGGATAGCTGCTTTTCCTTTACTGCTGAAGAAACCTTAACTTCTGCACTGTCTTGTACACCTGTTGAAAGGCTAGTGTTTATTTTCTATTTTGAATAAGGATTTTAATATTTTTGATATTCACTGGGGTGTTGGAAAATAAAGCCTTGCGCATGTAACTTCTGAGTTGTCTTAAGTTATAGTGCTTCAGGAATATAATAAAATTTATAGGAATATATAAAATACATTATGTGTTTCAAAAGGACTGTTAGCACACTTAGTTTATAATGAACGGTTCAGTAAGTCACCGCTGTATTTCTGAAATTATGGATCATTGTTACATCTTTAATCTTAAGAAAATGAATATTAGAAATATGTGACAAAAAGCATAAGTGCTTGGTATCAATATTGATTTTTTCCCTGCACACATGTCAAATAAGTAAAATTCCTACAACAGCCATAGTTCTCATTCAGTGCTCATCAACTAACTCAGATTTCCTTGATTTAACTGGAGTTTAGGGCAAACTGTATGTGAGGAAACAGACCACAGTAAAATGCTTTGAATGGATGTATGCACTACTAATTATTTATTTGAAAGTTTTATTTGAAACAAAAGCATTCACATTTTAGCATGTGTGATATAATGACCATTTTTCTCTTCACTTTCAGCATTACAATCCCCGAAAAGCTAGAATATTTCATTAACAAATATGCAGAACACTCTCATGACAAATGGTCAATGGAAAAGGTAAAATCTATATTCCTGTTAATCAGAATTTTTATTTGAATCCATTTCATCTTTAAAATATTTTACTTTGAATATTATTACTTTTCATAATGCTACAAATTGGTATGTAGGTAAGATATAAGCCTGTATTTTCTTGAACCGAGGACAAATGCATTGGGGGGGGGAAGTTCAGTAAGTGCACATAAGTATTTAAAAATATTAATTGTTTTTATCATTGACTTTTGAGTAAGTATAGTTGCTAATTGTTTAAGTTTTATTGAATTGAAATTTCAGTTTTTTTAACTAAAAAACCTCTCTAAGGTTTTTATTCCTTTGTGTAGTTTATGTGTCCAGTATTAAAAATAGTTCCTCAACTGTAGCATAGTATTCTGCTCTATATAAATATAAAAAAGAAAAAAAAGTGTTGAAATTTTAGCTTTGTGTAATCATTAATTTTCAAAAAGAAGGAATGCTACATTCATTTCGTGTAGATAATATAAATGTTGGTTGAGAAAATGTTGAGGAAATAGTAGAAAGAAATTTTTAAGGGAACAGTTCTGCAGAAGCATTGTTCAGTTCCTTTGTACCAATTAAAATATGATATTTCAGAATTTTTTTGCTTTTCCCCATTTTTTTCCTTTCATCATTACTGTTTCCAGTTTGCCAATGGATGGACATATGGTGAAACCTATTCTGAATCTGCAAAAGTGCAACCATTAATGAAGCAATATAAGTTACTGTCTGAAAAGGTAAGGAGTTTGTTCATTCTTGATCCATGGTGATTGAAAAATTTCTTCGTTCACTATGAAAATATCATCTTGTGTTTACATTACTTTAAAAAAAATTATTTAGAATACACATCAGCCAATAAGTGATTGTTGCCTGCCTCACAGTCTCTCTCAAAAAGAGATAGAAAGATTTTATTGTACGATAAATAGGCCACTCATGGCATAACTTACAGTGGAACTGAAGTGTCTTATTGCCAGTACACTTTTACGGGAAAGTCATGTATGTATGGCTACTTGCTTAGTGAAGACTTAAGTTTAGGCTTTGTCTGGTCTCCAGGAGAGGGCCACAAAGATGATTAGAAGGCTGGAAAACGAAAAATGAAGCAAGGCTGAAGGAACTAGGTTTGTTCAGCTTAAAGAAGAGAAAGCTGATGGGGATATAATTTTGGTTTCACAGTACCTAGATGCTAGTTATAGAGAAAATGAATATATTCTCTTCACAGGAATGCACAGTGACAAGACAAGAGGCTTGTGTAAGTTGCCTTATCAGGCTTTCTGGAAATCCCTCTTACCTTGACAACTTAAACATTGGAATAGGTTGTTCAGAGAAGTGGTGAAATCACCTAAACTGCAAATATTCAAATCATGACATGCCAAGCCCTAGATAACCTAATCTTGATAAGCCCACTTAAGTTATCTGACTTCAACAGTAGGTTGAAGATGATGTCCAGAGGTCCATTCCAATAGAGACTTGTTTTAAGATTCTGTGATTATGTTGTTTTTTCTCACATACCAGAAAAAATGCATTACTTCTGATAATTACTACTCCACCTTTGAGTTCCTATCTGAGCATGCCATTAACATGGTTATCCCTGTGATCATCAGCTTCCTGCAGGGCCAGAATTATTCTTCCCACCTCTGAAATGATAAACTCTTACATCTTATATGATTTATTTGCTTTGCAACATCCCGAGCCAGGGCTGATTTCAGTACATTTCTTTGTATCTCAGTATAACCAGGGAAAAGCCCAGTAGTTATTTTTTGTTCTGTACAGCTCCATAATCAACAAGGCAACTATTGCATGTTCGTTCTTCTAGGAGAAAGAAATTTATCGATGGCCAATCAAAGAATCACTAAAAACTATGCTGGCATGGGGATGGCGAATTGAAAGAACACGAGAGGGAGATTCGATGGCACTGTACAATCGGACACGTCGCATATCTCAAACCAGTCAAGTGAGCCATTTTATTAAAAACCTATTTTAAAAAAGGCATGCAAAATCTGCTCTTGATCTTTGATTTTACAAGCAATGAAATAAACCTGTAGCATAAAAAAAACGGGAAAGCATTTTTCACAAGCAATTGTGCAACTCAAGATTGGTTTGGATTTCTATTCACTGAATCTGGAACTTTCTTTGCCTGTTCCAAAGTAATATGTTAATAAGCATTTTCAAAAAACCTGAACAAATGAAATAGGAATGTATTTGTTCACTTGATTTAAAGTTAACTATGTTACTTAGGGAAATTATTTACATCAGTTGGTGATTACACTTTAATACTGAATATTAATATGATTTTAGCCTGCTATTTTTTGGAATTTGGTGACTGTGGATGCCTTTAAGCCTCTTCTCTCCACTCAGCTCTCTGCATGATTTACATGTGGTGATATGAGTGGTGATATGCCCGTGAAAAATGAGCAGTTGGACCTGCTTCTCCACTCTCTATAAACACAATGTGTGTGTCAAGT
The DNA here is from genome assembly GCF_004027225.2 of Strigops habroptila. Lineage (NCBI taxonomy): Eukaryota > Metazoa > Chordata > Aves > Psittaciformes > Psittacidae > Strigops > Strigops habroptila. The sequence continues at coordinate 16,882,612 of NC_046359.1, forward strand.
TATTTGATTCAATGCTTGGGCTAACACATTATGGTTTGCACACTATAATTGCTGTCCAAAATTCATGACTTCCAAATTTTCCAACTTTGGGTGTTTATAATAACCAGCCTCAAAGACTTTACTGACAGAGATGTTTGAATATACTAAACATAAGAAGCTTATTAGAATGAATAGCTTTACATGAGACTCAAATTATATCAACATATGAAAACAGCTTTTGTAGCTAAGTTACAGTCTTCCTTTAATGAAATTGCATAAATTTACTAGAAGCTTTTGAAGCCTAAAATATTTCTGTATTTCAGTATACACTATCATATTAATACTCAGCCTGCGTTTAAACTGTGTTGTGCCTCATTCACACAAACACAAAATACCATTTTCCTGGGTTCAGCTGAGAAATTTTAAGTGTATTTAATCAGTACCTTCATGTAAATGTAACAATGCTTGAATTTTTTGCTGTAGAAAACATTACTTTATCAGTAATTATTTACTGTGTGCTGCTTGTACCTCCTTTGTGCTATTACCTGCTAAAAATACCTGCTTTTTAAAGGGAGGCCTTTTAACTCCTAGGCCTTGCACATCTCATATAAATGCATGTGAAACTAATATGAGGCACGGGAACAGAATTCCGGGCGCTGTTCTTCCTAAAGAAAAATGTACCTGTTACAACAGAATCCGTTGAGGAAAGCCCAGAAATGTCCCTTTTCTAGCCACGTTTCTTGCATGAGTGGCTTGGCATCCTATCTCTATCACTGTTTATCCTTCTTTGAGCATTTGTGTCAATTTCATGAGCAAATCTGTGTCAAATTTAGGCAGTAGAAAGAAAGAATGATAAAATGGTGATATTTTCTGAGTGGAGGAGAAGAGACTGAAGGAAAAAGATATGTATTTAGTAGAGTCTATTCCTACATGTGGAAATAGGGTTGAAAAATTCGGAGTTTTATTTTTGCCTGAATTAAATTAGATTATCTGAGATTTCTCCTGCTGAGGAAAAAAAAATAATCTAGAAAATGAGGAGGTTTAATTACGACTCTAGTATAGCGCTCTCCAAAATGAGCTCAAATCTTAAATGAGGTCAAGTGAAATTTGCATTTCAATGGGGGAGATTTGTGTCTGATGGCTGGCTGTTTTTGGAATGAAATACGTCAACCTTTGCTTAAGTCTTGCTTAAGTTTACCACCCTTGATGTATTTTCAGTTGGGCTACATAGGATACTTTTGTTCTCTAGAGATAGACAAGTGACATTTTCCTGAAGTTCTTTCATTAATTTCAGTATCTTGTTAATGTTAACTTCTTATTAAATCCATGTATAACTCCACTGTTTTGGCATGTTTGCCATTCAGATCTCTGTAGATACAGCCCATGGTTACACTCCTCGTGCAATTGACATGAGCAATGTCACTCTTTCCAGAGACTTACACGTAAGTCAGAAATAATATGCCTACCCTTTTTTTACAATTTATTTTTTAATTATCTGCTAGTTTATTTTAAACAAATTTGGTTGTGCCTGATGTTACTTTTTCTTTTATTTTGGTTTGGTTTAGGTTTTTGGGGAGGTGTGTTTTGTCTTTTCATCATTGCTGTTTGATCTCCTGTTGCTTTAAAAAACATGGTCCATGTTGAAAAGCTTCAGCTCTTGGCTGCATCTGTGGAGTCCCTGCTAAAATGATTGGTGGTTTTAACAGTGTGCTCAAATGAGTATCCACCTCAACCAGGCTATATCTGTGGGTTTACAGTCAGTCTGCTGCAGCCAGCGGGAACAGTCTTGATTTGGTCCTCTGGCTTGCTGTTCTTTGTTTCCCTTACTAGAGCCTTCGGGGGGTTCTTGCTGGCCTTGTTTTAAGAATCAAGTCCTCGTCTGACTTCCCAGTACTCTTTCCAGACTATACTCCTCTTTGTGGTTCCTCCTTTTTTATATTACCAGTTTTCTTTTCATCATGAGGTTTCTAATTCCTATACATATACCCATCCTACCCAAATTATGTATCTTAAGTTTTCAGATCAAAACTCTTGTTTTCAGTTAACCATTACAATGTAATTGTATTGAAGCTCCCAGAGAACAAAACATGTTATTTAATATCACCCAGAAAATTGTTCCTCTTGGGGGTTAACCATTGCAACACATATCACTAACCTCTCAATTTTCCTAAGGCTATGGCTGAAATGATGGCTGAAAACTACCATAACATATGGGCAAAGAAAAAGAAAATGGAACTTGAAGCTAAAGGTAATATTAACTATAAGGTATTTACAGTATTTTAAATTAGCTTAGATCATGTATTTGAGAAAACAGATTAAAAAAAAAAAAAAAAACAAAACCCAGCAAATTTAAGTTGCCAAAGAAGAAACAACAAAGTATCTATTCTTAATTAAATATTTTGTGATTTTTAGTGCTAGGAAGTTTTTGTAGTACTGAGTCTAACAGTTCCTTTTGAAGTAGTTTACAAATGCAAATATATCAAAGGAAGACAAGTCAAAGCTTACAACTTAATTTAAGCTACAATAATACATTTTCCTTCTAGCATTAATCTTTCTGAGTATTGCCCAATGGGCTCTGATGTAATTTGAATTATTTTATTGCAGGTAGGTCTATAAGGGTGTTTACTAAGAACTGCACATATCATGTATTGAATTGCCAAGTGGATAAATCTAGAGCAGGTTCTTGATTCCGTGTAAAAGTTGCATGTGCTTCATGATCTCTGCTTTCCTAAATGATAATTTTGTCACGTATTGTGTAACTTACTGTTTGAAAGCAGATTATTGCCTCTGAGCAGCATTTCAATGAGAACAATGTATAGTATTTTTAGTGTTATGCAAAGGAGAATAGTACTAAGAAAGCTAGAGGTGGCTATAGTGAATGAGGGAGAAGCTTCTAATGGAGAGTTTCTTCATGTGAAAAGTGTCAGCTGAGTAAAACCTGGCCCTCAAGACTGTGGGGCTTTTCCTCCAGTATATACCTATACTAGTTTGATTTTTTTTTTTTTCTTCTTTTTATATGTGTGTAAAAAATAGAAAAGTAATGCTGAATTCAGGTACAGAATACATCTATTTTCATTTAAGGCTTTTCACATACACAAGTATGTTAGCCACCTGAAAATTGACATGACACCTAAAAAGTGCCATTCCCCTTCATTTAACACTTTGTGTGTGTTAATTGTAATTGAATGTTCTATTATAGTCTTAATGACTTCCATATATAGGGCATATATGCTTACTATGCTTATATGCATTTTTGCGTGTCTCTGCAGCTGTAATAAGATGGAATTACGTCACATTTGAGATAACAGAATAAAACCCAACCATCCCAATGTTAAAAGTTGCACTTCCTTAAAAAAACCAAACCAACCAGAAAGAAAACCCATCAGACCTGGCCACTGGATTACCATTTTGCATGTATTTGTCTGGATGCAGGCAGGACTAATAGAAGATTTTAGAATATGTGGCTTACAAAATAACCTGAGGATATGTCTCCAAAGATTTTCTAGAGGGAATGTATTCCTTTTTTAAAAAATATTTTTACTAGAGACTTGCTGTTGTATTTTTTTCTGAGATAAGTCCAGTTACAATTTCCTGGCGTTTTGTAGCAATTAGCGTAGGGATAGATTGCATTCTGCTATCTGATGGTGATTTTAGAAGGTGAAATCCTAAGAATGTTGCTTTTCATGAAGGTATTTATACTAAAAATAGTAACTTTATTTCCCTGCCAATTTAACTACCTGCATTCAGAGAGGTATCAATAGAACAACTATTTGTAAGCAATACAAATGCAGTTTATTCCGTTTACCTCTGTTTGGCAGTATTCTTTTGATCAGATGAGACAATTTTCTGAACCATGTTTGGATAATGAATGATTTATTATTGTAAAGTAGAACTATATAATTTTCATATATTTTTAAATACATGTATATGTTTCTAAACTCCATTAACTCTTTTTGCTGTCATCAGAAACTTTAAAGGCAGGATTCTGTTTGTATGTATTTATATATTTGTTTATATCTTGGTTTTTTTATGAAATGATGTTATTTGCTGAAATATTTTCAGCTTTGTTTAATAAAGTTGTAATTGTAATACATGTTCATAAGAGTTAAGCGCTTTTTTCTTCTTTAAGAGTTTTTGCAGTGTGGTCTAAATATTTAGCTGGTATTTGCAGCATTTGATTATGTTAGAACTATGTTTGCAACCACATCTAAAGTTTATATCTGAATATTTTTTAGAATTGTGTAAAGAGACAGAAAAGTGCATTATTGTTACTTCAGACTAGATTTTACTGTAGTGTGCTATGTATTAATATGACTGCTTTTTCATACTGGCACTTACCATGTCAATAGATAACTTCTTTTTAATTTTTAATTCTCTTGATTTTCTATAGTAGGAGGAGGCAACCATCCTCTTCTTGTTCCTTATGATACACTCACAGCCAAAGAAAAAGCCAAGGACAGAGAAAAAGCACAGGATATTCTGAAATTCCTACAGATTAATGGATATGTTGTCTCCAGGTAATGCTCTGTTCACTGTTAGCACCACAGGAAGTTCCTAATATTCTTCAGTAGCTGGTTAGCTGTTTGGGGTTTTGTGGTTTGTTTTTTTTTTTTTTTGTTTGGGGTTTTGGTTGGTTTTGGGGGTTTTTTTTGGTGTGGTTTTTTTTTGAACTTTTTTTGTTTTGTTTTGTTTTTTAGTTTTTTTAATTAAAGGAAAGACCTATGTTCATTTTAAGGTTTCAGGACCAGAGAGTAAGGATGAGTTTCATATAGAACGTTGTAATGACAAAATGGATTTTGGAGTTAGTAGCAGGAGTTTTGGAAGGCTCAAGCAGAGTTCTCCAGAATGTCTGCATGTCTTCTGCCTCTCCTCTCGACACTACAGCATGATGTTTCTATCTGGTGTGTCTCCACACATTCAACTGTTAGTAAACTTCTTAATTTTCTACAAGTGATAGATTCATTAAGTCTTCATTACAGGTCAGGTGCATGTACCTCTCTATAGGAATTTCCAGGTAACTGCTTTGATAAGACAGTTTTATTTCTGAAATCTACTCATTTCTTTTAAGTGAGTTACTTTGTAGTGTTATTAAAATATTTTAAAAGTGAAAAGTAATGTTTTTAAAAGATTTTTCTTTTTAAGCAATCAACAGTATAAACGTAATAATAGTGAATAAATGTAGTAATCAAAAGAGCATTCATAATTCAGTACTTATACATGCTATTCTCTGCAGAATAATATGCATAATTCCTTTTTGGTTTTAGTATGACATATTTATCTACTTAATGCAGTGTGAGTGAAATTTTAATTAAATTGGAGTCTTGTCTGCCTATCAGCATGGCTTAGGAAACGTGAGTCACTAGGAAGGGCTGAAAGCATATCTGAGATTTGTATGACTCGAAAATTAGTAAGTGAATGAAACAGTCACAGAGGTGGATTTAAGTAATCATCGTGAATTAATTAGCCTAGCACATCTACTGAAAATCTGCCTACTTCCTTTCTTTTATTTCACGTATGAAATTCAGCCCGTTTATAGCATTCCACATTTAATCTAACAGTTCTAGGTAAAATTTTTTAGGGTAGCTAGAATAATTTAATTTACTTCCTTTCAGTGGAGTAGGATGTACAAAAAAGGATGTCACTCAGCAAAGTTTTCTTTTCTCATTCCCTGTCAAAATGACAAATGGCTCCTCAGGTGTATTCAAGGTTACGTGTTCCTTTTTGACTAATCCTTGGAAAATAACTAAGTACTAATGTACCTGGTGCATCTGACAGTGGGGTGGCTGACTCCCTTGCTGGTTAAGCACAGGTTCTTCATTAAAGTCCTTAAAGACCTGATCCTGCAGAATCAAGGCATATGTCATTGCCAACTTGTTGCTAGACATCAAATGTCTAGCAGACATCAGCCCACATCATGGAACCACTCTCTGCAAATTCATACTTACTGAAAGAAGGTACACTTTTCATATTAGACTAGTAACTATCATGAAACATACTGGAAAAAGTAAGCTGCAATTCCATCACTTTGTTTCCCCCATTTTTCACAAATGCTACATAGCTATTCAGAGTTTTTTCACTATCAACTGTCTTTTTGGAAAAAGTCATGATGAGAGAGATGAGATTTACTTCTGGTTTGATTGTTTAAATCAATATATTTTAGCAGTTTCAAAATCCCTTACCCAAGAATCAATCCCTGGAGGGAAATAGAAGACAGTAATGCCTTATAAGTAAGGGAAAGAAATTAGAGTGGTACTGGATTAATCTGATTGAGTAGTCTAATTTTTCTGTAACCTTCTACTTGGGAAATCTGAGTTGTATCTTAAAAAATTGCTTAAAACCTAAATAAGCGTATGTGTACAATTTACTTCACAGAACAGTTCTGATGCTAAAAACTAGAACAGTTCTGATGCTAATAAGCAGTTAATCATTACTAGAGAATGTGACATCAGACTACATGGAGAGGTAAGACTGCTTTGAGTCCTTCTACGTGCGTGAAAATAGAGTTTCTCCTTTTTACAGAGGACTTAAGGACCTGGAATTAGACACACCTTCCATTGAGAAACGCTTTGCCTACAGTTTTCTTCAGCAACTTATAAGATACGTGGATGAAGCCCATCAGTACATTCTGGAGTTTGGTATAGTACTCCTTGTACATTTTCTTAAGAACTTTTAAGTAATATGTTTGATATTATAAAAAAACCCTAGAAAATGAAAAAAAAAATGACACATTCTTAGACTAGGAGTTTTCCCTCTAGTTTCGTATAGTTGATGAAGATTATGAATTTTGGAAAGTTATGTAGTTCGCATTCATTTCAGTTTCCCATATTCATTGCCATTTCCTATGTTCATTCATCAGATGAGAAGTCTTAAGCCAAAATTTTGCTTTCATTATTTGAAAAAGAAAACTAGCTGCACCACTGTGTTTGTGCACAAACTGATAATCTCCTACATGTGCACATTAATATTTACTATTCATACATAATCCTTTTTCACAGAGCAAATTAAACCAGTCATTTGTACCATTCTGTTTTTTTTTTTTTTTTTTTTTTTCCTGGAGGAGGAAGTAGAGAAACCTCTTTCACAAACTCCTACAATGGAAACCTTCTTTCATGAACATCCAGCACGTGTTTTGTCAACAGTGCTATCAAGGAAAGGAATTAACTTGATCTGCTTTTGTTAAAGATTTTTTTTTTTTTCCCCCTTAAAAAGAAAGTTTGGTGACCCAAGTCAGCTTCTCACATGAGCACTAAAAGCCAAAAAACCTGGACAGATGCACCTTCTGTGTGGCCATGGGAGTTGCAACACCGCATAACATAAACTGTGCCTCATGTCTAGGCACAGATACTGTAACTGACAGTATTAATGGTAGGAACAGTAGGGAGATTGAATATATTAATGCTTGTCCAAAAGCCTATCTAGTTTTAAAGTGGAAATTATTAAATTTATGAATTCTTATATGACATGGTTATTTACAGTAGCAAAAGTCTGGCTTTGATAATTCATCGGGATACTCCTGCAGCTAAAGCCTGATTATCGTGGCTTCAGTCTACTTAATTATATAAATTTGGCCTAACTGCAAGAATGATAATGAATAAATATTGAAACACTGTTAGAGCAAATATCACTCATGTCCCTCAGTGGGTTAGTAAAAAGAAGATAATAAATAAAGAATAGATAATCTGTGAGCTGTACCAGATGATGTCTGTAAAGAGTATTTGATTTTTATAGTTATGAGGAAGTGAAGCAATTTTAATTTCATTCGGGTAGTACTAACCATTATTTTTTTTCTGTAGACAAAGTCCTCAAATAAGTAGCAGAAATCTGGTAATTCTTTTTCTCCTGGGAACAACTGGAGAAAGGTATTCCGTTAGAATCTGAGTTTAGGCTTCCAGATTGTCACCAATAACTAGAAAAATACAAATATAGGACTAGATTTGCATCTCACAAAAATATCTGTATCTCTATGTCTACATTTTTATGGAGATTTGGACAATTATTCTTTACACATTTTATTTCCGTTACTTTTCTTCTCATGAGGTAGTCATAAAATGCCACTTTAACTAGTGTGTACTGTTTGTGGTCTCTTAAATCTACATCTAAAGAGGTACTATTTGTTTATAGTGTACACTTTAAAAAATGCAGAGTAGACTGTAATTAGGATGTATGACAGGGAGCTTAATTTTCTTCTCTCTGCAGATGGTGGCAGCAGAGGCAAAGGAGAACACTTCCCATATGAACAAGAAATCAAGTTTTTTGCCAAAGTACAGTATATCTTTGCTTATTCTTTATCAACATAGTAAGTGGTTGACGTGAGAAAGTGTTAGTGAACATGATAGTTTCACTTTTCTGTGTTAAATTCATGATTTTATTAATTAAAAACAGTGGTAATGAAAATAGCTTGAAAATACTGTAGGATGAAGTATAGATGCAAAAAAATACAGGACTATATTTTTATTCTCATTATTTCCTTGCTCTGTGATATGCAACTACTTACATGATGTTATTCATAACCTCCCTACCTTTTCTGTTTACTAGCTTACTCTAATTCTGAAGATTTTTTTCTTACAATGTTCAGGCAGGCAGATGTGAGCAATAGTTATTGGAATTAATATAGCTATGTATCTGTCAGTGTCATCTTCCTTATTTCTTCCCTTGTTTTAAAACTATGCTGATGTCTCTGTCATGGAATCACAGAATGGCTGAGGTTGGAAGGGCCCTCTGGAGTTCATCTAGTCAAACTTCATTACTCAAGCAGTGTCACCTGGACCAGATTGCCCAGGAACATGTCCAGATGGCTTTTAAATATCTGCAAGGGCAGAGACTCTGCAGTCTCTCTGTGCAACCTGTGTCAGTGCTCAGTTATCCTCACCATAAAAAAGTGTTTCCTGATGATCACAGGGAACTTGTTAGGTTTCAGTTTGCGCCTATTGACTCTGGTCCTGTCACGTGGCACAACTGAAAAGAGCCTGGCTTTATCTCCTCTACACCTTCCCTTCAGAAGTTTACACACATTGATGAGGTCCTCCCTGAGCCTTCTCCAGGTTAGAGTCCCAGCTCCCTCAGTCTCTCCTCATGCAGTTCCTTAAAATCATCTTTGTGGTCCTTCACTGGGGTCTCTCTCAAGTATGTCCATGTTTCTCTTGTACTGGGGAGCCCAGAAGCACACAGCACTTCAGATGTAGGCTCACTGGTGCTGAGAGTAAGAATCACCTCCCTGGACCTGCTGACAACGCTGCCTAATACAACCTGGCATGTTGCTGGCTGCCTTTGCAGTGAGGGTGCACTGCTCATGGTCATTTGACTGTCCACTGAGACCCTATTGTCTTTCTCTGCAAAGCTGCTTTCCTGCTGGTCAGCCCTCAACTTGCAGCTGTTTGCTACATTTTCCAACCCTGATATCCTTGAAGTAAATTGTAATCTTGATACCTTAAAGGACTTCCATGTGCTACTATTTGCCGAGTTCACTGAGTCTGAAGCTAGCATTCCACCTTCTTTTGGACCATGCTCCAAAAAGGAAGCAATTTCAGATTTTTTTAATGGCTGGTTTCTTTTGAATCTCCACCTGGCTGACACCTGCAGTGGGCACTGAGTAATGGTGACCACATGAAGTAAACAGGAAGACTTCTGTGGACAAGCCCTTAATAAGTAAAGATGTTTGGGGAGTTTTATTGGATAACATCTAGAGTTAAGTGCCATTAGTACATTGATAGTTGCAGGTGAATTTTTCTTAAACCTACATTAAAAGTCATGAAGAGTTGTGTATGTGCATTTGGTATTGGAAAAATCCTAAATTGTGAGATGAAATTAAATTATACTTTCTGCTTTGTACTTCTCCTAAAAAAACACACCGATTAAGTCCCAGAGATAATATAGATGTTTTTTTTTCTGCTACTTTCCTGATGACATTTTGAGTGCCTTGAATACTAAATAAATTCAATGAGAAATAGACGTTAAAGAAAAAATACATAGAGATTTTAAAACCGAAAACATATTTGAAATCTCCTGTCTTTAGTTGTCTTACAAAGAAAAATACAGAACATAGTAAAGAAAGCCCTGAGATAACTACTTCTTTCTGATACGATTTCAGGTTGTGCTTCCTTTGATTGATCAGTATTTTAAAAATCATCGCCTGTATTTCTTATCTGCAGCAAGTAGGCCTCTCAGCAGTGGAGGCCATGCCTCTAACAAAGAGAAAGAAATGGTGACAAGGTAAAACTTAAAATAATATTAACCTGTATGCACATGTGTGTTTGACTTTAAACAGCAGCAGTTGAATGTAGGAAAGTGAGAAGTGATGTGGGAAGCAGAGAAATATTTTTGTGAAAATGCAAATTAAACTTTTTTCACTTTCTTTTCCTATTAAGTAAATTCGTTGCATAAAATGGAGAGAGGAGTACAGAGCTATGATTATATGCTGTTTTAAAAGCAGTGGTGATGATTTTAGCATGCAGGGAACTTAAATTTAGTATTATGTGCAACAGCCTGTGGCTCAGGCTATACAATCGTGTATCGGTTTTTACTGCTGGAAATGGGTATATACTGAAATCATTATTCCTGCAAAATTTTTTGGTAGATTTAAAGGCCAAACTTATTTATAACTGAGTTTCAGTAAGTATCATTATTACTGTCCAACATTTAAAGTAAAAAAAGAGAGAGTTGCATTCTTTCTGCTCTTTGGTTTTCTAAATAGTAACAATTGTAGTAACATGACAGAAATATCCACTTGATCCTTTCTCTGAAGTTATCCCTTTTTAGACTTTCTCGTTAAGATATGTTTTCACCTAATTTCACTTCCGATGTATTGAAGCTTGTATTTCCCATTTAGTAAGGTGGACTACAAGATTCATGCAGGACCTACTGCATACCTGTAATGTACAGGTTTCATGGTTGCATTCTTGGCTGTTACTGGGTACTGAACCGTGCAAAACTGAATCGCTGCTCTTTGAGGCTGACAGCCAATTGTTGGTTATACAGACGTGTGGGGTTTGCAAGATTTTGTGAATACTGAGTGAAGTTTTTAGCAATAATAAACTGAGCATAAGTAAGTACTGAGCATAAGTAAGTAACGGCTGTCTTGACCCTGTGTTATCTCATGGACTAATTTGATCTGTCAGCTTATCCTGAATGGCATTCTTCAAAGAACTAAAATAGTCTATCAAAACACATGAATCCAGATAATTTTCCACTCTGTGAGCTGCTGTTTTCTGTCTGTAATGTCCTGTATAACAGTATTTTCACAGCGGTTAAGTCATACCAATAAACCCCATACTTCTCGAATATGTCAAACGTGGATATATCAACATACCTACTGTGTAGATTCAGGACTTCTGCACTCATGCTGTCTAGCTGTGTGAGATTCCTGAACATGTAGACCAGCAAAAGGATCAGAGCTGCTGCCATGCTTACTTGAATTACCTGCCATCCAGAAGTGTCAGCCAAAGAGAAGAAAACACATGCAGGGAAACCTTGGATGAATGATAGATATAACCAGGGCTATTGAGCAATTTATTTCTTAATTATCAAGATGCAAAGATTATAGAAACTAAGTTATATGATTCATTTCATGAAGGGTTGTTTTGGGCCATTTTAATAGATTCCCAAATTATTATTTTTTTATTTTTTTCTAATTTTTTTTGTGTCATTCTCCTGTCCTGCTCTCCTCCCTGCCCTCTGTATTGTAGGGAGTTTGCCAAAGCTGAATTGTGGATTTGAGTTTTCCCTTTAGATTTGTTTGAGTCCAACTCATACACAGGATTTTCTTCAAGCTAAGGGCAGTTCCTGGCTGCCTTTTTTTTTTCCAATTAAGATAAACTTGCATTTGTTAAGCTATGGAAGAGTATAATTTTGAGTATTGATGATGCAGTGACAGTGTTAAGTGTAATAACCATTTTGTGTTCAGCAAACATGTTAAATCTAGATTTATTCTGTGGGGAAATAGGGGTCAGACCTCTTCCTTAAATGTGGTAGCATCTTATTTCTAACCAGCCTCTTCAGGATTGGGCTTTTTGCATTTCTCATCCATCCATCTTACAAGTCCTTGTACTACTACAGTTCTCTAAATTAGTTCGGGACATCAATCTAAGTACTGGGCATTTGGACATTTTATTTATTTGTTTAACTTAAACTAATTACACTGGAGATAACAGGTTCAGTCTGACTTTGTGAAAACGTAGCATCTGCTGAAGGCTGTGGTCAGTTGTGTAACATCTGTGTGTTAGGAACATAAGAGATTGTGAGCTCCTTACTGTCTTTGTTAGAATGGACGCAAGTTTTACATGACACTAAGATGCTTCTGTACAGCTTTTCCTGTTGGACTGGGTGAACCAGGATCCTCATAAAAGAACATATAGTTTATGTCTGCCTCATGGAATAAAAATTGAACAGACATCCCTGAACATGCACCAATGAGACTCATTTCTAAAACAGAGCAGTTGACGTTGCTATAGTGGATCACTGTGCACTGGCTAATCACCTGGATTCAAAGCCACATTAACCTGGCTGTTCTGATTCTGGACATGTTTCCATTTGGCACCCTGTCAATGGAACAACATGTTCAGATCTCATCCATAAACTGTGCAGACATGCTTGTGGTGGCTTTTGCTTTTAAATCAGAGGTCGATAACTAGCCTGTGTGCCTAGTAATTAAATAGCTTAATAAAATGACATGATATTGTTCATGTCATTTATAGCAGATGAGGGGGTTTGCTCACCAAAAATAACACCAAAATTGATGTTGCCGTTAGGGACAATTCTCAGACTGAACTGGATCATGAAGACTGAGCTAACCCCTCCTAAATCTGGAGGCCAGGTCAATTTGGGTAGGGCAGTGTGCTTCTGCTTCTATGAATTAACACAAAACTTCATTTTTAATTCTCCTGAATGGGGCACTGCTCATCAGCACAGGAAGTAATTCAAACACGTGAAATGAAATCATTGATCACGTTAATTTTTGTTAGTTTTTTTATCCATGTAAGATGCTATTTCTCATGTTAAGTGTGTTTAAAAAGCAATGTATTTGAAAAGAAATCCTCACTGTGTTCGAGATGACAAGATCCAAATTGGACTAGTTAAACATTTGCCATCAAACACTTCAATTAATCTGATTTGTTTACCTTTTGTTTTCATATTGTCGGTGGTATCCTGAATAGCACACTGACCACATTTTACTTCTTCAAGCTTTGATGGTTATTTCCTTGTGGGTTGTCATATAGGACGCTTTTATATTAATTAGCTTTGCTTTTAAATTTTTTTTGTTTCTTTAATTATAATATGTGCTTATTTAACCATGTCTGTTAAGGATATGCACTTAAAAACTCTTTCTTTAGTACTCTGTCCCACATTCTGCTCAGATAATTGATTCTTTCTGCGTGACATCATGTTGCTTTTCCTGCTCATATATCAGCTGTTATTTTTTCTTTCTCCTTTCCCCCTCCTTATTTTTTTCCTTTTCCCTTCTTTTCTCTTTTATTTTTCTTTTGTCTTCAGCCTGTTCTGCAAACTTGGAGTTCTTGTCAGGCATAGGATTTCACTGTTTGGTAAGGAGACCCTTGACAAATACTAGCATGGCGATCACTTGGTTTTCTTTGCCATTTTTGCATTGTGTTACGTGCTGCTTTGTTGCATGCTGCATGGCTGAAATGCATGGTCTTCACAGACCACTAATTGTTTAGGCTGATAGATCACAGAATTTGTTAGATGGAATAAAAACCTTTGTAGTTATCAGTTTGGGGTTTTTTTGTTTAGTTGTCCGTGTGTCTTAACTAATATCTGGATTTCATTATCCTACCAAGGAATTTTGCTGAGTTAATTATAATTACTAATTTGTTATTTTGTTCTAAATTGTTTGTGAAAAACAGAGCATCAGAACTGCACATTTGTATTGGAAAGTCATTAAGGACAATTTGTAGTAGGCTTAAATGCTTAGTTATGTTCTGTGGAATTCTTAAATATTCCCAGATGTGCTTGACTCCACATACGCATGTGTACTATCTTTCTGGTATTATGTGAATCTATCAGGAGCTCGGTGTTTGTCTTATGCTATGTGAAAATCACTTAATTGAAGTAAATTTGAAGTCTCTATCAAGTGTATATATTATATGCAATGTGTGGCACAGTCATATAATCTGCAATTTTTTCTTATGCCATGATGATAGGATAGTTGAAATAGTACATCCTATGCATATATAGCTTCTATGATGGATGCATTGCAAACTTCAGCATCCATGAACATACCTAATTGGGTAATTATCTAGCGAATTAGAATTTGATTGAGATAACATGCATCTAACTCAATTCCTGCATATTTCATTCAATTTGAAGGGAAGGAACTCACTTGCTGCAGCAGTGTGGTGTTTAAAAAGCTTACAGACCATTAAACTAAGAAGAAAGATCGGAAGTTATTTTGGGATATCGCTTTTAAATATATTTTGGGATGAGCTGAGTGGATTTGCCTGTAAAGCCAAAAGATCATAGGAGGAATGGAGTTATTTCTGCAGCTGTGTGGCATTGTTGCAGCTTTTTCTGAAGGGTGGAGTATGTCACAAACGTACACATAAGCTCTGATTTATACCCTAGGTTGTTTCTTCAAAGAATGAACTAGCTCAGGTATACTATTAAAATTTTGCAAATCTTTTTTCTTATTGTGTGAATTTATTTTTCTGACTTTTTTGTTCTAAAATGAGTAACAGCTGAAGTTAAAAATCGAAGTCAATGTAACTTTTTTCAGTATTAAGGGAAAGATCTTTTCAATTCCGCATCTCAGTTTGTTCATTTCCTGTTGTTTAGCTGGGTTCAAGTGGTAGGAGGAGATACGTCAGATGGGATCAGATGAGTATTCACTATGACTACAGTTTTTACCTCTTTTCCTAGTGTGCCATAACCAACAGAATACAAAATCCTTATGCCATCACAGAAGTTACTGTAGTTTTTACGTGAGTTATGACAAGGTCACCATAAGACTCTGGAGCATGGTTTTTTACTGTGGAACTACTAAAGTCTGAACTTCAGTTCAGACTACTAAAGTCTGAACTGAAGTCAGAGTCATCTTACAGTTTGCCTTACCTTGACAGGGAATTACATCGTATTACAAAACCTGATCAAAAGAGTTGCACTTACTCCAGCAAAGGCAAGGACTGTGTAGAAGAAGGGAAATGCTCATAAGGACAGCCTCTGAGCACGGCTGGGGCCTAGAAAGTTATTTCTGTGTTCTGGGTCATCTTGAATGAGCAAGAGTTGCTCGATAATAACCTTTATGGGTAGAGTAGGGAATTTGCTATAACTGAGAGCAAAGTGTTGTATAGTTTTGATATCTAGGTGTTTTGTATTACTGTGAATTTGAATGGTACTTCTGAAGACACAGCTGCGTGCATGAAAGTGATTAGTAAATTCATGTAGCTTAAGCTGTATATAGAAGTCTTGATAAAATGGGAAATTATGCAAGTCTTCCAGAATGAATTTGGACAGTTAATAGCATTTGATATCTAAGATTATGATATCTACGATTATGATATCTGAGATTATGGAATTGTAATTCAGCATGGAATTATTATTTTTTTACACAGTGAAATAATTTTCTGTTTGAGAGCTGTAGGTGTGCATCAGTAAGACTGTACTGGTTTACTTTAATTACTATTAGTGGGCTGAATTTGAAAGGTTTTAGTGAATAATTTTGGTGAATTGAGCATTTAAATTTCCATTTTCTCAATTTAAAAACCAAATTTATATGACTAGTTTGATTCACATTTTATATTGTTTAAATCTCCATTAAGTCTCATTCTTTTCTGGAATGGGTTGTGCAGAGAAGTTGTGGATGCCCCATCCCTGGAAGTGTTCAAGGCCAGGTTGGATGGGGCTTTGAGCAACCCGGTCTAGTGGAAGGTGTCCCTGCCCATGGCAGGGGGGTTGGGACTAGATGATCTTTAAGCTCCCTTCCAACCCAAACCATTCTATGATTCTCTATAAGTATGTAAGAATTTTTTATTTTTTTTTAAACCTTTGTATCAGTAATGCACAGTCATGGGACAAAAATTAGCCAGGTAAGACATCAGGTAAGAAAGGCCTGGGTTTGCTCACTCATTTTGGGGAGCTTAGAGCAATGAATCAGGGGAGTTCCTGAAAAGAAACAGAAGGCTTTTTCTGCCTAATGTCAGCCTGAATTTGTAAGTGTCCTTCCAGTGAGGCATCTTGGAATCAATATCCATAGCACTTTCACAGTACGGCAGCAGTTCCTCCCTTCTGATATAATATTACAGCTTTCTAAAATATGTAGGACTGCACCTCAGATTATTAAAGAAACTCAGTTGTGCAATTCTTGTGATCAACTGCATTTACAATACATGCTGAACAGTGATACAACCATTAACCTAATATTTATACTAGCTCCTGGGATACTTTTAGCCGTAAAACTCTTGAACTCATGTGGTTTAATATTTGCATATATCCAGCCCCTATTTTTTTTTTAGTTGTGTGAAGAGTCCCTGTAAGGAACAGCTGTTGTTTCAGTTCTTATCCTATTAAATTGTACTCACCACCTCCCCTTTCATGATGTAAAGGAATTTTGTATACTGCATGTTCATTTCTACATCAGTGTTCTATATCTATTAGTGAAGAAAAAATTTGTATTTTTAATTTCATGAAAGTACATATATACACTGTGAAATATTGACAATAGTAATAAAACTAGTTTAATTAGAAACCCCTTTCTTTTAGGTTTCATAGATCAGTTTAAAAAAAAAAGATGGCCTTCTGAAATTTATGGCTGACCTCAGGTTGGAAGAAAACCGATTCCTGAAGCTTTTAATTTAAAAGGATATTTTTTTTTTACCTGTAGCATTTTAAGGTAGAATATTTAAAACCCCTCTTTTTGTGGGTTTTTGTTTTAGAAACACAGTGAAAGCAACTACATTCGTGACACTGAAAAAAAAGCAAGACACAGAATTTCCACTGAACCTAAACCTGTCTTTTATAGCAAATTGCGTTTTCTAATATGTGTAACAAATCCTTCCTGAAGGATACATTCCAGAAAAGAAGTTTCATGATAATTTTTCAAGTCTGGTCTTAGTGTTACATGGCTAAACTCTAGAATGTCAATCAGTTTAAATTGAAGGGGGCTGCATTTAACATGGTCGCTGAATCTATCCATCCCAGTCTGTGGTACCACCCACACTTCAGCGACTGCTACTGGGATATGTCTAAAGCTTGTCTGGTTTTCAGAGTAACTAGATAAATTTGTGACCCTTCCATCTGGTTGCAGCATATGAAGTGCCAGATTCCTGATAAATATATGTCGCTCTTGAAATGTGTCTACATAGTATAAACAGATCACCAGTTTAAATTTTCAGGGAAGTAGAGTGAGCACCCCTGTACTGCACTGTAGCACGCAGCATAAACACACCTGACTGACGAAAGTTAAGATACTATTTCATGACAGTCTAATCCACAGTCTAAGTCTGGGGTGCTCTGAGCATTTACCTCCACCCCTGCTGTCATTAGCACAGTCCTGCTCTCTCTTTATCAGCACTGGCACTCATATGACTAGTGCAGTAAAACAGTAAGGGAAAAACAGGTACTGGTAAAAAACTTCATTGTTTGGGGTGGGGTTTTTTTGTAGGATTTTTTTAGGCCACCTGAGCTTTCTCATCTGGTTGCTCTATCATTGCATGACCACCAGTGCAAAGAGGGTGGGGCTGCCTGACTAGGGGCAGCCATGGAAGCTGTGGTTCAAGTTTAACCTACTGTGGATGAACACCACAACAAGACCTCCTAATATGATAGCATAGAACAACATTCTCAGTGCTATAATAAACCTCTCACTCCTTCCTTGCAATTTATCTTTTAAAATCTCTATTACACTGAAATAGTTACTAATTTTAGTTGTACGTTTGCCTATATTTTCAAGTGGAATAACTACCAGTGAGAAAGTATAGTACACTGTGTGCAAATGACAGTATTTTCAGAAATCCATCTTAAACATTCAATTTGCTGCTGCCTTTTTTTTTTTTTTTTTGAGAAAATTTAAGTATTTTTAAGCAAGAAAAGATATTTTCATTTTTGCAGAGATTTGGATTAAATATACATACATGTATTAAATAAACAGTGGACCAAATTTGCGTAGCCTAAATCTCTTGGGTTAGAAAAGTGAACTTAGAGGTGGCTTGTACATGGCAACATCTTGGGATGTACATATGCATACAAGGCATGTTGTGTGCCAGTTCTCTTTTTACATACACAAGTGTGAAAAAACCGTGTTATGGGAGATATATATTATGTCAGAGACTGTCACTCGTGGGCCACACCTATCCTGCTATAAATGGCTGCAGCCCAGTGGTAACACCAGGGAACTAACCTTTTTGATGACATTTTATATAAATGTTCTCTTCCTGCAATAGCTTGCCAAAGTTAACAGCTTTTATGTTACTGAGAAGGGGAAGATATATGTTCAGATAAACTTGAATCAATTAAAGCAAAAATTACAGAACTTAAATGAAAACCAGACAATACACTGCAGCTCTAATTAACCCCACATTTAAGTGCTTCCATCTTGATTGCCTCAGCTATTTGAAGAGAGATGCTTTATTGCCTCTAGCATTTGTGTAAACAAGACTAAGACAGCAAACTGCATGTTTCTTAACTTGAATGTTAAAATTATGCAGAAGTTCAGTCGCTCTTCTGCTATGTCATTTACTCTTTCATTAAAACAGGAAATACAGTTAGCAGAGTGTAGGTATGCTATACAGTATGCTCAGCTTAATTAGTGGATAATTTTCCTCCCTGTTTAGGAAATGATGCAACATCAATAGTCAACTGTCTTCACATACTGGGCCAGACCTTGGATGCAAGGTAATACAGAATCTATTTTCTAAAATACGAGGAAAATTACTTAAGAAACTAATGTTCAGTCAGATTTGGGCTACCTGTGTGAGGCTACAGAATTTCAAAACTCAAGGAGTTATATTACTGAAAATAATTCCCATTACAAAGTAGGTTAATTACTAGTTAATTACAATGGTTTGGTAGAACAGTATTTATTTGTAAGTTACTTTGTAACTTTCAACTTCAGTTCAGATCAGTGGTGTCCATGAACTGCTGGCTATTAGCTCATCTGGCTTTAATCATGTGACCATCCCCAAACCACAATAACAATATAAATATTTTATTATTTTTAATAATAATAAATAATAATAAAAAACCAGGAGGTAAATGCATGTGGAATGCAGTAAATCTGTCTAATAGAATATTAGACAGATTTTTATATTGTCTTCATTGCAAAGTTGTTATTCACTTTCTAATTGAACAAAAAAAAACCCCTTTTACATTGAATTCATTGGTACTTTTAAGTTTAATCGAGCTGCTTGAGCCATTGTGAGGTTTATGCATGAGACAGTATTGAAACATTGGAGGGTAATGTGTTGCTTTGGATTAACTGTACAGTCAACTATCTGTGCTGATATCTGACTTTTAGGTCTTTGCAGTTGTGAAAAAAAAATGGTAGTTTAAACAACCTCCATGGTAATTTAAGATAATTTTTTTTCACTTTGCATTTACTCTTAAAGAATTGACTGGATTACTTGCAGATAGCTCTTTTTCTCAGCATCTTTGCTGTGGGTTAAATGAACAGATTTTACTTTCCATTTGCTATAGGGTAGAGCCACGATCATGGCCATTAATATGGTTCAGCTGTTGCATTGTAATCCTTTAGGTTGCAATATTTTGGGGTTTTGTCATAAATTGTCCATGGAATGGACATGCATGGAATACAGATACAGGTGGGAGTCACCAATTCGGCTCTTGGTAGAGATGTAAAAATAATGCCAAAATGGGATGTAGGGATTCATGGAGGTTACATGAAAGTTTGAAAATATTGCCATTATAACTGTATATATTTGCTCTGTAAAACAAACAAACAAACAAACAAACCTGGACTGTTATTCAATTTATAAAAGAATTTTGCCTGTATTTATTTTACGCTGCCTACATAGCTACTTCTCTTAAACAAAGGATCTCTGTAATTGAGCTAGTTAAACAAGGTAATAATTTGCCTGGCTTATATCATTACATAACTGATTATGGTGTTATAGTTACGTAATCAATGCACTTATTTATTTTATTTATTTATTTTAAACAGATTTGGTTGGTTTTACTCATTCCTTTCTGATGCCCTTATTCTGGAGGCAGAAATATGACTGTCATGGTTGGGAAGACTTTTTGAGCTCTAGCTTGAGATAGTTCTCTTCCTAGAGTTATAAATTGCAGACTTATTCATTCTTCTTTTTGTTAGGTGTTGGGTTTTTTTTTCCCCATCTGAAGGCAACTGAATCAGTTAATTTATACATTTAAAAGGACTTTATTTTCTCAATGGGAAACCAGATACAGTGTCCTGGTGTTCTGCAGGAAACCTGTGAAATGCTTTTTCAGTAGGTTTTCTGCTATGAAAAGATTTTGCAATATCAGAAGATGAAAGATTTTTTCTTCAGATCTTTATTTTCAATTTCATATAAGCCAAGACTAGGCTTTATTCCATGCTTGACTAATAGAATATTCTTTTTTTTAATTCTTTTTGCATTCCATATACAGGACTGTGATGAAAACTGGTCTGGAATCTGTTAAGATGGCATTGAGAGCGTTTTTGGACAATGCTGCTGAGGATCTGGAGAAAACAATGGAAAATCTTAAGCAAGGCCAATTTACACACAGCAGAAACCAGCCAAAGGGAGTTACACAAATCATTAATTATACCACAGTTGCTCTCCTGCCAGTGCTATCTTCATTATTTGAGCATATTGGACAGCACCAGTTTGGGGAAGATTTGATTTGTATGTATTATTTAGAAGTGCCATGCCACTAAAATATCTATAGTGTCATGTAGTAAGCATTAATAGACTCTCATCTCTATTAGAGAAGGACAAATCCTATGTCATTTTGACATAATTTTAATTGATTTAATCAAATGTTTGCTGTAATCAACCTAGAACAGTCTGTAGGTTTAATAGACTTTATGTAAATATTAAAACAGATGTGGCTGTGTTTAGACAGTCAGAAGTCTCGATTTTCTAAATAACTTTACCATAGATTTAGTGTGACTTTCTTCTTTTGTGAAAAGTTGCTTTGCATAAGTTAATTTGTCTTTACTCTGTCTATAAATGAGGTTATACTATGAGAGTGATGTTATTCCATCATACATGCACCTTGATTCAGTTTCAGTTAGCAGGGAATTTGGGTGGGTACAGCTTAGATCCTAAGGAAAACTGGAAGGAGATCCTGAAGAATTCAGGCAGTGGAGAAGGGAATGTGTATGATACTGTATATGAGATTTCTGTAGAGATTTTGATTATGACAGATTTAATGTCCTTTATTTTCCCAAAACCAGTCTCTACAAGACAAAATTTTGAAGTCTGAACATAAAACTTCAATTTTGTATATTTTAGGAACCCTACAGGAATTCTGTTGTCCAGACTGCAGCAAGGGAGGCAATTCTGCTCTGTATAGCTAAGTCAGTTATGAACTTAACTGAAAGAAGGACCTTGAAGAAAAGAATATCTAATTACATTTTTTCTCATTTTAGAATCTGGAAAAGTGTAATTTAAAATAGCATTAAGAGAACCGTTTTTTAAAATTTGGAGTTGTACTGATGGATTCGAATTTGATGAGGTGTAAACATCCACTTTTTTCATTAAATTATTTTTGTAAAATTCAGGAAGCTGTGACAGTATCCAGAAAAAGTCATCTGTGGGGTTCCCATGCATCACTTGTTCATCATAAACCACTTTTTCAGATATCAAGATGTTCATGCATTCTACCATTTTTGCTCTGGTATTCCATGTTTTGGAACTTAATAATTAGCCTCTGATAATTTATCACTTTTGTTTATATTGCTAATTAGCTATTCTACATACATCACACTGGTTTCAAACACCCACTTTAGGATTCATAAACTGAGAAAGAATAGTTAATTTAAATTGTGCCTATTTATTTTGTCTACAGCATAGTTGGAAAAGCTAATTTTTCTTACAAACTACTTTTTACATCTCGTTAAGAATAAGTTTGACTTATTTCTACTACTCTGACGACAAGCATCTTGAGCTGGTGCTTATACCTAATACTATTACTATATGTACAGAGTAGTCCATGATGTGATCATGTACAAAGGCTGGGACAGTGTAAATGTGGTACATGCTGGAAAAGCATTTTTTTTCAAATAGATGTTAAGATTATTCTCCCATTTTTGTGACTGAAACATTTGATAATTTCAAAACATGCTTTGGTGAAGTATTCATAAGTACTAAGGGATTATTTTTCTAATCCTTTCTCAGTCTGAAATGTAAATTAAGTACATGCTATTAACATATCTCTGTCTAAATTTTAAAATATCTAAACTGTGATTATAAGAATTAAATATCTGTTTAACAGGATTGCTTATCTTTTGTGATATATTTTATGCAGTGGTGTTACATTTGTAAATTGATTTGTTCCTTAATATTTTTTTTCCACTTTGAGCACATTTCTTGATTTGCCAGAAACTTTGAGTGCTATAGACAAACTAGAAAAGATTCACTGACCTTTTTTTAATAGCTATTAAATTAATAAATTCTCAGATTATGCAATTAGATGTTATCTGTAAAGAGTTGGTATGCCGTTAATTTCAGAAAGTGATTGCACTAGTGAAATACATTTACTATCTTAGCTGGTAAGTTGGTATTGGAGTAAATGGAAGTTTTGAATAAAGACTGCGGCACTCAGTGGTCAGAAGACTTTGTATTTAGAGAGTGATTTTTGTGGATTACCTTTGGTAGCTTAATAGTATTAATTCAGTTATTGTCAAAAGAAACTTATTTTAATTCTACAAAAATATATTGCAATGAAAAATCTCTTTATACCTATGATTTTCTTCTTCTCTTTAGTGGAAGATGTTCAGGTCTCCTGCTACAGAATACTGGCCAGTTTATATGCTCTAGGAACCAGCAAGAGTATCTATGTAGAGAGGTAAGAAGGAAAAGTGTTCCACTATTTTTAAAATTCGTGTTTATTCATGAATATGAAGTCCAGAAAAGAATGTAGGAAAAGATTGTTGTTGGAAAGATATCATAGAGACAGAAAATGCTCAGATATTAAGTGGAATGCAGCTGCTTGTATTATAATACACTGATATTGTTGCATTGTGTGTTTCTAAAATATATTCCTTAAGTAAAACAAAAATTACAAATAAAATTATCTGACTTTGCAATAAATACCACTTGATTTGATGTTCAGCTGGGGAACTGTAAAAATACGTCATGCAGCTCAGCTATTGTTACCATTCTTTCTTATATATTGTTTAATTGTGATGTATCTTTCTTTCTCATTTCCCTGGATTTAATTTAATTTGTCACTCAGTTTGTCACACACTACTTCTTTTCTAGCTTAATTACAAATTAGGGAAATGGGGCTTTATGGTTGCTTTTTTGTGCATCCTTGTGCCTGCTAACCTCCCTGCGAGTTAAATTTGGTCTGTGTTAACCATATTTGGCGAAAAAATAAAGGCACCTAGATAATTCAGTTTTTAAACCTGAATAGTTGTCCTATAGTGATTGGCACTGTTCTGAGGGAAGGCTAAACAGAACTCAAACATTTCAGATATTGGTGGTAATAATCTAGGAAGTTCTGATTCACTAACAAATCAACCTCTGCATAACTCCAGACTAGCCCTGTGAAAATATCTTATTGGTTATTTGGTGGTAGTATCATAGGAAACATTATGTAAAAAGGCAGGGACCAGTGTTTAGAACAAAATATACAGCTGTGGAAAACCAGATCTCCTTTATTTCGTAAAGGTTGTAAAATTAATTGGTTTTGGTACTTGGCAAATAAATTATGTGGGGTTTGTAGTTGAGATGAAATATGTATGTGTAAGTGACGATTTTTGTATATGGTTGTCTGCAACTGTAACCGCAAGTAGAAAGCACATAGTATGCTCTTTGTAGGTGTATGTGCTGGATGTATTTTTGCTTATGAAAAAAAGGAAAAAAAACCCAACCCTGTCGCTGTGCCTGGGAGTGCCCAGACCCAGGTGCAGGACCTTGCACTTGGCTTTGTTGAACTTCATGAGATTTGCATTGGCCCACTTCTCAAGCATATCAAGGTCCCTCTGGATGGCATCCCTTCCCTCCAGTGTATCAACCAAACCACACAGCTTAGTGTCATTGGCAAATTTGCTGCAGGTGCACTCAATCCCACTGTCCATGTTGCTGACAAAGATGTTGAACGGGATCAGTCCTAACACCAACCCCTGAGGGATACCACTTGTTACCCCATCTCCAATTGGACATTGAGCCATTGACTGTTGATCTAGAAAAAAATGTAAGTTCCTAAAAAAAAAAACAAACAACCAAACACCAGAAACTGAAGGTGAATCTTGTTACATCACAAGATGAGTGTGGAGGCCTTTTCTTCCTTACTTAGAAGTTCACAGAACTCCTGGATTTCTGTCATCTGTACAGCTCAGCTTCAGCAGTGAAGGATTTCTCACATATCTAAAATCTGCTCTGATCAACTGAATTGGAAATCAAAGAATAGTTTTAAATGTCCTCTGAAAGACCCAAGTGAAGTGCCAGGATCAGTTACTTCTTCATAGAGGCAGGCTTTTTACAATTTTGACACACTCAAGGAATTTTGGTTATCAAATAAATGTCATATTTCAAGAGATTAGAACAATATTTTTGTGCAAGATTTTTCGGTTACTGATCATTAGAAACAGTTCTCCACTCTCTGAAGAACTTGACTTTCATGGTAGACCAAGGTCTGAAATTATATCACACAAACAAAATGGTAGTTGTATTCGGTCTCTCGGTCCATTCAGTAGCTTTTCTTAACGGGAGAGATTATAAAGACAGTAAAGCTGAGAGGAAAGTAATAGAACAAAAGGCATTGTTATGACGACTTTGGATTTTCCCTGCATGTTTCTCATTTGCTCTCAGCTAAGCAGGCCACCTTTGACGTTTTATTTCTTAACATTTCACTCATGTAGTAGCAGAGGTTTCCTGGATTTCAATTTCTATAACCTGTTCTTGTGTTAATGATCCTAATAATGTAGTGACTTATCTCTTTGAGGTGAGCTCATCTTAGAATAAAAATGAGGCTGGTATACAACTGTCCTGAGGTGCAGTCAGCCATCAAAGATGTGTATCCTTAACAATGTTTGTTAATTCACAGGCAACGATCAGCACTAGGAGAATGCTTGGCTGCTTTCTCAGGTGCCTTTCCAGTGGCTTTTTTGGAAACTCATTTGAACAAACATAATATCTACTCAATTTACAATACCAAGAATGCAAGAGACAGAGCAGGTATTTCCAGAAACTCACATCGTGGTTATGAAAACACAATTTCACTATAAATGCTGCTTGCCTCAATACATGTATTTTTGCACGTATTTTATAGTGCGATAATTTTCTTGTAATCTCTTGGTTGTATTTCTTTCCGAAATCAATCAGCTAAGTAAGTCAGTTAAAACTGATTTTTTATGTTTCTAAAGATAACCAATGTTTTCATTTTGAGATAATACCATTCTAAAAATACCATTTTGGAATCAATTTATTGCATGGACTTTGCACATTTTTAGTATCTAGGATGTTTTATATTTGATGACAAAATTATGTAACTCTAGTGCCTGTTTTTGTATGCAATATTGGGTCCTAAAACATACATACAATTGAAGGAAAATACCTTTGCCTGTACTAAGTACATACTATACCCTTAGAAATTAAATACACTGCAGAGGAGTACGTAAATTCTGTGTTTGAAATACAAGACAGTACAGATACCTTCTAGTAACATTATGTATATTTTGCATACCGCTGTGTTTCATTCTGAAACTCTTGATGTTTCTTATACTAAAACATAGTTGTTGAATAAGGTCATGCACAGTACTTGCTACTACAGTAAATAGAAGTTACAGCAGAACGGTACAAACTCTGCTTTAAGGAGACTGTGATGGCTATGTAAAATGTATTTGGGTCTAAGTAGAAGAGACTGTTCTTGAAAAAACACTAGCCTGAGGCTATATTGGTACAAACACTTGGATTTACAAATTGCAGGCTAAATGTTCAATATATAGATACCTGTGTGTATCATTGCATGTCTACATCAGGATGTCAGATACTAAAGAGTTAATGTTGTGGTTACAGATATTTGTTTGTAAATGAAAGAAACTGCCCCAAAAAATAGAGGCAACTGCAGTGCCTTTTCAGAGAAAGGAACTGATAATTCAAAAATTTGAAAAGTAAATTCTTACAATCACAATTCACCTCCAGAAGTCAGTTTCTCAGAATTTGCTCTACTTGTTATGTCACGCAATGATTTTTTTTCTTCTATTGGCATTTGACATCACATCTGACGTGTTGTGGAGAGATGTTTCATTGCATTAATTTGTTTTCTCACCTGCAAAGCTTATGTTGGAAGACATTATGAAATTTAAGCTTTATTTTGATTTCTCAGAATTCATTCTTTAATAATTACATTTTTGAAGCTTCCATATAGGAATTATTTTTATTATAGAAAGTTTTATCATTGAAGCTTATATAAAAATGATTTATTGTTCAATGCTATGAAAGTACCTGTTTTTTATTGTTGAGTTTGATTTTTTTTGTTTTAGTTTGATTTTTGGGGGGGGGGGTCCTTGTATTGGAAGGGCATAAATGTAAATAAAACCCACAATTTTTATGGAATAGCAATTGAAAATAATTATTTTCCCTCTATGATTTAGTTTATTGATTTTTTTGGTTTTTTCCCCCCAATAGTTCTCAATTTGCCTACTAGTGTAGAAGAGGTTTGCCCAAATATTCCTTCCTTGGTGAAGCTAATGGAAGAAATTGTGGAACTGGCAGAGTCTGGTATTCGTTACACACAAATCCCACATATCATGGAAGTAATACTGCCTATGCTATGTAGTTACATGTCACACTGGTGGGAGCATGGGCCAGAAAACAATCCTGACAAGGCTGAAATGTGTTGCACGGCTTTGACGTCAGAGCACATGAACACTCTGTTGGGTAACATATTGAAAATCATCTATAACAACCTTGGTATTGATGAAGGAGCCTGGATGAAGAGATTAGCAGGTAAGATGTAAAAACAAACAAATGTGTGTATATTCAGAATATATACACACACACACACACACACTCTGAATTACTCTGTATTTACCCTGTTAAAGCTGAGCAGAACAACGCCTGTATTTTTACATTTTTAAACAATACAGATCTTGATTAACCAGAAATATTCAGTATAAAGTATGAGCAGCGTAAGCAGGACATTTTAGTCTCTTAATAAGCAATACAAGAAGTACCTTTAGAATATTTCTTTTTCTCCAGAATATGTACATATGCATTTTGCAGTATATTGTAATTTAGGCCATTTTCATTATACAGCAACTTTCCATTTGCAGGCATTATGCAGTTTCTTGCTATTCTGTATGAGCGCTGGATCCTTAAAATACTGATTTGAAGCTATATGTTTAAGATATGTATCACAATGACATGTGGAAATATATGTAATTTTAGTAATGCTTATGTTAGCTTCATTGTGATATCTTAAAATTTATTCTATATCAGTTTCTTTCTCAATGTTACAGTCTGTAAGGAAAAGTCATTTCAGTTTTGTGAACTTAGTTTTTCAATTAGGCTTTCTTATGACTTTCCAATACTTACTGTTGTAGTAATTCCATTCATGGTCGCAGTCTGGATTCCTAGTCTTTTGAGGATTAGTAATGTAATGTGCTTTAAGGGTATCTGCCTAAAATTCTTTGTAATCTAATCGATACATTACAAGTTGGTTTGCATTAATGGGCCTAGATGAATTGTTAATTTACATGTTCATTTTTATGAGTAGATTTGCAAAAAACTTGTGCTGTCAAACCTCAAATGGCTGGTTGCTGGATGGTTGAAACAGTCTCATTTCTGTCTACACATAATCCACTGTCGTAATGGGCATAAGAAATGCCAGCAGGCTGTTTCAGTAGGCTTGCAAATAACTAGAATATGCTTTCCACTTATTTACTCAAGCTAAAAAGCAAGATTCAAAAGAGGAGCCAGTGGCTGAGAAAACTTGTGTGTACATTATGTAGCTATATAGGTGTCCACCAATACATACAATAAACAATTTCTACATTGCTCACTAAAATTATGCAAGCAATTACCAATATGTTGACGGCATGCCAGTAAAGAGGTATTTATGATCTTGCAAGCTTAGTCTGTGAACCTGTAATTTCTGCCCTCATAGTGGCAAACTGAATTGATAGTCAATTTTCACTATGTGAAATCCTGATCACATTTAATTCTTGGCAAAACTTCTGCTGATTTCAATGGGGACAGGATTTTACTCCGTAGCCTTAGAAATAAGATCCAAGGAAGAGGGCAAAGGTAAAAGTTTCTATTTATATTTTGTTGCCAGGTATATATTACAATGCTCATTACCTTAAATAGTGTTTTCTCAGCCCATCATAAGCAAAGCGAAGCCACAGCTCTTAAAGACACACTTCCTGCCACTGATGGATAAGCTAAAGAAAAAAGCAGCAGTGGTTGTATCGGATGAAGAACATCTAAGAGCAGAAGGCAGAGGTGACATGTCGGAGGCTGAACTGCTCATCCTAGATGAGTTCACCACTTTGGCACGGGACCTCTATGCCTTCTACCCTTTGTTGATTAGATTTGTGGACTATAACAGGTATGTGGAGAGGAAAAGGTTAATGAATCTTGTAAAACCTTCCTGTTTATTGATACTGTCTCTTATCCCTTCATATGCCTAGCACTGAGTTAAAGTAGCTTTTACTCAGCCTGCCAATCTTGAAGTTGCTCAAACTGATGCTTTATGACTTTTAGGAGGAGCTGGGGTCTTTGTCAGAAGAAAAGCAAAAAGCAAAAAAAAAAAAAAAATTAAAAGGTGCAATCCAAATCTATTGGGTTAGACCTAGGATTAATGTGGAAAGATTTTAAGGCTTTTGAAGTAGGACATCAAGAAGCCACTGCTACCAGAAAGGATTAAAATCATGCATGCTTGCTTTTGTTGGCTTGTATCCTTGCAAAATGTTGAAAACTGGTTTCAAAGCATAAAGCCAATGAAGATCGTCTGCATTTCCATCCTTTTACCAAATTTTAGGGCAAAATGGCTGAAAGAGCCCAACCCTGAAGCGGAAGAATTGTTCCGCATGGTTGCTGAGGTCTTCATTTACTGGTCAAAGTCTCATGTAAGTAATTCCTTAGTAACTACTTGTTTTAATTAACTTTCTTAATAGGCAGATCAATTATTTAGTTGTCGTGTTGAGAAAACACATTTAATGACAGAAGCGAAACTGCAGATGGGAAGTTATTAATGACTTTCAGTTTTCTGGCACTCTTGAAATGCCTGAATAGCTAGGGAAGTTGATGAGTGTTTTGTAGCATAGTAACACTGATCATAGATATTTTTCGTATAAAATTCCAATTTGTTTGTTGTGGTGTTTTGGGGTGGGGAGTTTTCGTTTGTTTTGGGTTTGGTTTTGTTGTTTTTTGGGTTTTTGTTTTGTTTTGTTTTATATATATATATGTATTAAGTTCATTGAGGTTTGTGTCCTTACCCCCCTTTTTCTGTTATTATTTTCACCCTCAAAGCCCTTTTATAACCAGGAGGTATGGTTACTAAACTTTTAGTAGTTGCCTCATTAAAGTCCATTTTCCTGAATTGTACAGTCTGTCTGCTTGAGCCTCTGGGAAAACTTATAATAAAAATTATGTGGAAAGATCCTCAACATGACTAATGCAACAAGGGTTTCCTGAAGGACATGTGCAGCTTTCTTTATGGTCACTTAGATTGTGTTGCAGTGTAGATCTGTATTTCTTTAACAAAAATTAAAGGTATGTAATTCAATTATTAAGCCTAGATCTGTAACTGGATTTAATGTAGGAAAGTCAGTAAGTGTTCTAAGAGCAAGGAAGTAGCAAATATATCTTACAAGTAATTCTCAGAATATTTTTTTCCCTAGATGATACTATTTCATATTTCATATATTTTACCAGTGAAGGATTTCTTCTTAATTCCACTTACACAGAATTTACCTTTGGTTCTGAAGTCTGAGTCCTCTGGTTCATATGCAATAACCAAGGGGTCTGCCTTAAGACTTAATCAGGCATCATCACTGATAGTGCTTAAATAAAAATAAAACATGATTCAAGTGAATACTGGATCAAAAATAAATAAATAAACACAACAGAAGAGTATTTCTGTATGGATTGTTTATATTAAATTTCCTTTCTGCTGTAACTACAATTCTCTCAACTATGTATTTGCATAGTTGTGCCTGAATTTGACTGTGAGATTATTATAAACATCACTGTGCACAGAAACTCTAGGTAGATCATCAAATTGCTTCTGTATTCGTAAGTTCAGTTTTTTATTTAAAGTTCCCTGTGTATCTGAATATAACTGGATTTATAAGGGGGGGGGGGGAGAATGAGAAATGGATTATTTACTACTAAAGAAAATCCAGACAACGTTTTTATATTGAGTTACAAGAGGATTTTTGTCATAGATTTTTATCAATCAATCATAGCTGTTTCAAAGCCAGAGAAACATTTTTTTCTCACTAACATAGGAAAAAAAAAACCCAAAATACACAATCGCCTGAGCTATGTCATGTAAATAAAGTTGGCCATTATTGTTCATCTTTTTCTGTCCTTGGTAGATTTTAGAAATTTCCAGTTAATTTGTATTTTTATTTAAGGTTTCTTTAGATAGATTCCTCATATATTGTAAGTCCTTCTGACTGAGATCTTATCTATATTTCTAGAATTTCAAAAGGGAAGAGCAGAACTTCGTGGTACAAAATGAAATCAACAACATGTCATTCCTTATCAGTGACACCAAATCTAAGATGTCTAAGGTAGTGTGAAGATTTTTATTTTTTTCTTTTTGCAGAGGGGAAAGAGACAGAAGAACTAAAGAGAAGGACTTTTTTTTTTTTGTTCGTGTTTTTGGTAATGGTATCTGTTGAAAACACTGGGTTGAAAATAAAAACAT
Source organism: Strigops habroptila (assembly GCF_004027225.2). Classification (NCBI taxonomy): domain Eukaryota; kingdom Metazoa; phylum Chordata; class Aves; order Psittaciformes; family Psittacidae; genus Strigops; species Strigops habroptila. The sequence goes on from NC_046359.1 coordinate 16,913,608, forward strand.
AGTCATTTGAGAAATACAGTGGACTTTCAAGATATTGGTGCAAAATATTGGCAATTATATAACGGCAGTTCTATTGTATAGGGTTGCAGCTACATAGGTAGAAAGGAAATTGTCAAACCAGACACAAGTGCAAAGTTGCTAGGGCAATTCTTTTATTAAATACTGGATTCTTTTACATCTTTGCTTTATGCTGCAGGCAGCAGTTTCTGACCAGGAGAGGAAAAAGATGAAGCGAAAAGGTGACCGGTACTCTATGCAGACTTCTCTCATTGTAGCAGCACTGAAGAGATTACTTCCCATTGGCCTAAACATTTGTGCTCCTGGAGACCAGGAGCTAATTGCACTGGCCAAAAATCGCTTCAGTATGGTAGGTGCTCTTTTTGCACTTTTTAGAAGTAGAAATATTTTACTATTATTTAAGAATAATTTACTAATTAAATTCTTTGAGTATTTTCCCCCATCCTCATTCTTACAGCAGGACACAAATAATCAAGACTATAATTCTGTTGTATAAAGGCACTATGGTAGACCATAATCCACATATTCTCATTTTCAGCGCATAAAACATTTCAGTCTGGACAGATTTATTTCCTTAGTGAATGTCTATATGAATAGAGATACTGTTCTTAAATTAAACCAGTTATTTCTCTTTCTTGATTTTTAATGCTAAAATGTGTTTACTATATTTTATGAAGATTAAATTCGAAAATGCAGATAAGAACTGGATGTTTCCTAACTTCTATGTCCAGTATCATAGCATATTCCTTTTGATCACATCCATGTAAATGCAAGAATTTCTGTAAGGATAGACTGTCTTAAAAGTGATTCTTGTAGGAGTAAAATCACAGTGAAATAATGTGACTGTAATTTGGAATATGCTCCTTTCTCAAGCTGTGCTGCTTTATACACCCTAGTGGGTTATATGGCCTTGGACAGCTGAACTAAATGCTTATAAAGGATAAAAGGTCTCCAGAAGGAAAAAAAAAAATCAAATCAGAGAAGTCTGTGTTTGTGATTCTGGTTTCATTTGGTCAAACTCTGGTTGAAGTATGTATGTATGTATATACTAGTAATTTTAATTCAGATTTGCATTTTGTGTGTTACTGTGAAAAAATATGGATGATGCCATCCAGAACTTGTTCCTGTGAGCTTTGATACGGCTAGCTGTGGCCTGATACAAAAAGACGTGTCACCACTAAGATTCAGCTCAATCTTCCACAGTCAGTTTTACTCATCATCTGAACTAAACCCAAGGTTGACATTTGTATGAATAATATCTTATATTCCTTCTTCTAATTACCTTCTGTTCCTAATTTATATGATTTGTACTTTGTTGACAGAAAGATACTGAAGATGAAGTACGAGATATCATCCGTAGTAATCTTCATCTCCAGGGCAAGGTAATCTACATGCGGTTTTTTAACATGATTTTTCTTCCCTTTAAGTAATTTGTCGGTGCTATATAATGACAACCTACCTTGGTTCATTAGGATAACTTGTAGTTCCTTTTTTCTTTCAAGTCACTTTTTCATGTAAATTATTAAATGTTAGGGTTTTAATTTGTTTATAGGCATTATATACAATTATATGTGTCCCTTCAAATCCCTGCCTATGCACGTTACTATGAAATTGGAGATGGAAGTGAGGTTTACCACTGTTTAAACTCTGCCTTCTATTATTCAGGATAGAAGCTGCAAAATGCTCAAAGTTATTTTGTATCAGTTTGAAGCATAAAGTAAAAGGAAGCTGCCACTTTGGCATACTCTGTAAAGTGAAAAATCTCCACTTTGCTCAGTTTTGTTCCTATTTTTCATCCAGAAAAAAGAAAATATTTTGGGAAAAGTGTACATTTTTGTTATGAAATTCCAGCTAGTGCCAGATGAATAGCTCTAAGGAAGAAGTGTTGAACTGGACCAATGTAGCTGAACTATTTTGTTAATGCTTCAGATAGTGGCAAAGAAGAAGCCATAATATAGGAGTGTAATAAAATGATGTACGTTTCTTCTCTGTTGAAGGAAGATGCAATCAGACCTATGGATGGTGCTTTATTTAGGATTGTCCTTTACCTCCTCCCCCCACCCCAGATTTTATTCACCTCAAGGAAAAAACTAACTAGTATTTCCTGTGCTCATTAAATGGTTACAAGACAATAAACATGTGAGTTGGAAATTCGGCTTTTTTTTTTTTTTCTTCTGAATGCATATATAAGAATCATCCAGAAGTCTAGATTCCACTGCAATTCAGTGCATGGCAATAAGTATTGTATTTTGTTTTGTTTCTTCTTCTTTTTTCTTTAAGACTTGGTAATGGGGTGGTTTTTCCTGAATAATATCTGAAGATTCAAGCAACATTTTGTGAAGTTTGGGGTTTCTGGGAGCTCACAAGAAGGATACATCATTTTGCAAAGCTAACAGTGTTTTTCATAAAATATTGCAAATAAAAGTCCAATAGTTTAAAGTTATAGGGATTGCACATAGAAAAGTTTACCACTGAAAACAAAAGATTTGGTTAAATCCTATGAAAAGCTTGAAACATTTATATAGCAAATGTTGTTATATATTTCAGTCTGGATGTGAGGAAAAAATTCTTTACAATGAGGGTCGTAAAATACTGGAGCAGGTTGCCCAGAGAGGTGGTGGATGCACCATCCCTGGAGACATTCAAGGCTAGGCTGGATTTGGTTCTGAGCAACCACATATAGTTGAAAATCTACATGCTTGTTGCAGGGGGCTTGGGCTAGATGGCCTTTGAAAGTTCCTTCCAACCCAAATTATTCTATGAGTCTACGATTTATGATTCTGTGATATACTAAGAAGCAGAATAAACCACACAGTCAAAGTGCTAGAAAGAAAAGAGCATTTATGACGATCTTAATGAGCAGCAGTACTTAAGCAATGTGCATGCCATGAACATACAAATCTTAAAAGTGTTGTGATTTTGTGTGAACTTCAGTAATATTTTCTTAATGATGAAGATAGGTATTTCTGTTGTGACATTTTCAGTATTTGTATATCGTCTCCTTGTGAGCCATGTAGTTTTAATTCTTGTCTGGCATTTCATGCTGCTTCTCAGCGCTTGTCCTCCTCTTTCAAATACTTCAGTTTCTATTTTGTTTCTTTAGGGTTACATTCTGCATACAGCTATTAAGAATTTTCTGTCTGTTACTGCTTGCTTGCCTTAGAATAATGATACTTACTACCTTGATCTGTGCTTTCTCTTCAGGAACTTCCTTTGGTTCAATTAAAAGTTTGCTATTATTCAGGAGCATATCACCTCCTCTGTTTATAACACATGGGAATAAATATATATTAAAAATTCTTATATTGGTGAAATTTCATGGTGCCTTGATAATTAAGAAGGAAGTAATCTTAGCTAATCCAAGTATATACTGAAGGGTTTTCCAGTTGTTAAATTTTCAGTACTGGCATTGGATTTTCCTAATTGTAAAATGGATTCCCAGTAGAAGATGACATTCTGAAAGGGAACCACATAAATGTAGCTAGCAAAGCTAAATAGCTATTGTAGCTAGCTTTATTTTGTAGCCACCTACACATTGCTTTACTAGCTTTGAAGAGCTCTGGTTTTGACATGTATGAGAAAAGTAGTCAACTCAATTACGGACAAAATATGTCATTTCAAAACTTCAATTTGTTATTGTATTTATTATCTTTATTATGATTTGTTATTTATTGCTAAATAGTTTGTTCTCAGTGGCTTGAAATACATCTTTTCATGACTTATTTAGCACTGACACATTCTAGAGTTCACATTAAACCTAGGTGTTTAACTTAATTATTTAAAAGTATAATGTATAAAGTTAAATTCAGTAGTTATTTACAAAGTACAATATAATTTATTCCACAATGTCATTAGTATTCAGTCATTATCATGGCTGAATCAAGTACACATCAGATGCAGTCAAGTATGATGATTCTTGTTAAGAAAAATTATGCCATTGTGCTATATGCATATGCTAGCCTTTTGTTGTCTAAGTCAGACATAAAAGGAATGTAGGCCAAATGGTCTTATAAATTTAAATTATTATTTAATATTATGAATGAATATGTATCTTAGTTAAAATGGTGTTGGTGTAAGGTGGCTTTCAAAATAGGAAAAATACCACTTACTGGAAAGGCTGGTTTTTCTTCCAACCATAGCAATATTCTTTCTTCAAATGGTTGTCTGTTAACCACTTTTGCTTCTCGGACACCATGTTCTATCACTAAAATGTAATTTATCTTTATTTCTTTTTGGAGAACTGCACTGTTTGAGAATCATCCTTCTGAATCTAGCTATTAATGTTGTGGCGTCTGTTTCATGCATTTGTCTACCTTTGTCTACATTTGTCTTCACCCTGTTTCTGTCTTTCCTTTCCTTGCATGCCTGCATGCTGTTACTCAGTACCGAGCCTTTTATTTCAAGAAATTGATGATGAAACTTGCATTCATTTTGACATGGATGAAGCTCAAGTCACCAAAATCTTCTTCCAGCCATGCTAATTCACACCTTGAAATGTCAACTACTCATACCCTTAGAAAACTACCTATACAAAAAAGCTGTACCTTGGTAGAATGTGAGGAGTCCTCAGATCAAAAGACATCTTCACCTGTGATTAAAAAATCTTTTGTGGACTATACATTCATGACGATCCAGTCAAATGCTCACACAAAGACTATGGATGTGACAGTTAAGAAATGGAAAAGCCGAAAGGTGGAAGAAATGCCTGCCAATTGTGGCTTTCTAGGTTGTAATAAACTATTATTGAGCGACTGTGTAAGTTTATAATCATTCCTGGAACTTCAGTAAACTGTGTATCTTAAGATGTTTTGTGGCAGTAAATTAGCATTATTGTCTCATCTTAAGCACAAATTGAAATCTGGATCCACAGAGATGTTTTATAAAAGTAAGTGTTGAGTTTAAGCCCTATTTGAGTCTGTAGGGTTTAGGCTCCTAAATGCTCTAGGAATCCAGGCCAGCATGATGTAAACCTAAATTGCACAATCAGGAATGATCACTGGCCACAGCTCTCAGTAAAATGGGTTACAGATTGAATTTACCTTCAGTGTCATTGGCACAAAAAGGGGTCAGAAAGTATGTTGCGTCAGTGTTGATTAGCAGAAGCACTGGGGAGACAAAATGAACCAAAAAAGACATTGCTACTGGTAAAACAGAGAATCACAGATCACTGAAATGGAAAAAATGAAATGCAAAGAGAAAAACAAGAAAAAAAACCCGCATTTTTTTTTCATACAGTTCTTTCTTTACAATTTGTAGGAAAATGCATCTTGAATTCATTTTCATAAACGAACTTTTCAGTTTTTAGATAGCAATCAGTCAAATTAGGATTTTATAACAATTGAAAAAAACTGAAATAAAAAAAATTAAACATAAATAAGATCAGTATTACTGATTTCCATGACTGAAAACTAAATAATCCCAACTAATAGAACAACAATTTGTTTGGTTTAGTAACTGGACTGTCAGTGTAGTTATGTCTACCTACCTCATACTCATTACTTTTCCTCAAATAATATATTAATTGCTGTTGCCAGTGCTGTTTGCTGGCCAATGATCATTTGTTCTTTGTATGATTATTAGACTTCTAGTCCTCTGGAAGCTCTCAAGAAACATTGTACAAATCGGTCTTTAGTTTTGTTCTCCCAGTCAATGTAGTGGCCACTGTATGAGTTAACCATGTAAAGATGTGGGTTAGCCATATAAAGTGCTTCTGTTGTTCTTTGAAGCAGCTTCTGTGCTAGTTAAACTGTTTGACCCTACGTTTAGAACACTTTTCCTTGGTGACACGTGAAATCTTTCTCCTGCAGCTTGAGGATCCCGCCATTAGGTGGCAGATGGCACTTTACAAAGATTTACCAAACAGGACTGAAGATTCCTCAGATCCAGAGAAGACTGTGGAGAGGGTCCTTGATATAGCTAATGTACTCTTTCACCTGGAACAGGTTAGACATATTTTCCCAATTCGATTGCTTCTTAATCTAAACAGGAGTATTCAGCCTTTCACTTATGCATTCACATGCTGTCTTTAATGTTATATGCTGTAGTCATGTCAATCACACAGTGTGTTTACAGCAGCTCCAACAATCATTTATTTGGAAAGGGATGAAGAAAGTGATACCTGTGTTGTAGCTTCCTTCTGGTGCATTTCGCCTAGCAGGAAGTAATGGCTAAATTGCCAATGGACTATGAAATATAAGTAAAACAACAACTTAATGATTAAAAAATGCCTTTTTTTCAAGGTGTTTTTCCTCAATTGAGCTTCTTGAATTATTAAAGTATTATTAAAGCTGCCTACATAAATATCTGGTTAGAAGCTGCATATTGTAACTGTATGGAGTGGGACAGTCAGCTGATTTGATACACAGCTTTTCTAGTTATAGCTTTAGAAAGCTATTTCCTATGTACTATTTAAAAAAGCTATAAGAAGAATGTCCACTTGACAAAATCTGTATGAAGTTTGTCTGAATGTGGGCAAGAATATAAACATTTAGAAAATCAAACTGGCATTAAAATACAGAAAAATCTCGATAGTCTGGCAGTTTGGTGTTGGTAGGTTGTTTCTGATTTTGGTTTTTTCCTCTCCTTTGGACAAGAGTATAACTGATCATTAAGGTTTTAATTCGTTAAATTTTGAAATTTAAAAAATCTCCTATGTCGGTAGATTTTACAAGTCAAAGACTACTTGATAAATTTAGTTTTTCCATTTTACTACCAAATTGTTACCTATTTTGAACTTCAGAGTTGTTCTGTGTTTTCTAGGCTTTCTTTTTTTAAAATGTATTGAAGAAACAGTGTGCTAACTTGAAGGGTATTCCTAGTGGCAGAGATGAGTGCTGCTGGTTATGCCACAGACTATAAACTGACTACATATAAAATTTGTTCAGGGTTTATTTTTTTTCCTTTTCAAAGAACGTTTGCCAATCCAACGCTCTTTTGCTCTCTCATTAGATTAGTTTCACTCAGAAACTTGGCACGGGTTTTCATACCCCATATCAGGAAGTTTCCATATTATGGTGAGATCACTGGTTCAGTCAAGTAGGAATCAGATTGTTACGTGAAAGTGCTTGTATATACACTGTGCAGCATTTGATTGCTAAAAGTGTCTTTCAGAAATCTTGGAATGCACAAAGTATGTAGATGTGAATACCTGTGGCCTGGCACTTGCATCACACAAGTCATCTTCACATAGTTCTCCAGCCTTAATATGGGCTTGCTTCAAGGTCAGCAGCCCTACACAGTTTGATAGAAGAGGATGAAAAGGAGTTACTAAATTTTACATGTAATTGAATATGTGTGGAGCAAGCTAAAAGTGATAGAATACGGAAGTAAATCCACGGTAATCATGGTTATCCCACTAGAGAGGGAGAGACAGGAGAAAGGGTGTTGATTTGAAAGACTACAGTGTGGCTGTGAGGAAGAATGAAGAGCAGAGGAAAGTTAGAAACATGAGGGGCAAAAAGTCTTCTCTTTTACTCGTGGTTTAATCTAAGTTAACCAAGCTGAAAGAAAATTTGTTAGCATGTACAGAGTTGCATAATTCAGCATTAGATTCTAGTATTTGAGTTCAAACAGTATATAGAATCTTTTAATCTCTGACATTTTAGATTTAACATCATGTATATAAATTGGTTAAGTTGTGTAGTTTGGGGAAATTGTTCCAGGGAGTGAAACCTGAGGTATTATCCTTGTGTTTTCCATGTTCTGTCACAGGATCAATCTCAGTATATAGAATCCAGCAGTAGTACAGAACAGATTGGATTCCCATTGTAATACCAGATCTCCATTTCAGATCAATGCTTCCCATTGAATTTAAAAAATGACTATGTAGTGAGGTAAATGCTGGCTGGTTTTATCCTAGGTACTTTGCACCTGTTTGTCTAAAGATTTGTCTCCACAGCTTTACTTATCTTCTGTAGACAAGTGCTGAAGTGCTTTTGTTACTGAAATGAGTAATTTGATGTCTTTAAAAATATGAATATGTGAGCAGTGGGTCTGTTTTTATGGTAGTCTTGAGTAATCCTTTTTATCTGCATATGCAAATGCTCTGTTCTCCATATATACATACTCTGTGAATATACTCTCCATATATACATACGTGCCAGTGCTTATTGCACTGGCAAAGATCAGTTTGTTCTTTGTATTCTCTTTCCATGTACAGCTAACTTCTTTGTTTTTATTTTCAGAGATCTGCTTGCGTAGGCCGAGGCTATTTCTTTTGGGAAAGTATAGAGGGTTTTATAGTTGTTTGTGAAGATACTACTAATTACCTAACTAGCACATTTGGGCTTGTCTGACTTCTAAATTATTAGCACGGACTTTGTTTTGTAACTATATGTTTAAAGTGAATGCTTTTCTATCCTTTGTCTTAACAAATATTTTTCATTAGTATTTTATCTTTTGGAAGGAACTTGTTTTAGAATGTCACCATTTAATCTTACAAGCGTAATTATCCATTTCACTGAATGCTTAGCAGTATTTTATTCTGTTTAATTAAATGTTTGTTTAACTATGAATAATTTTTTGTATTGCACTAAACTAGAAAAGTCTTCTGGGATAACTATGTTTGGGTTGAATAATGCGTCTACATAAACGTCATCATCACTACATATTTCAAATAAAATGCCTTATTTTATTACAAAGGAGAATCACCAAGTCTTTAAGGGTAGAGATGCTAACTTCCCTGGATCCTTTGGTGATGTTGGGGAGCAAAGGACCTATTATTCCACTAGCACTGTCATCTGTAAAAGAAACAAGCCTCCCACAAACAAACACATTTACACAAAAGACAAGGAAAGGGAGATTTTTGCTTGTAAGTTTATATTCTAGATTCTGATTCTACAATTTGGCTGATCATTTGAGCTCTGTCTAGAACACTTTTCTCCATCCGTTATAATTCTGTTACCTTTCCACTTGATTTATCTGTTACCTCACATTTTTATTACCATTACTATACCCAGACATAGGGACATTGCCACATTTTTCATTTTGTCATGTGTATTTTATGTAACAGGTTGAGCATCCTCAGCGGTCCAAAAAAGCGGTGTGGCATAAGCTGCTGTCGAAACAGAGGAAAAGAGCAGTAGTTGCCTGCTTTAGAATGGCACCATTGTATAATCTGCCAAGGTAAGAGCTATACATATTCTATTTTTCACAAATGCATTTATGTTCATACAGTGCTATTTGGTGAGATCAAAAGGAATAAAAACATGTAATCTGGTAATTGATAAACTGAGTGCTAATATACTTTGTATATTACTTTCTTTTAATAGATCTAATTACTTTCTTCTAATACGTCTTCTGAAAAGAATAACAAATACAAAAAAAGCATAATTATAAGTTTCTGGTTCTTTCCTCTTCCTATTATTCCACCTGTTCCTCCTGTTATGTTTTCTTTTCTGAAAAGTAGACACCTTTCATAAGAAATAAATGGAGAAACCGACATATTGGTGTCACTGTAATATCATCTTGGGAGATAGATTTCCCCCTAACTCATGGTATAACTCTGGAAATATGGAGTTACCTTCGTAATTAGATGCTGAATATTCTAAATGGAGGAAATAAACTGATACTATTTATCTGAAAACATGTCTATTTGTTGTGCACTTTTGGGAAGAGCATTCTATTAGACAAGAAATACATGCATATACTCAAGGCATTTCACACCTTTTCCTGTGGCTTCTTTTCCTCTTCTTTCTTGTTCAATAGAGAATGGGATCTGTAGTCGAGCAAGTTTCAGAATCCTGAGATTCTGGAAGGAATGAACATTCAGGAAAAGGCAACTGCCTTTTCATGCAATTTCTAAAAATAATTTCCGGAATACTTGTATCTGATCTTTTCAACATCATAATGTTCTAATTTTTCCTCAAATTATGCATAACTATTACCATAGATTGTAGGATGAATCTTGAAGTCTGTCCCAGGAAGTGCAAGGGCATGAGAATCATACTAGCTTGAAATGAGGCTGCTGTGATGGTTGGAAATAGAACAAAAATATTTCCATCTGTAGCTGTTCAAGTAGGTCACCTGCACGTAACTAGCATTCCTGTATATTTCAGTTATGCTTCTTCCTTTTCAATATATAAGACTGGCAGGTGTTCAAAAAAAATTAAATGATTAATAAAATTATTCATGGAGAATTAGTTGTCACACAGTCTATTTTGCGCTGAATCCTCAAAAACCCCCAAACCAGTAAACATCATGATTAGACTATCCTCTTTCCCCTACCCTCATCATTCGTTTAATTTCATGGAGTTTGGGAAAAAAAAAAAAAAAGGTTTATTATTTTAGATGTGCAATTCTAATACTGAACATTAAAAAAAACAATTATTTGGCACAGTCCAAAGTTATCTATTGCAGTTATTTTTTTAATAAAATAATATTAAAATATTTTATATTAAAAATAAAACTAATGTGGCAAATTGATTTTTTTTTTTTCTTACTTGGGTTTAAATTTCTTTAAATTTCTATTTATTATCTGTTTGCAAAATAGTTATTAATACATTTGAATACCGGGTTTACAAGTTAATGGGACACAGTTTTATGCAGAACATTTTAATGTCAACTTAATTTGTAAAATAGATGCCTTCGGCAGGTTTTACCATAGAAGTTTTGCTTTCCTTGTAAATGAATGGAGAGTTCTTCAAGTTCATATTAACCTAATATTCTCTTAAAAAGTTTATAGCTTTTGTTTTAAATGTCCCTTTTTAGGCACCGAGCCGTCAATCTCTTTCTTCAAGGATATGATAAATCTTGGATTGAAACAGAAGAGCACTATTTTGAAGACAAACTGATAGAAGACTTAGCAGTACGTCTGGGTGCAAAGGGTCATGGGAATGTATTATGGATTAACATTCATCTTGTATAATAAGTACAAGTCTGTGAGGTACATAAGACATCTTCTAAGCTGTATCTAACCAAAGGGTGAGCTATAACTAGGTCACTCTGACAGGTGTTAAAAATTACAAGTGATGGATATTCCAGATTCCCCTCAGGCAGTCTGCTTCAAGTGTTCAGTAACCTTTTACAAAACTTTTGAAACTTTTGTTTAAATTACATGCCAGTTGCTGTCATTCCCTTATCTCTTATCTTCTACCCTCTGGAGAAGGGGAACAGCCTATTCCTTCTTTCTTTGCAGTTAATCTTTATATATTTGAAGACTTTGTAAAGCCATTTAAGTCAAAAGGTTAGAATATGAAACTAGAGGAATTCTAGATGTGGATTAGTCAATCCTTCAGAAGCAGAGTCTGATTCTTCTTCACAGAAAAATCCTCTTGTCAGGGAGGTGAGGATTTTTCCCAACAGTGAAGTGTTAGAACCATGTCTTTAGCCTGGTAAATCTCTGGGGTGATTTTCAGTTAAGCTTTGTGTCCTCATCCCTTACAGTTGTCTCTCAGAAAGGTAGTTCTTTTGAAGGCTGGGCAAGAACTAGTACTAGGAAATGATTCTGACCTTGGGAGGTCCATCAGAACACAGTCTGAGATCAATCTTTTTATTGTGAGGCAAGCCTGCTCTCTGCAATAGAAGAAGCTAACTGGGAGATTGCTATTAGAAAAAAACAATACTTTGCTCTAAGTTTTTAAAGCTTGTGCTCAAAACCAGCTACCCAAGTTGTGAACAGTTTTGAGAATAAGGATCAAAATAGTGAAAGGAAGATCAGCAGCAACGGTCTCAACACAAGCAGACTATGGAAGTTTGTTTTTGCCTGCACACATGCAGAATTCCTTTTTTGTGGCATCCTTATTGTATGATCAAGCATTGTGAAAAAGCAAGACACTTCTGCAAATACTTACTTTGTATGCAACCTTTTAAACTGATATCTTCATGTATCCTAACACCCTGCAAATATTTTAGAGAATGCAGGTTCAATGTCAAGAATAGTTACGTATTAGCAGTTGAGAGCATGTGTGTGTACATATGGCATGTGGAATGACATAACACTCTGCATGTGTATATATCCGTGTGAAGAAATAACCCAGTATGGTCATTTGGTTGTACTTTGACAGCAAGAGTTATCTATCTCCTTACCTCCTCTATGAAACCATATATTTGCTAATGCAGAACTCTTTACTGACAGGTAGCTTATGTGAAAAACTGTCTTAGAGAAGACAGAAACAGGCTGGATTGGCTGCTGTATCATCCTTTAGTAAAGGACTATAAGCATTCCCTTCTAATTTCTCAAGCATAGAGAGAAGTGTGTCTCCAGAACTCTCTTAAGAAGAGATGTAATACATCTTTCATTCAAAAGAGCAAACAAAACTCTGTCTTTTAAATAAATTTCTATCACATGCTTGCTGCTTTAGAGCACTCTCTTGGAGGTTGAGAGTTTGAGGTTCTACTGTTCAGCTCTGTAGGGCTGACCCAAATTTGTGTCGACTTCATGAAAGATGTTGTGATCCTGGTGAAGGTTCTCTGTCCTTCTTAGAGAAATTGTACCCTGGTATAGCAAGGATTTAAAGATTTATTGGACTGTCAAGATGGAATCACAGCCTGGGCTGTGGTGGCAGAACCCATCTGGAAGCGGGCAAAGGAGGAACCTTGGGTTCTCTAATGTATGCTTGAAGGATTATCTGAAGTTTCTGAACTGTTAACATGTTAAGTAGAAACCGGAACTGTCCAGGGCCCAGAAAATATAGCCAAAACTTCCTGTCCTTTAACTCTCTGTAGTCAGTAAACTACAATGTTGTATGGTGTAGCATGTTCTTTCTCAGTACTGAGTGTCTTGAACTGTCTTTTCTGCTAAGTAAGAATAATTTAAAGGGAGAAATTCAGTAAAAACTACTTCCTTCTAGACTTTGCCAGACCCAGGCTTTTTTGGGATGTGGGAGATGAGTGTTTGCATCCCCTAAAGCAGAGGACTGGACTAAACTTGCAGTTTTGTTGCCTAAAACTTCTGTCCTTAAGTCTGTTATACAAAAGTGACTCCACTTCTTTCACGTCTGTATAGTAAAAGAAAAAAGTATTCATAAGTCCTCTATTTGAGGAGCTTGATTCTGCTGATTCTTAATTTTGATTTAACAGATCAAGCCTCTAAGGGAACTAGATTTTTAATGTTTTATATTAAAATCATACAATATTCCACACTATCTTTGTTAATAGTTAAAATGCTTCTGCTTCAACTAAATAAGTTATATGAACACTTAAGCTTATATGATAAAATTGTTGGTTAGTTTTCTGGGTTGGCATTACTTGATATGATAATTTATAAGAACAATATGTTTAATGGATGTTAATTAGATGATACAAAATTATATCTTTTAAAATTTCAACATTTAGAAATGGCAACTAAAACTTATTTGTTTTATCCGCCTATGTTACATTCAGTTAAAGCTTTTTATTTTACACTTTAATGTTAGGGCAAATTTCTCAAAACATTGGACATTAACAATACTTGTTTCCCAGAATTTCAGAAAATCATTTAGTTCTAGGGATCATACTATGCTTAATGAGTTCTACTTAACTCAGTCATTGGTGAATTTGATCCCCCATTTAACTTGAATTAAATCTATGAAAACTGATAACTTGTATTAAACATTAACACAACTTTTGCCTTTTCGCTTCATCATTCAGTTTTGATAACATTAGAGAGATGTTCTGATTGATAACATAAGTATAGATTGCTGCCATTTAATTAAAGAGAAAGGTCAGCATCATAAATGAGATTGAAATATGGAGCAGGGAAAGACCTCCATAATGGGGAGATAACTAGAATTATAATTTGCATTGTTCAGATCTTGTCAGTGATACTGAAAATACTGTCTCATATTGCAGAATGTGAAATGAACCTTGTATGGTCATCATAGGCTAGCGTGTGAAACAGTCATATGCATGTAGGTCAATTAAAACGAATTCTCAGCTGCAACCAGTCATGCTTGGTACAGCTGAGTGGGAAAGGTGGTCTTCACAAGGAAGTATAGAGATCTATAAGCAGTCCCACAGGAATGTATTTGACACTAGCACACACAACTTTTTTTTTAATAGGCAGAAAATCCATTTTCCTTACGTCTGTCATGTGGCCAACTCTTATAGTTAACAGGTAACATCTGACATCATCATAATTTCTTTCTTTTATCCATATTTGAGTGCATACTGCTAGGTGAAAACAAGGAGGAGGAGTGGGCATAAATTAATTTATGCAACCAATTTTCCTTGAGCTACCAGATACTTTGTAGAAAAATGTGTGGATGAAACAATTTTATCAATAACTTGATAAGCAAAAGTTACTTTTTGAAATGTCTTCTGGCAAAAGGCAAGAAGCCAGAAGGCAGATTTTGTATAGATTCTTTTCAAAACACTGCTTTGGTGGTTGCCATTATAATATTTAGGACTACATTTTTCGTTTAGGGTGAACTAATTAGAGCTGTCTAAACCTGAAAGCAAAAAGAACCGAAACAAATAAAAACAAACAAACAAACAATCCACCCTATTTGTGTGTGTATGTATTATTGAATGATATATAGTACTTTTTATACATTATTGATTTGTCATCTTCTAAAATTCTACATCCTGCCAGTATTACTGTTGTTGGTAGATATGGCTCCTTCTGTCTAAAACTATTGTTGACCTTCAAGCTTGGATTTCCTCTCCCTCAAAGTCTCTCAGAGTTCCAGAGTGAACATTATACCTGGCGTAAGACTTGGAATAGAGGATTCTAACTTTTAGCTAATGCAGCTTGTTAACCTAGAGAGAAACGGACAATGTAGCAGCAAATTACAGCATCTGGTTGCCACTCATTTTGGATAGCAGCAGTAAAAGATTGAAGTTATTTTCAGAATCTAGGGAAGAGGGTTAATTTTTATGAGAAGAGAAAATGCAAAGCTCTGCAAATGGCATCATCTTTGTAAGTCTTCATGGTCATAAAGATGGTCAGGATTCAGGCTTTTCATACTTTGCTTGGAACTAGTTTCCTCCTGGCTGAACAAATCAAAATCATGTATGCAAGTTTTTAATGTTTAATAAATTGCACAGAGTAAAACATTTTTCACTATAGATAATTGAATATGCTTTAAAAATCTTTTTTTCCCTAAAGAAACCTGGGGAGGAACCAGCGGAAGAAGATGAAAGCCTTAAAAGAGTTGATCCTTTACATCAACTTATTCTGCTATTCAGTCGAACAGCCTTGACTGAAAAATGGTAGGGACGATGTGAGAGACCGCAGAGTGTATGCAGATTTTCAGATTACTTCCGTATTTGGAGTTATATATGTCTTGTTCAAGTGAGACTGCATAGGCTAGGACAAAATGTGTGTATGTACATATGGTGAGTGTGAGCATAACTCTAGCCTGTGGTATGTAAAGAGATTTTAACCTGACTGATAATGAGATGCAAGGAGTTTTCTAGAGACAGATACCCCTATACACTTCCTCGCAGTCAGAGATGCTGTATGCAGGATGTAGTACACCTCTCTCTTTTGACTGTATTTGCTATTAATGGCTATATTCTGAATGTGAAATAGAAGTATATTCTAGGTATAATTAAAAAAAATAGCTATGTTCTCTTCATTGGAATGCGTTTATGGATTTCTGAGCACTGTGTAGCTGACTTTATGTTTCAGTTTGTCTTAGTTAATGCAGTCCTACTTTTCCAGAAAGACTTTTGTAATTAACTATGGGCATAGAAATCCTTTAAAACGATTTTTAAGGTGCTTAAAAATATTTTGGCGTTCCAATTCTACTATAATGGCTGTAATCTTCTTCCTTTTGTCTTTCTTCTCTCTGTTAACCAGCAAATTGGAAGAAGATTTCCTGTATATGGCCTATGCTGACATTATGGCAAAGGTAACTTTTTTTGCTGTCTTGTACATCTTTTCTGTTTTAATAAAATTAATGAAGATCGAGAGAAATTACGTGTAAAGTGAAGTCTTAGACACACCACCATCACTCCCAACTTACCAGTAAATGTTTTCTTTCTACATGGTATCAGAGCTGCCATGATGAAGAAGATGATGATGGTGAAGAAGTGAAGAGTTTTGAAGTAAGATTATACTTCTGTTTTGTTTTTCTTGTCATGTTAGACATTATTTCATAGCTTCCAATTGACATTTATGTTTCTTGGTTCATGGCTTACTGCAGCTTCTTATGTTAGGGAACTGCATGTCAATAGCTGGATTGGCAGATATGAGTCACCAGATTCATAGTAGTAAACCAAAAGCATATGTATTATCAAATAATTTTAGAGAGAGAATAATTTAATGAATTGTACATGTTTATCTGATTGACTTTAATTTTTTAGTTGTTGAGGAGAAATATCATGGGTAGTAACTTACTCCTTTAGTTTGGATCATGAAAATACTGAAATACTGCTTTTTGCAGTAGTAATTTACATTCAGTACCAGTAGTTTATATAGTATTTTTATGTTCACATATATATTAGTGCTTCTGAGTAAAAGGTGAGCTTTTGTTCATCACTACTGCCAAGCTTTTTCTTACATTGAGAATAAGAAATCTGTATTTATTGTTGCTTAATATTGATTTTTTTAATGATCATCACTGTATAAGGAAACACATTTACATAAGTTGATTACAAGAGTAAGAGATGAGTCCTTGTCATGTGTTTGCTCTGGGATCTGCCCCTCTCCATTAATAAAATGGAGTTTACAAGAAATTTTTCTGTTCTGAGGAGCACTGAGGGAATTAGCTTGTTAACATATTCAATATTTTAATATATTTTAGTTTATAATTCTGACATTAAATATTGTCTTATATATTTAAAGTCAATTAATACTTATATTTAATATCTTTTCTAAAATGCAGAAACATGAAATACATGCCTTTTTAAATATTTACAAATATACTTATTGGTTTGTTATAAAACTACCCGTGCTGTTTCACTTTTTTAGAAGTGGTTTGGGGCATGCTTACTTTCACTCTCATTCTTTTGTACACATCAGGTGTTCATATGTTTTCTACATGATGCTGCATGAGATAGCACTGAATTATTTAAGTACATATTTCCCATTTGGCTGCATACAGAAATTGGAAAAAATACCAATACCAAATTTTTTTCAGTCACTCTGAAGATCTAGTCCAGTTGAGTTACAGCTAATGTACCCAATGTATAAATTTCTGGTTCTTGGTAAATATCTAGGTAGGAATCAAAATTTCAGGGCTTTGTTTTTTGTGTGTGTGGTGTGTTTGGGTTTTTTTGTGGTTTGGTGTTTTTTCTTTTTTTTTTTTTTTAATTTGGGTTTGGTTTGGTTTGGTGGTTTTTTTTGGTTTTTTTTTGTTGGTTTTTTTTTTTTTTTTTGGTTTTGGTTTTTGTTTGTTTGGTTTTGGGGTTTGTTTGTTTGTTTGTTTTATTTCATTTTGTTTGGTGTGTTTCCCCCTCCCCGGAAATGCAATGTATGATGTATCACTGACTAAAAAAAGAACATTTATTTCTATAAGCTTTTTTTCAGTTAGCCCATGCATGCTTGTTAGGTATCAAAAGTCTTATGCTTATAAATGTGAAAATTTATAAATAAGAAGTCATTGAGCTGAATGAACAAATTTATCACTAAGAGATTTATTAGTACTTGCATAAATTATAATGGGTTTGTTGTTCAACATTCAACTTTTTCTGTTGAGAGAAGATCCTATTCGTTTCTCATTATTGTTTTTTCTGTAGCCAAGAAACTTATGTACGAACAATGTGTTAATCTGTTCAAAAGACAATTTTGTGTATGTATTTGGTCAGTCACCTGCAGAAAAAAAGTTTTGGACTTCTTTTTCTTATTACTATTTCGCTTCTTGTCCTTGCCCTTCCTTAAGGTGACAGGATCACAACGCAGCAAGGTAAAACAAAAAAAATATGTGTGTATTTGTCTGGGTCTAATTTTGTGATTTTTTTAGGCCCAACATCTTGGATAAGTTCAACTAAAGGGTCTCGAAAACGTTTTTAATGTTTCAGTTCCAGCATGACATCTCTACTAAACCCTTCTTGTGCACAAACTCTTTTTAAAGACTCCAAGAATTATTTATGGAAAATATATCATATAAAATTATGTTGCCATTTTGGGGAAAAGAGAGTGTTGTTTGGCTTATTCATGTTGTTTTGCTGTTCTTGCCTTTTGTGCGTCACTTATCTTCTTTCCAGTTATAATTTAATTTGAATGATTAAAGTAATTTATTTGGCTCTTAAGGGAAAGCAGTTGGGCTTTTCTTCTGTATCTCGGCAGACATGCATTTCTGACAGCATAGTAGAATTCTGTTTCCAAAGTTTGTGACAGAGACAGCATCAATTACATTATAGTTTGTCTGTGATTCAGATACTTTTGAATAGGCGGACTTCTCAGCCTTCATTGTGATAGTATTTGATAGAAACTCCATAGCAACTCTATACCTGATGTGATTCCTAGCTGTTCTGTGTTTTCTCTAAAAACATAGCTCTGAAATTTCAGTGTTAATTTTTGTAATTGACTCATTTTCTTACACAGCCTTTTGTGTCTCATCATGAAAGTCTCACCATTTGTTTCTAAAAGGTGGCCCATGGCTTAAGCACCAGCCTACTTGCCTACTTCATGCAAGCAAAAGTCTCAGTTCCCATTGCTGACTCAGGCTGCTTGCTGATAGAGCTGCAAGGTTGATGTTCTGAGAGGAGGTATGGTGTGTGGGGTAGCAAATTTTTTATTCTGAGACATTTAAGCCTAGTCACTTGTGCGGTGGCTAACAGCAGCTAGACTAAGTAGAGATGACTTGCTTGAGATTGGGAATGCACAGCTTTAGCTGATGGTCAGACTTCAGTCAGTAGCTTCAAAGTTCTTTGCCTGTGGCAGTATGGAGAAGAATTATAGCCTTCTTCATTGAGAAGAGTGAGATGATTTTGGTTTTGTTTGCTAGTTCTTCTATTAACATTCAGTTCACAAAAGAAGAGGTTCCCATATGGCTGAGGAAAGAAAAGATGTATTCCAGAATCAGCTTCACTCTTACTCTTACAAATGTTTGCAGAGTTCCACCTTCATACAGTAAAGGCATTATCCTGGAAGATGAATGCACTCAGACATACTCACAAAAATTTGTTTAAAAGGTATTTTAATTGCCGCAAACACAAAGTACATATCACAACACCACCTCCCCCTGCAAAAAAGTAGATAAACAGTCTAATAGTATTTCTTCTTTGTTTCTTTCATTAATTCAGCTATTCAAATACTACATGTCTATGAGTCTGCCTGCTGGTTACCATACACTAAATGCCATATGCTCCCTAGAAAATTTTCTGTCTTGCTGATCGAGAAGTCTTTTAAACTTCTCAACAGCATATAATCTTTTCTTCCTTCATACGTGGCAGGAAACAGCTGTAGAAACAGTTGTAAGGACAGGAGAACATACATACCAGCTCTGTGTGTGCATGTGTGTGTTTCTGTCTGTCAATCTCTCTCAAAGTTCAATGTTGAAAGCAGTTCTTTTATTCCATGTTCTATGTGCATGTGAAAAGACTGGCAGTTCAGTTTGTATGGGAATAAAACTCTATTGCTCTTCTAGAATTTAAAAATGTGTGATGTTTGAAGTCCTGAATCTTTTCACAGAGCAACAGAGGCCTCTGGAGAAGCTTAGAATGTGATAAAAACAAGTGTATTTTTTTGACAATTTTCATGCCCGTATCTCATGCAGTGTAGTCTCATTTTTGTACAAATAATCTGTATTGGGATCACCGTGTGGACAGTAGGGAGGTCACAATATAAACCCACAATTAAGTTATCTACATGTTACTATGTTTCTGTCTACATTTGCCTGCTAGTATTTGCTTGGAATTTTTATGATTATCTTTGCTCATTGCCCTTTGTCTCTAAGTTAACTTTCTATCATATTAAAAAGACGCTCAATTGACTCCCTGTAGAATTGGTGTCACTGTCCCACTTGATTCTATCTGATAGGAAATGCTTTCCAATCAAACTGTTTCACTAGCTGAATGCAAATAGGTTTCTGTGTTTGAGTCACTGACTTTACTGGTTTGCTACATATTAATGTGCTCTAAATACATGTAGGATGGGAACTCAAAAAAAGGAATCAAAACCTAGCTCACCTTGTTAAAATCAATTGGTTTAAATTGGCTCTTCACAGGAAGAAAAGGAATGGGAGAGATAGAGCTTCCTATGTCAGTTTTTTTTATCCCTGTTACCGGTAGCAACTTTGTTGACAGACTTTTGTATTGACTAGATTTTTGTAAAAATGATACAATTGTGCTTGTGCTTTATCTCAGGCACAGAAAGACCTGCAAATACCAGTACATACAGATAATGCAAGCTCTTAAGGCACTAGCCCATTGGAGATGGTCACCATTAACTCACTGTCACGCCTACATAAACAGAGTGATCATATACCATGCATTTACAATAAATAACTGTTTTTGTTAAAGAATGGCAAGAATTAAAGTCAGGCTCCACAATCAATGTATCAGTTCTTAGGAATTAAACATTCCAATAGTATGCAAAAAATGTGTGTCTTGTTAGTTTTTCTTATCCGTAATGGAATAGATGCAACCTAATACGTGGTTTCACTCTCCATGACTACAGGAGAAGTTATTTATACATGGAATCATAGAACAGTTTGGGTTGGAAGGGGCCTTTAAAGATCATCTAGTCCAACTCCACCCTCCACCCCCCCCGCCCTGCAATGAGGGGGTGAATAATATATCCATGCTTTTCTCTGAGTTTCAATTCAGGGGCTTAGTGATAAATGATGATTTTAGGCTATTCATTAGGATATTTCATTGGTCCTCTGGCTGCTTCCCATCTTCTGTGTTTATCAGCATCTTTTCTCCCTACATTGTTTCTGCTGCTTATACTAGCAATAGTGTCCTTTTCAAGAGTAGTCCCATACTCACATCTGCCCTGATTTCAAGTCAACCACCTGGTACTGCTGCAGCAAACATTACTGGATGGAGATGTATGTAAGGCATGGCCTTTGGCAGTCCTGGGGTAAAGGAGTGATGTATATTGAAGAGGTAATCTGTTGCAATGATTAAGTGACCATTTGTAGCTCCAAGTTTTTAGCTTATTTTTAATGCAGTATTTACATAATAATCTTACTAACTTACCCATGTACATAAGACTTTCTGCTCCAGCTGATTCAATTGCAGTCACAGTGAAATCTTCTAAGCAATCCCTTACCCTTTTCTTTTATTATTCCTATGAAGAGTTAGACATCTATGTCGGCTATTTCAAATACGTCAAATTTGTCACCCAACTTTAAACAAGAAAGGGTGGCTCAGTTTGAAAGTAATGTTTAGTTTCATAGCTATGTACCACTGGAGAAAAAAGTTGGAAACTGAGAACACAAAGATTTTGAAATTCACCCAATACAGTACTTTTTCTTTTAGAGACTTAATACTTTGTCAGTTCATATCTGCTTGAATGGGAGTGAATGTGTTGAGTCATCTCATCAGCATGGCAAGAATATGGAGGCAGTCTGTAGGAAACAAAACTAACTTCCTTGCTAGAGAGGAAGATATAAATGCATGACAGTACAAACATGATGACATCAGTAAAGATATTGCTGCAAGCTGAAATGGAGACACTTCATGTATATGCTTTTTAGAGACAATGAAGTCCAAAATGAGTGATTAAGGAAAAATTCAACTTTCTAGAGCACAAACCAGCATGTATTGATCTTAAAGGCTCGCTCTCTATATAAATATATATAAAGTGCTTGAGTAAATTGCTTGAGTACTTGATGTTATCTTTTAATACATAGCTTGTACTCACGCATGCCTGACACTGAAATTAACAGGTGTTTTGCCAGTGTAATACCTATCTAATAGGACTTATTTTCTGGCCTAAACAAAGGTCTTGAAAAGTTTAAAATATGAAGACAATTCAAAGGAGAAGCATTCATCTTAGAATAGTTGAGTTGAAAGTAATTTCTTCCCTTTTCATCTTTTTCTTTATTCTATTTACTCTTTAACTTTCATAATTTTATATTAAAAAATATATAAAGAGTGCTACCACCTGCACTCCGTGGCTGAGAGTTTAGTGGTAACAGCAAACAAACCTCTCCATATGGCTCTTTCTAAAAGAGAGTCCAAGAATCATTCTTTGTGTGGATTATGAGGAAATAAACAATTGCAGTGGTGCTCTTGTCAGTTAAAGTTCCTATTTAGTTTTTGCGAGTTTGTTTCTTACAAAGTCAAGCTAAAACTTGTGGTTTATCCCAGCTTGTTTTTTGGCATATGGCTGCTTGTAACAGTTTAGAACCAAAACTAAATAGAATGAAGTAGAAAATGTTTGAGTCTCTGCTTCCAACAAAGAGTATGACGAGGAAGTTTTCTTGATTTGAAAGTTGCTGGAGAAAGTCTATAATGCAGGAATACATGTATGTACATTTCTAAGTGGTCAGCTTTTCCCCATATAAACGAAAAACAGCCAAGATAAAATATTGTTGGTTTTCTTTATATGTATTAACATTGCATACAGAAAGCAACAGTGCTAAAGCATTGTCAGGCTGAAGAAGGAATATGATCTTTGGTGATTATCAACAAAGGAATGACTGCTTTTAGAACAAAGGTTCATGATGAGGTTTTGGTGGTGAATTTTTATTTTTGTTTGTACTACTTACCTAGACACCTTGATTTCTGTGGAAAATGCCACTCTTCTCACTCGAAGCTGTTTTGCAATGCCTGTTTCTACTGTTTTTTCTATAGTGCCATTGTAAGAAGTGTGAATACCCATTCTTTTAGTCTGTAGATCATGCAGAAACATCTACACTCTAAGCATATTCTCATAAACTTACAAAAAAATATTGTATAATGAAAGCAGTATAGCTGATGTTGGGCTTGTGAATGAAAGTGAATAATAAATCTTCCAAAGGAAGAAAAATGAAAGATTGTTGGGTCTAAAACTAAGAGTAGCTAGAAATAGGAAATAGCTTTTAAAAAAGAAACACTGATAAATTTTCAGTGGAAGCTGAAAGCAAGAAAAACAAGGAAAAATTTATTGTAGCTATATCGAACCTATGATGTCATGATTTTCTGGTGGTTTGTGGGGGGGGTGTGTGTGTGCGTGTGTGTATGTTTCTGTTTTGTTTCTGTTGAATTCACAGGAAGAGGTTTAAACATGAAGGCAAAACTTTCAAACCTTAGCATGGCTAAATATGAAGCAAAGCTGCCATATTTTTTTTCTTTTTTCCTTTTTGTGCCTCCATCTAGATCTGTCACATAATTCAAAGAAAAAAAAATAAAGATACAATTTAACCACAGGAGAGCTAATAGTGTGAAAAAAAAAAACAACAACCCTGATGAATTTTGTTTCCGCAGCACGATATTATCAAAGATTTAAGAAACAAATTTGCCAGCCTCGGCGAGAACTCTCTGGTAACAGCATAAATGTCTGTGTTGGTTTGCTTTTGAGTTAAAGGTTTCTTTTTCATTCATTTGAACATATTTCTCTTTTTTACCTCTTCTTTTTTAATTTATTATTCATACCCTCTATTTAGCAAGCCTTCATTTTTTAAACCTCTTCCATCTTCCAATGTCGTTTTTCCGTAAATTGGATGGAAAGTTTATGGCAGCAAAGCTGTCATTCTGGCTACTTCTGCTGCAGCTGTTCCTGCTTTTAGGTCATACATGTTTTGGGCGTTGTTTTTGGACATGATACTAACTGGTTGTGTCATGTTCCTTTTGAGTAAGCTTTTTACCACGCCATCCGATGGACTTGGTGTCATAGGGCTCTATGCAACTTCCATTTTGCAACTTATACTGCTTAGTCATCCTCAGTTCTCCAGCAAACTTCAATTAACTTGGTGAAAGTTCAAACTCATCTGGAATTAACTGTGCCTTTATGTTTGCTCTTTATGTTCTTCCTTATGTTTTCGGTAGTCGTTTAAATTATAAAGAACAAACTTCACCATTGCTCAAGCAACGCCATGCAGTATTGTTTGTTGCCGCTAGAGAATGCAAAATATAAAAGCACAGTGTATTCTGTCAAATATTCTGTTGGAAAGGTGGGCAACCTATATTGTAATATGATGATATGTTTGGAAAAAATTTCTGAGATGCTTCTGTTACTCTGGTATTCAGCAACAACTTGCAACTCAAGAGCCGCATACTGAGCAGTATGAAGTTATGGCCACAGTATAGAAGATTATTAAGAATATGAACTGTTGCACAAAAACACAGCACAAAAGTGCAAGTTTGATATATGCAGTATATATCATGAACGTGGGCTTTGAACTAACCTAATGATTTACAATTGAGATCACTCTTTTCAGATAAACTGCTAAAAGCATAATAAAGAAAAATACCAAAGGGAGAATATTACTTGAACATGTTAAATATCTGTTCAGTAGCATTGTATGTATTGAAATGGTCCATGATGTTGCCATAGAGCCCATATACTAAGAGAAAACCAAAAAAATCTTTGGAGAACTGATATTAACTGAAGTCCTCATCTTAAATGACTGGAATTTTTATTCAGGAAAAAGAAATGGAAAAGCAAAAACTTCTGTATCAGCAAGCCAGACTGCATGACCGAGGTGCTGCTGAGATGGTTCTACAGACGATCAGTGCTAGTAAAGGTAATATTTTGTTGTGTACATACCATATTAAACCTTATTTCTAATGATCTTTGAAATGATTGTAATTCTTACTGGGCAAAACTTCAAGAGGTTTGGCATTAAAGTTTGCTTTCAAAATGCATCCGAAGTTTCAAAAATTATTAACAGCTAATCCAGGAAAGTTTAATGAATAATTCTCATGAGGTTACTATTGTTGTTGTTACTATCATCATCATCATCAGTAATAATAATAATTTCTCTAGTGATGATTGAGAGGAAGTGTGAAAAAGTTCATAACTTTAGCAGTGTGCAGTGACAAAAAAGGCCCCCAAATTCTGTCATTTGCACAGTTCTGAAGTAGGTAGAGATTTGTCTGCCCCTACTCCCCAAATATCTACTTTATTGGTATTCTTTTGTCCCACAGACACCATCTTACTCTAAGTTTTGATGCTTTCATGGGCTGTTCTGTGATTTGTTTCTACAGTAGTGATGTTTTAAAAATTCCTATTTAAAAATTTCATTTACTGTAACTAAATGCTTTGGATCACTGTAAATTTCTGAAGAAAAATTTCTGAAGAAACAAGAAAAAATATCTAGGCCAGCAGGTAGAGGAGACGCACTGTTAAACTTGAAAGCTAGCTAAAAATTGTGCACCCAGCCTTAAATCAACTGTTGGGATGCTCTGGTGAATGAAACATGATTTATATTCATTGAGCTCAGTTCTTCCTGTCATATTTTGCTTCATGTGCTGTGTATACATTATATTATGTCTGTAGTCACTCAGGAAGAAACAAAATTACGCTAGAGATCATGAAATGAAACTAGGTCTGTTTTACAAGAGAAACAAGAAGACCTCTCCTGATAAATTATCATTTATGTCATTGTACAGATAAGTTAACAGAACATTCTTATTTTTATATATGATCTAAAAGTATATTTTAAAATCATTTTAAGGTGAGATGGGTCCAATGGTTGCAGCTACCCTCAAGCTAGGGATTGCTATCCTAAATGGAGGAAATTCTACTGTTCAACAGGTAAGATACAAGTTTATTTTCACCCATTCTAGTCATTATAGATCTTTGTACTGTGGTCATTATTATTGTAGTAGGGCATTATGTAATGTGACTATTTGTCATATGCTGTTTATCTTCTTACTCTCATTCTCAGAAGAAAATAGTGTACAAAAGTACCTTGTTTGCTAGGTGTATATTTATTTGTATACATGTAATTAATCTACACAATACAAGGCTAAAAGAAATTTGTTTTGCATTTCAGTTGAAAGAGGGTATTTTTATGTTAAATTGTTAACTTCTAGAGGAATTCTTTGGGAGGGAAGGATTTCTTCATAGAATCGTAGAATGGTTTGGGTTGGAAGGAACCTTAAAGATCTAGTTCCAACCACCCCTGCCACGGGCAGGGACGCCCTCCACTAGATCACGTTGTTCAAAGCCCCATCCAGCCTGGCCTTGAATAGTTCCAGGGATAGGGCAGCCACAACTTCTCTGGGCAATCTGTTCCAGTGTCTCACCACCCTCAAAGTAAAGATTTTTTTTCCTACTATATAATCCTTCCTGCTATCTAAGTATGAGTAATACAGTTAGATTTGCTGCTTTTTCAGTTGCCTCATTTCTACCCATTTTCTCTGGTGTTATGCTCTCCTTTCTGATTTTCCTTTAGGTTCTAAGACCAAATCTTCAATCTTCCTTCGGAAGAATGATTTGAGTGGGGGGAAATGTACAAAAGTGGTTTTGAAAAGCTGTCAGGAGCATCCTCTGGAGTTCTTTGCTTTGATTAGTATGGTGGTGTTGATGGGGGTTTTCTTTTTCTGTGATCTTGAGTCTACTTGGGGTTTTGCTGATAACGTTTCAAACCATCTGCTTATGTGCTCTTTCATTTTGAAGGTTAGTTATTATCCACTATTCCTATTATTTTTGTTATTTGCAAAGAGAATTTTACCTCGTTTACAACCTGAATCTTTGTAGTATCCCTTCTAAGACTGATCTTTGAACATTGTGATTTTTGTTCACAACTGGGACTTCTGGTATAATCCTAAATCTTCACTCAACAACACATTGCATTCTGGAATCAGAGTTCACTCCACTGAATAGCTTCTTGTTACTGCAATCTGTTATCAGAGAGGTATTACACATTACAGTAAAGCGAAAACAAATGTAAAAAATACTCATATGACTACTAACGTGCTGTTGCAGGTAAAATAATCTAAAGCAAACTGAAGTTATGACAAGCCTGGTCCAGTGCTGAAACAGTAGTGTCAGAACAAATTTGTGGCCTACTAGTGGCAAGATTATGTTAAACAATAAATTCTTCTGGCTGTGTTAAATTTAGTAACTATCTTTATTTTCCATGTTTTAGGAAGGAATAGTCAAAATGGATGACCTTCTTTTCTGTAAAGGATATGAACATTGAATGTTCTTTTTATCTTTGATACTTGGATTTTTCTCTGCAAGACTCTTTTATGTGATTTGTAAATACTAGAGAGATTTCAAACCAGCAGGATCACTAGTAATCTAGAATCCATATAGTATTAACTAGATTAACACAGAGTATAAATATTAATTCTGTGCATAAATTATTTGTGTTTACTGCAGAAAATGCTTGACTACCTCAAGGATAAAAAGGATGTGGGATTTTTTCAGAGCCTTGCTGGTCTTATGCAGTCCTGTAGGTAAGAAAATACCTACTTTAAAAATTTATTAGTGCATTTAGGTTTCATTCCACAGTATTTATAGTTTTGGAAAGAACCTGTACATACTTTTTGCAAACAGCCCCTGGGGGCTTTAATGTGCTGGATTTGGGATAAAGGACAAGGTGGTGCTGATGGTATGAAAATCTTCATCTGATACATATCAACCTTGGTAAAAGCTCTTTTCACAGCTGCGTATGGCATTTCTGTCTACTTGAGGTATGTTAGAGAACAGCACCAGAGTTAAGAGCATTCATTGGGGCAAATTCTTAACTCTGGAGGTATGCTGTAATCCTGGAGAGAGCAAATTAATGATCAGTGTTAAGTAATCATAAAGATTTTGTGAAAACCCAACTTTTTTAGAAGTATTAATAGGACCTTTTAGAAGGCAAAAAAGGAATGGAATGTTGCATTTTAATAAACTGTGAAGATACTGTGACTTTTTTTTCCATACATGCTTCTTGACAGTTCATATCAATTAAATATATATAAATAAATGTTTTATATATAATTCCTAAGACTAAATGATATCAATGGTTTATATATTATGTATTACGTAAATTATGTGTTAAGGAACATAAAACATAGGATTAAAAGGGCTTCCTGGATCAAGCGGTTCAGTATTCTCTTATGTCAAGGGTACCATGTTATATCCCTTTTTCTTAACATTGTCTTTGCCCAGATTTCATTTCAAAATTTGTTCATTTTGCAACATCGGTGAGGTTTCGTCCCATCAGAACTACTGCTGTAGTTCATCTACATTCATCTGACTTCCATAAACATTCTTGCTTATGATCAAAAGTTACTCATGGTTGGCTGACATGCTAAGCCATGAAAGGCAGAGCTTTGCGGAGTCACAAATAAAAATATGCAAGAGTATATGTTCCTTAAATCTGGTTAGTTGAATATATATTCCATTTTTGCAGCTTCAGTTTTTCAGAATTTTCAGGGAGTGGAATTAATAAAGACAGTTTCTTAATGGATATTGATGCTTGGGATGAACTAGCCTATTATGTAAAAGTAGTCAATATGGCTTCTTTGTAATCCCTAAAATGAGTATGTATATCATAGACATTCGACTTTTTTGGTCAATCATAAAGAGCTAAAATCTATTGTCATTTGCAGGGCAAAAGCAGGTTAAGTCTGTAGAACTGAGTTTTGTAGTCTTGTAGCAGACGTATATTGTCACTGAAATGTATCTTCTTGCACTAGTATACTTAAACGAAATTACAAATTCTTCTCTATCTTTCATAAAATGAAATATTACACATATTTATTTGATTAAGCACAGGACAAATGGCATTTTTCTCATTGCAGTGTTCTTGACCTAAATGCATTTGAACGTCAGAACAAAGCAGAAGGCCTTGGGATGGTGACGGAAGAGGGATCAGGTACTACTGATTTAACAGAAATGATCTGTGAACTTTTCTCTTTCATATTTTGCAGAAGCAAGCCAAGCTTGAAAGAACCCTATAAAGATATATCTAGAGGCTGAAGCTAAAATATGATTCTTAAGAGTGGTTTCTATTTCATTGGCCTACCTAAGCGCATGCTTGTTAATAGTAAATCACTAGCATGTGCTGAGTTTCAGAATGGTCTCAGAGAACTCCTACCCATCATTCTGAAGAAGTGAAGACATTACATGTAAAATTGAAAACAGATTCTAGCTACAAACAGCAGAGTTTATGCATGTAAAACATTTCAGAAATCCCTAACCAGTTTCAGCATAAAATGAAATTAAGAGTTCCCACCTAATTTCTTAAATTGTCTTGGCTGGAATGAAAACCAGACAATTTAGATAAGGTGTAAGTTAAATATCAGAGGTCGAAGGAACTGGATCTGCTGTTTGGAAAAAAGTCTGCTGGGAAAACTGTTTCTTCGAAATAATTATTTTCTGTTTATCTTTGGGGAAAATATTACGAAATTTTCGGTTTACTTTTGACTTTAAATCAGTCTGGCTTTCTATACTCTCTGTTAGTGCACTGTCAGTTTCTTTCTTCTGTCTGACAGTAAGTTCTGCTCCCTTACTGTGATTGTCTGGAAACATTAGGTTCATCTCTATGTGACTTAATAGAGCTACCAAAGCACATTTTCTCCCCTTATCTTGAGGATTTTTTATGGTACATTTTTATATTTCAATCCTACAGTGACCTAATCTTTTAACATATTTTCATCTTAGAAACAAGGTAAAAAAGCTTGACTGTGTAACTTTTATTGCATTTGGGGGTTCATAATTCATATTTGCAGTACTGCATATCTCATTGGCTATTTTGCCTGTAGCTCTTTTATGTGGCATATTTCTTGAATATTCAACTACATGTCTCAAAATTATGAACTTTTAAATTTGGCTGAATGACTTCAAGACCGATCATAAATACTGCTGCTCTGAAAGCGCTCCTACAGTTTAAATGGTAGATCAAACCTTGGTAGACTTATATGAGTAAACAAAATAAAGTGAACCCATGTGTATAAAATTTGGTCACAAGATTGTGGATTGAGCACTGATGCAGCTATTTGGCATCTAAGGTTTTGGCCATTACATTCGTATTTTACTGAACATAATTCTGCACAATGTTTTGCTCTTTTGGACAACATTTCTACTACTAATTAATTAAATTTATTATTTATAATGTTGGACTTTGAAATAGACTGTCAAGATATCAGCTGATTTTTCTTTTGACTGCTCCCTCTATTTCTAGAAATGACTGATTTTGCATGCAACCATAAATAGATCTTTAAATGCTGCATAATTGACTCTATGTTAGAGTATCTTTGTGCTTTCTTATTTGAGGGATTTTCTTTTTATTTTCTGTTTATTTAATCTTTCTCTTTTAGTACAGAACTTATTTTGCCAAACCCGATACTAACCATATTTTGTATTTGCTAAAACCAATTTCTCAACTTTCTTTTTTTTTTCTTTTTTCCCTATTTCTTTTTCTTTGAACTAATTGTCCTGTCCTCCCTTCCTCAGTCATCACTCATGAGCGTGGTAATTATTAAAAACAACTGCCTATTCTTTATTTTTCCTGCTCTTAGATTTGTGTCAGCACTGTACAGCTCCTGAACACCATGAGATTTTTTTTGTTCCTATAAGACTGTTAAACTAGCGGGTTGTTATTATTACTACAATTGTGTATTCCAAAATTCTTGTTTATGTGTCAGCTCTTCCCACTTTGTTCTTCCTCCCTTTCTCAGGATTTGCACAGTGACTGGCTCACTAAATGTAAGAGCAGCAAGCTTTTTAAAACTTTTTTTTTTTTAATTTCTTTCCATTTTAGTGAAACCAATATTTGCGATGGATGAATGTTAAAAAAATATATATATGTACTTATACACACACAAAGCCTTGTGCTATAGTCTTCCTGCAGTATTTTTGTTGTGTATTGAATGTGGCTTTATCGCTGCATTGATTTGTGCAAGCACAGGAAATCAGTGGTGGATCCAGTGAGGATTTGAGGGTGGTTAGTAAGGAGAGGAACTGCCACTGGCTAGGTTTATCTAATGCAGTCAGGAGTTGATAGAAGTAAGAGGTGGAGCATTGCTAATTTAGAGGAATCAATAGTGTTTACAGGTGGTTCTTCCTCGCTTCAAAAGTTACTTGATGTGTTAAAGTTCCTATGCCTCGAAGGTTCCTTACCTGCTTTGTAGGAGCAGTTGCAATGAGATGTTCCTGTTGCCATGAGAAATTAGAATTTAAAATACAAAATGTGTATACCATTCAGCAGAATCAATAAGCTCAAATACAGCAGATGTGTTTTCATTAGCCAAATATTTGGGAGAGGAATGATCTGGATTTTTATTTGTTTTCTCAGTGGAAATTTTTTATTTGGCAGATTAACAAAGTACTACACTTAGGATAATGTGGTTTCATTTCATTTGTTACTGAGCAGCAGCAATTAATACGGTAATCACACTATGTCAAAGATTTCTTGGCACAAAGGGATAATATTTGCTAACAGCACTTTTTTTATGTATTAATATCCAGCTATTGAAAACTCAAGAAAACAGAACAAAGCAAAGCCAACCGAAAAGAGTATACTTTTCCTTTCAGGGTTACGTTATTCTTGACATCATGCTACCTTCATAGATATTTTTTACATTATGAAGCATACCTTTTTGATTCATTGAAAAGTAGTTTACATGAGAATTGTACAGGTACTGGTATTAATACCTGATAGCATTATGAAAGCCTAGCCAGTGTGTATGTCGGGAAACTCCTGTAGTGAACAGTTCTGAAGTATCCTAGATTTTATGGGATACCTGAGATCATGTCTGTTTGCCATCCTATGATTAACCATCTGTAAATGCTAGAAATGAAGTACTGAAGATGTGAAAATGTTTTCTCCCATTCTTTTTTTCAAGGGAGATATTTACTCTATGAATAATTAATTAATTAATCCTCCATTAAAGATCATTTTATTGATTCCAAAGAGAATGATGGGATGTAAAATGTGCACTGTAGCTTGTTTCTCATGTCAGTCCGATGCAGAAGTGTATTTATGAGTAATTGTCGTTGAGTCTACAACCTATAAGCCTGAAATTATTCTTGCCAAAGTGACATTAAAACTGCTGTTGACACTTCTGGGAATAGAATCAACTTCTCCTGAAGGGCAGTACTTGTCTCTGGTCCCATGTCAACTTTGGCAATAGGTAGAAAGCCCTGTACTGAGTCAACATGGATGTGAGATTTATTGTTCTGTTCCAACTGCTTCTTTGTGCTGTCTGCATCATAAGCTCCTTGTCCTGATATTCCTCTGACTGGTACTACCTTCCCTTTCCAAACCCTGGAACCCCCACTGGTAACAACATTGATGGTTCTTTAGCAAATGTGTTTCTTACCTGTTTTTGTGCTGTACTCAGTGTTGTTTCTTCTTGTATGTATTTTGGTTTGATTGTTCTGTTTCCTTTTCAAAAAAGGCATATTCAAAACCAAAAACATGTAGAAATGCTTATTATCTTGCAGTGGTTTTTCATTTTTCATTTAATGCTCATACTTTATGCTATTTCACTATGGGTCACAAAAATCTTGAAAGTGCAATGTTTTTCCCCTTCAGGGAGACTAGTTTTACTTATGAAGTAAAAAATTTAAGATGTTGATATTTACTCTTAGATTATTTTGCCTTTTTTTTTTTTTCCTTTTTTTTTCCTTTTTGTTAGGAAAGCTCTATTTTTATTTTTAATCTTTTAATATTGAATCATGGCAGTATTTTGGTTTTCCATAAATTCTCAGAAGCCTTATTTTAATAAAATATAATTTTAGAATAAAATTTTATTTCATAGTAGATCTTAAAGGATTTTTTGTGAAACTGAGTGGTACACATGCCATGTAATAAATATCTATAATGAGGGGTACACATCACGCTATTTTCAGCCATTAAAAATGTTAAATCAATAAATATACTTTTTTCCTTCACTAGCGTAGTCACACTTAAAGTGGATGTTTAAATTCTGTGTCATCCACTGTAGTCTACACTGGAGGGATGTTTTCCACCTTTGTGTCACTCTATTTGAATCTGTGTTTGCATTTAAAAGTTCAGAGAAATTGTTATGCATCACTCAGAAAGCAAGAGCTTTTCTTATTTGAATCAGATTATCGAGAAGTCAAAGGCATGCAGCACTCACAATACAATCCAGTATTGCCCGGGTCTTATGATAAGAATAAATTCACGTGGTTTGTCATGGGAGAGGTTCGTTCTTGCTAAACAGCCATCACAAAGGAGCCCTGTTCCTTTTTGAAAGTTGAAAGTATTTGTATATTCCTATAATATGTAGCATCATACCAATGTTTCAGTGTAGTGATGGAACTCAGACATTTTCTACTGAAAATAAAAGAAAAAGAGAGAATTATTAAACTTGGACACATGCACTTTCAAGGAAAAAAAACATGTATTTAATTTTTCATTCAATCTTATTTTTATTTCCTACACATGATAGCTCTGTTCTTGTATATCACGAACACAAGCTACTAGCTATGCAAAACTACAGGCTTAAAGCCTTTCCGTGTGTAGCCATATTATTTACTTACAGCATGAGCAATGGCAGCATTTTACCATCTAAGCAGATATATGCCAGAATGCACATCATATCAACAGAAATAAAAGAACATGTTTTTGTGGCAACCTAAGTCATACTATATACAGTATTTATGTTTCTGAGTACATTATTATGCAAATTTTTGTGTGTAGTGGCATGAATCTTTGTGCGCAGCAGCAAAGGTTGTTCTGTTAGATTTTATAGAAAGAAATGGACCTGCACTTCAGTTCTGTAGTTGCCAGTGAGACACCTCTTGTATTCAGGAAGTAACATCTGAAAATTAAAATTCTTGTCAATACCAACATTGGTTTTATTCAGATTTTGATCAGCTGTAGATTCTGAAAACCAGGATTATTTTGAATCTTAGTGTGGCCAAGCTGTTTGAAGCAGTTGGGTTTTTTTGCTTCATTTTGAAACATGTAAAAATATTTCTGAAAGGAACTGACGTTCTAGCTTATATGAAATGATGTACCTGAGCACCTTCCAATATCACAGAATTTTGTAATAACTTATATCCATTTTGTGATACTGTTGCAGTGGAGCTAATTAAAAATAATTCTTAAAATTTAAATTTATTTTATAAGAATTCTGAAATTCCAGTGCAGGTACTAAAAGCCAGGAAATTAATTAGTAAATTGAACTGTGTAGCCATTTTAATTGAGACTTGTTTTCCTTCTTGTTTTGAAATGTCTTACTAGATAGAGGGCAAGAGAAACAGAGGTGGAAAAAAATACTGATCTGTAACTTAGTTATAGAATCATAAAATGGTTTGGGTTGGAGAGGACCTTAAGATCATCTAGTTCCAGCCCCACTGCCATGGGCAGAGATGCCTTACCCTAGACCATGTAGCCCAAGGCCTTGTCCAACCTGGCCTTGAACACTGCCAGGGATGGAGCATTTACCACTTCTTTGGGCAACCTGTTCCAATGCCTCACTAATCTCACAGTAAAGAACTTCTTCCTTATATCCAACCTGAATTTCCCCTGGTTTAAGTTTAAATCCATTACCCCTTGTCCTATCACTACAGTCCCTGACAAAGAGTCCCTCTCAGGCATCCTTATAAGCCCCCTTCAGATACTGGAAGGCTGCTATGAGGTCTCCACGCAGCCTTCTCTTCTCCAGGCTGAACAGCCCCAACTTTCTCATCCTGTCTTCATACGGGAGGTGCTCGAGCCCCTTTATTATTCTCGTGGCCCTCCTCTGGACTCGCTCCAACAGCTCCATGTCCTTTTTATGTTGAGGACACCAGAACTGCACACAGTACTCTAAGTGGGGTCCCACGAGAGCAGAGAGGCAGGATCACCTCCTTTGATCTGCTGGTCACGCTTCATTCACAAATGGCTTTGATTCAGTGGTACCTTGATATGCAAGAAATAAATGGTTGGACCCCCTTATGGGCTTGATTTGTCCAGTGGTAATACATCAGCAATTTTCCTTGAGTTATTTTTTAAAACCACTGCCATCTCAGCAGTCAAGCTACACGCATTGCTTGTGTGAAGGTACAGGCTTCACCAAATATTTGGCATTCTGTAATGCTTATTTTCGCAAAATATAAATATTCATCTAGATCAACAATGCATATAACTTTCAAGTGTAACTTTAAGCATGACCGGAGTTCAGTTAAATTAAAAAAAAAAAAACCAACCTATGACTAATCTTGCAGAATATTCTATACTCTGGCCTTCAGCCAGCAACATATAAAAGTATCTTGCAGGGCTGAACTTCAAAATAATGTTGAATAATACAGTTTTAAGTGTGCAGGCACCTTTTGATTTTACTTTCTTGCTGCCTTGGGCATATATTGTATGTATAAATTAATCGGCACTGACAGAAACAGTAATTTATTTTTCGGTGTTTAATTAGATGAAAGCGTTTTCAGTCTTCTGTGACTGAAAAAGTTATAACTTTTATTTATATCTGGGATGGAGAAAAGTGTCATAGAATGTCATTTATAGTATTTGACTCATTCTTGGAGAAAGAACTGCATATTGTTCACCACTACCTTAAGTACACATCTGGAATTAGGAGAAAGAGCATTTTTATCTTTATGTTACAAGAAACTGCATTGACATATGCTTTGGTGATATGTGGTCTTAATACCACATTATGTACTTTAAAATTATGTACTTTTAAAGTATTCATATTACTTTTAAAAATGTTTTTTCTTCCCAATACTACCATTGTACTGAAGCTTCTTGCTTCAAAATTCACAAGCTGTTGATTGATAAATCCATTATCTTGAACATGTAAATGTTCATGACTATGTAAAGTTAAACTTCTAATCATGTTGATGTGTGTATATATATGTAAAGTGTATATATATAAAAAATATATATATTTTCCAAATTGTTCGAAATTGTTTATAATTCAGCTGTGTCATGGTTTAACCCCAGCCAGCAACTAAGCACCACACAGCTGCTTGCTCACTCATCGGATGAGGGAGAGAATTGGAAGGGTAAAAGTGAGACAACTTGTGGGTTGAGATAAAGACAGTTTAATAGGTAAAGCAAAATCCATGTATGCAAGCAAAGCAAACCAAAGAATTCATTCACCACTTCCCATTGCCAGGCAGGTGTTCAGCCGTCTCCAGGAGAACAGGGCTGTGTCACGCATAACAGTTACTTGGGAAGATAAACGCCATCATTCCGAATGTCCCCCACTTCCTCTTTCTTCCCCCAGTTTTATATGGTATAGGATCCCATGGGTCAGTTGCAGTCAGCTGTCCCATGGTGTCCCCACTCAGCTTCTCACACACCCCCAGCCCGCTTACTGGTGGGGTGGTGTGAGGAGCAGAAAAGGTCTTGACTCCATATAAGCACTGCTCAGCACTAACAAAAACATCCCGATGTTATCAACACTGTTTTCAGTACAAATCCAAAACATAGGCACACAGCTGCTATGAAGAAGATTAACTGTACCCCAGCCAAAATCGGTACAAGCTGCAATAATGTAATTATAATAATATAATAATTTATAAATGTAGACATTACAATTAGTTCTCCACCAGTATAACAGTATGTCTGTAATTAATGTTATCATTATTGTCTAAAACTTTTTCAAAAAAAGCTTTTTTAAACTTTTAAATTGTAATTAATTTACTCTTCTGATTTCCTTCTGTTTGCACACTAAAACTGTTGTCTTTGTAGACATGGGATTTTGAAGTTCAAATAAAACCTAAAGTATCTCCTCATTTAAAAAAATATTCCAAATTCTTTTGTAGTTTGCTTACATTTTCATCTCCTTTCCTCCTGTTGTCTACAAAAACCACTTGGCCACATATTCAAATGATGTATATTCTTAAAAAGAAGTTTTTATGGCTTCCATTTTTGTTCCCATACACAGTCCAAATTCCAAATTTGTCAATTCCAAAGTCCTAAATGGGAATTTCCTTACTTTCAGTAGGTGGCGTTCATTGTTTTGAGCACCAATAATTGTTGTCCTCCTGTGTCATTTTATTAGCTGTTCTACATCTTCCTAGGTTGTGATTGTTTTCCTGGGTGAATGGTTGTTTCTTCTCTTCACATGTCAGTGTACAGTTAACTGTATGCATTGGTGCAATTGAAATAATGGTGTGTAAATTGAGGAGTTTTTAGTATACTGTTTACTGTGAAGAATCAAGAAAATTATTTGAAGCTTTATACATTTGGATGTTAGCTGTTTGCCAAAAAACAAACTGAAGAGCCTAATTAAATAAATCACATTGACCTTTGTTCTAGTTCATCATAAGTCCATTAGTTTATTTTGTCAGGGTAGACAAATGTCCAACATCCATTTTGTGTCAGCAGCAGACAGGTGCTGAATCCTCAAATATTTCAGTGCAGATGATTCTTGAGAATGTATACATAGAGCTGTAAATTTCAGAGTATTTTGAAATCTAATAGTTATTTGAGAAATAATTTTCGTTACTGTTTGATTGAATCTCTTTATGTACTTTTAAAGTACCTTGTTTTATTGTGAATGGGAATCAAATTAATCAGATTCTAAGCTTTATATGTAATGCAGCATTCATGCCCAGCAAAGTCAAACAAGAATGTAAAACGGATTATTTGTAAAATGTTGCCAAGCTCATGCTGCCATATTTATAAATCAGAAGTTAAGTATGGTTTTTTCGTTTTTGTTTTTTTTAAACCAGATAACTATCTGCAAAGCACAAGCTGTTTGTGCTTCAGATAGTTTGGTAGTTATAAATTTTCTCACCCCTTCTCTCTTTCTGAAAATTAAATATGGAGATTTTCTTCAGGGGCTGTGGGGCATTACTTGGCAGTTGAGATAATCTGCTTCCATCTGGCCTTTCTACAGGAGAAAAGGTGATGCAGGATGATGAGTTCACATGTGACCTCTTCCGCTTCCTTCAATTGCTTTGTGAAGGACATAATTCAGGTTTGTGGGCAGGCTGCCAGTCAGCTAAACCAAGGTGATGGTAACTAAAGATAAAAAACTCTTCACTGCTGAAGGTTTGGCAGTGAATAAAATATTATGAAAGGCAGGGTAGCTACTAGAGTGTACATGAAAGGAAAATATTTATGTGTAATTAAGTTGTCTTTTTTTTTTTTTTCATCAGCTTTAATTCTGTAGAAAAGATAACAGTTTCCAAAATAATAAGTTTTGTATCCTGACCTACTAGGAAAGGTAAACTTATCTAGGAAAATGTACATGACTTATAACTTTTAGGCAGTGAAGATTCAGAGGAAGAATGTAATAGGAAGATATATGTACTGTTATTTTGCATTTGTATGTTTTCTAGTGTGCGTTATTAGGCACTAATGTCAGTTGGAATTATATGTGGAGTTACACTACCATACACAATACCTTTCTTGGAGAAACAACATCTATTTTAAACATACCAGAACAAACTAAACTAATAAATGATATTAAGTCTATTTTTATTATTAAGTACATTTTCCTGTGTTCTCTGTGTCATTATTAGGAAGGAAAAGAAGAAAAAAAAAAGAAAAAATATTATTTTTTTTTATCCATTAGGCATATTTGTGACTTTGTAATCAGGAATTGTATAATTATGCATTTTAAACTTGCTTTTTCTTTATAAAATATGTACTATGTGTAATTATGTTGATATTGATGGAGATGTACATTTACATCCAGAGATGTAAAATAAGTCATAAATGAGATGAAAATAAGACCAAGTTAAAATTCTACAGAGGAAAGAGATAATCAAGCTTCTAGCTTCAGTATTTCACTGATATGTGATCTCTGCAATAAAATGCTAAAGCTCTTAAAACTGTTAAAAAAAAGGAAAAAAAAAGACTTAATAAAAAAATCTATTCCTTTAAGCTGTACTTTCCCAGATCATGTTAACTTAGAATTAATTTGCAGGAATAGTTTTGTAAGCCTTTAACACTTAAATAAATTTAAATTAAAATTTTATTTGAATTTTTAGATTTTCAGAATTACCTGAGAACTCAGACTGGTAACAACACAACTGTTAATATTATCATTTCCACTGTGGATTACTTATTAAGAGTTCAGGTAGGTTAACTTACACACGAATTAAGTAGCTAACAATAATGACTTGCATCTATACAATATTTACCTTTTTTAAAAAAATTATTTCATTTATTTTGATCATAAGGCAGAAGTTTGTATATGTATATGGAAATTCCAAATTACTTAATTTCTCTGGAATTTTCTTCAGCTATGCATGTTTACAGCAAAATTAAACTTCATCCTTATCACAAAATGTTACTTTTTTTAGAGGAGCACATTTATTTGTCATGACATTTATTCTGGTGACTGTAGCCCATGTTGATGTGAAAGGCTGTAAATCTCTGCTGGTTACAGTTCTTGAAGAGTTGTTTTTTCTGTGAGAGTCAAAGGTGAAAAAAAGTGAGAAAGATTTATTGCAGCCATTATATGCAAGAATACAATGGAATCTGTAAACCAAGGAGAGCAGGGAGAAGGTAGATGCTAAGTGTATCAATGAATACCATTAGCCAGTTGGTGACTGAGACTGCCCTGTAGCTGAAAAATGTTTTGGATTGTTCCAAGTTAAGCTTCAGCAAGCTGCTTTTTCAGCCATGTTCTGATTCCGTCTGAACACTGGGCTGCTGTATGGGTAGTCATGGGATGGCATGGAGTGAAGCATAAGTACAGTGCATCATTTTCTAATGAGGGGGAAAAAAAAAAAGGCAAGAAAAAAAAACAAAGCAGAGGGCTAGATTAAAAACCCTTTAACCCTCTGATTTGAATTATCTCCCTATCTTTAAATATGAACACATTACATTGTCACAAGTCAGTAGAAAGTAATGTAAAAAGATCTAATTTGTTTCTAGATTGGAGCACACGAAAGGCACAAAAACATATTTTGTGATGAAACTTAATATTCTTTACCTGTTAGTCTCATCTTTCTGAAAATCACTGTGCATGATAGTATGCATTGTTGTGTTTTTGTAGTTTATCTAGTGAAGTTTTCCCTTTAGCCATTCATTTATTTAGTCTGAGAATTCCAGGCTTTGAAAATTGGTGGGTTTAAGTTGCTGCTCTTATCAGTGCTGCTTTTTATACCTATGCATTTTGTAGAAGTTGTAGGGACAATACAATTATTTTCATTCAATTGCTTACTGTGTTGAAACTTTAATAAGCTCACTTTTGGGGAAGATGGGAAGAGAAATCATGCACAAAAAGCAGTATTTGCTCCCACTATTGACTAGCTGTCAAGCACAGAGTATAAAGAAAGATTGTTTAATGAACAGCATACAGCATGCAGCATAGCAGTACTGTTGAGTATGCCTTTTCAGAATGCAGGTGGTTGTATTTCTAAGAGCAGATACCAACAGATCTAATTTTTATTTTATTTTCAGGTTTGCTATGGGGCTTTTTAATTATTTATTTGGTTTATTTGTTTTCCTATTGATTCCCTTAAGATGAAACTCTAATTCTTGAAGTAATACTTGAGAATTGTCAGAGGACATTTAAAAGCTTTATAAGCTAAATACTTTTTAGAACTAGAATGCTATCTAATGTTATTTTTCTTAGCTTAATGAATAACCAGTTAGAGGCAGCTTGGTTATATAATCTCTTTGTGCTTCTCACAACCATTTTTAGGAATCCATTAGTGATTTCTATTGGTATTATTCTGGGAAGGATGTTATTGATGAGCAAGGACAACGGAATTTTTCCAAAGCCATCCAGGTTGCAAAACAAGTTTTCAATACTCTGACAGAGTATATCCAGGTAAATTAGATTAATTGGAATTTTATGTATTGAAAAGAAAATTAATCATACTTTTGGCATGAAGATATAATGTAGCTATATATAACAGAGATAGAAACATAATATAGATGCATTTATGCTTCAAGATAATCTTGGTACATTTGTTTAAACAGAAAGTGAAGTTAGCGAAGTTTGAAATATAGCTGTCACTACTATTTTGGAATCTTAGCAATTTAATCAGATTTACTGTTACTAGTAAATAATCATCTTTTTGTTGTATGCAAGACAATAGAGTTTATTTGTTTTGTTTTAATTTGGCCTAAACTGCAGCAGCGTTACCCACTTCAAAGTCTTCACTTTTAGTCCGTTGAGGAACTAAGGTCAATACAAAACATAATTGCTATTCAGTCAACAGAACATTAGATTGTAATCTCTCTCAGGAATAAGGCTATTATAAGGCATCAGTGCTGTGTTTGAAATAATGAAATCACATATTACATTTGAGAATTACAGAAATGTACTTGAGGTAGACTCCATAATAAATAAGATTGGCATCATTCTGTCAAAATAACAATATCACAGTTCTTCCATGACAATTTAGGAATTCAGTGTAATTTAATACTTAATTTGTTCTTCATGTAAATCAGTCAACAGTACTGTTTGTTTCTGCAAATAATAGGCTGGTTAGAGGGAATCTCATTAGACTATTAGGTGTCTATTATACTGTTTTCATTCAAATGAAGATCATTATTATGAAAATAGTATTTTTTAATTCATGAGGACAAAATGAGAGGGAATAGGACTGAATGAATATGAGTAGAGGCACATACATGTATTTAATGCGCACATATTTGAGAATTGACAAATAGTAGTGTTAGCTGATAAAGATTATCCTTTGAGGCTTCGAAAGTTTTTGTATTCCTGATTTTCAGAAGTTGGAATTTTGGGAAGAATATTCTTTAGCACTGTTCTCTACAACAGCTAGAATATGTTGGAGAAAAAAAATCAGAATTTTGATTCTCTAATCCCTTATGACAATTTTGCATTAACCTTCTATAAAGTTATTCCTGATTTACAGAATACATAAGGAAGAACCATCTTGAAGATCTATACCCCTTTAGCATTTGCAGTTTAAAGCTGCAAGCAGATATACTTTTTGTGGTTCTGAATTAGTAAATTGGGACTTGGCTAAAACAGGCAGAATGGTTATTAGGAATAGGGATTGCTTACAGTCAGTGGTATTATTAAATAGATAATTCTATATCTGTTTAATTTTTCATAGCGGTTTCGAAAGGACAGAGCTGAGCTATGCACTGCCGGTGTATCTTCTTTACTGTTTTTTTTTTAGTTTCTTGCAAATAAACTCTGCTTTTCTTTTCTTTTTTTTTTTGTTGCCTAAACAATAGGGCCCATGTACTGGGAATCAGCAAAGTTTGGCACACAGCAGGCTATGGGATGCTGTAGTTGGTTTTCTCCATGTGTTTGCCCACATGCAGATGAAGCTGTCTCAGGTATCTTTTTGTTTTCCATTTTCCGTTTTAAGTTACTAGTATATTTATAAAAGATAAACAGACTTGTTAATATGTTTGAGTCATTATTAACAACAGTTAATAGGGGGAAATAGGAGGAAAAATAAAAACCAGAGGTGATAAAATACAATATCGTTGGGCGAGCAAATTACAAAATTGTAGTGGGTGTGAATAGAAGGCCTATAGTTGGGTTACTGGCCAAAGGCACAAAGCTGATTAGCTCAAGCTGCAAATGAAGTATATCATCAATATTCAGAAAGAATTATCATTTTCTGTCTTTCATACCAAAGTTCTACCACAGTATTTTCTGCAATTTTGCATGAGCCTTGTATGCAGGACCCATCTTCATTGATGTGTCATGCATTCACCCCTAGTTCATCCTTCGTGAACCCTAGTTCAACCTATGTGTGCATCTAAGCCTTTTCTACTCTTAGCAGAAAAAGAGAATAATGAGTCCTTA
Organism: Strigops habroptila; assembly: GCF_004027225.2. Classification (NCBI taxonomy): domain Eukaryota; kingdom Metazoa; phylum Chordata; class Aves; order Psittaciformes; family Psittacidae; genus Strigops; species Strigops habroptila. The sequence continues at coordinate 16,955,983 of NC_046359.1, forward strand.
GAATGGCTGTATTGCTTTTGTATGTGAGTGCCCATTTAATAAGCTATAGAAATAGTGTAGGGGACTGGCACAGATAGCTCTTTAGAGGGTTAAAATCAGGTGAGAAGAATCCTATCTTTAAGCAGTGCATTTTTCAAGTTCTCACCTTTTCCAAAGAATTACACATCTTAATTGGATGTAGTATTCTAAATTTTTTACATAATTTAACATTCTCATAGAAAAGTGTCATATGCTTGTAAAGGTTTTAGTTATTTTTAAGGAATAGAACTCTGAAGTCTCTGAGGGTTTAGATTTCATTATTTGGCTCCAAATGTATCCATGTAAGTGTTCTTTGCATAAATTAAAGTGGTCTTGCTCAAATGATTCTTCCTGCTCTTGGGACTGCATGGCTGAAAGTAGGCCAATTGCTTCGATTTATAGATTTTGTGCTACAGGTACACTTCTCATTCTTTACAGCTAAATAAAGGTCTTCTTCCAGGAAATGGCATCACAGTGAGATCTGATTTTCAAGAGTGATGCACTGTATTTCTAGTGATGTGTATTTATAAGTGCCTGTAGATATTTTTCTGCTTTTGGTACATCTTTATTATTTTAAGAATTGAAAAGATAGCAAATGTTAGGGTAGGCCACAGTGGTGACTGTTGTGCTCTCTTCCTGTATCACAAGCAACATGAAAGTTGGTATGCAAGTATTTAATGACAGTGAGTCAAATACGTGGTAGCTATGTGTTGATTGAGAAATATGTGGCTATTGGCAAGATTTCTTTTTACAGTAATTACAAGTTTATAGTCATGGCTGTGCCCAGAGTGGCTTCATAGCATCTTTTAATTACTGCATCTAGAGAGTAATGATACTTACCCTGCCATTTCAGAGAAAACCAAGCTTTGCACAACAAGATCCATTCTGATGTGTGGAGTTAATCATGCTGTTCTGTGGGATGACAGAAACATAGTCCACTCCAAATGTATGATAAATAGTGATGGGAAAGACCAGAATAGACGTGGGCTCTTTTGTTTGTTTATATTTATTGCAAGAATATATCAATAAGCTTTTCAGATTCTATTGAAATACCATTTTTCAAACGTGTAGGGCATGGCTAAATAGATTTATAAGGAGTTGCCATATGGCTTTTGTCTGTAAGAGGGGCTTTGTTTTACATAGGGAGTTTCTAGAGCATTTCTGGAGAATATTTGAAAAAAGATTTAAATAGGATCAAAGCTAAATCACTGCTTTGTTTGGGTTTTGTTTGGTTTTGGTTTTGGGTTTTTTTGGTGGGTTTTTTCTTTTTCTTTTTTTTTTTTTTTTTCTATTTTCCTTCTCTAGTGTTGTACTAGGAAGCAACAAGGTGATTTTGGTAATACTTCTTAAGAATTCTCTGTAAGGTGGAAAATGAAAGTAAAATTTTCAATCTAAATGAATAAAGATCCTCCAGGTTGTGAGGAGCTGTTGAAGAAGATATGTAATGAAAACTTACAAGACATATCAATTAGAAATCTTCATTATTTCCAGATTGTGCTGTTTTCAGTCCAAGATCCGAATTGTCATAGAGTGCCTTCAGTTTGTTGTACTAGTCACTGAAGTCCAGCAATGCTAAGTATGCCTTATCAATGTCATGACGCAGCCGTGTATCGCAGAGGAAGAAATTAAGTAGTTGAATAAATCTACCCAGATAGATTCCAGGTTAAAATCATTGTCAAGGGAAATAGTAAAATTGATAAGCCGAATGGGATAATAGGAAGGTAAAAGAATCAATATGTCTATTTAAGGAAATACTAATGGAATTTTATTAATAAATACTCTGATTTTTATTTCATTTTTCTCCCAAAGTAGTTCACTAGTCTATAATAGAATCGCTTACTTTGAATCATGTTTTGAGCTCCATGTGCTGCTGGCATTGTTTTTACATTTCGTAGCTGTAAACTTGATTACACTAACAGCAACAATATTTAAGCTGACATAAAACGTTACAGAGGCATCATGTGTGAGCTTGACATATGCAGTTATTGCTTTAAGTTTTTTCATCACTTGCAGTTTTCACTTTGTCTTTATTGAATTACTCGCTTCTAAACAGATGGTCATGTAAATATTTGATCCTGTAAATGTACTGTAAGGAATCAAGCAATTAAATATATTTTCACCGTATTGCCAGCTTTGGCACCACTAGCTTAATTCCTGTATCTCATTTTTACAGATGAAATATGCATGCACATATATAAATGTCAAAGAAGTCAATAGATATCTCATTTTGTATATTGTGTTCATTATTTAGGATTCCAGTCAAATTGAATTACTGAAGGAATTAATGGATCTTCAGAAGGATATGGTTGTCATGTTGCTGTCCATGCTGGAAGGTAGTTAAAACTTAATTTGAAATCCTCTTCAGAAGTTGTTCACAAAGTTTTTAGCTTTGTGATTTTCTTCATGTGAGAAACAATGCTTCATTTTCCTTTTTAATTTTTATGTCTCAATTGTGAGAAGAGTTGTTAGGTCTTAAAGTAAATGGGAGATTTATATAGTGTAGTTGACACAGTTTACATTAATTCTGAATGCCAGAACTGTTTAAAATCCAGCTCTGGCAGAAATTCTACTTTGTTTCCATTAAACGGCTTCTCTTTTGGCTTAGGTGAAAAGTTTTCTTACTATTGAAGTTGGAATTCTGCGTTCTAGGAACTGAACCATTTATCAACCATTTTATTAACAAACACCTTTACTATATTGCATTTATTTTGGTAGTGATTTTAGCCATAAAGTACAGACTTTGATTTGTCTAGTGACTTGGTTCAAGGTCCTTTATAGGTAATACCCAAAATTATGGTTCCCCAGAGAATGTGATCATTGTCAGGAAATACTACTGTTTCTTTAGCTCCTTTACGGTACTGTATTACTGTTTCCAATACTAGAATAACCAGACATGCATATAGGTGATCCAAAGATCTGGTTTGCTTCTTACACGTATCCTATCACATTTATTTTCTTGAGAAAACTTAAAAGAGCAGTAAATGCAGCATAGATTGCAGTGTAGCATGCATCGCTACTGCTTTTCTCCTAGAAGGCCACTGAGAAGCAAATTTCTTAGTATTTTAGGCTGTGCTTCATGAGTAACCTACAGAGCTACTCATCCTAAGAAGTATGACACTAGTTCTGTCTATGTTGCACTATAGTAAATTTCACACTATGCTGTCTCATGTTTAGTACTATATTAAATGTAACAGATGTCTCTGTGTAGGGCTTGTTAGTTTTTCCTTTCTTTAATGGCTAATAATAATTTACTTATGTTTTTTCCAAGTCTTAGGGTAGTGTTATTAGTAAAAGATTTCTGATTTTATTGCTAGCTTTCTCATGTGAGTGTGTTAGCCAATAGTTTATTATTCTTACTTGTTTGATCATTTCACTAGTGATTATTATTCACTTTTCTTTGCTAAAACATTTACTGCTATCAGCATCTCTAACTTCATGTCATTGCATATAGGTAATGTTGTGAATGGAACTATTGGCAAGCAGATGGTCGATATGCTTGTGGAATCGTCCAGCAATGTGGAGATGATTCTGAAGTTTTTTGATATGTTCTTAAAATTGAAGGATTTGACTTCCTCTGATGCTTTCAAAGAATATGACCCTGATGGTAAAGGGTTAATTTCAAAGAGGGATTTTCACAAGGCAATGGAAAGCCACAAGCATTACACCCAGTCTGAAACTGAGTTTCTGCTATCATGTGCTGAAACAGACGAGAATGAGACTCTGGACTATGAGGAGTTTGTGAAACGATTCCATGAACCTGCCAAAGACATTGGTTTCAATGTTGCTGTTCTCCTGACCAACCTGTCAGAACACATGCCCCATGATACCCGCTTGCAAACTTTTCTTGAACTGTCAGAGAGTGTGCTGAATTACTTTCAGCCTTTCCTTGGACGCATAGAAATCATGGGCAGCGCGAAGCGCATTGAACGCGTTTATTTTGAAATAAGCGAGTCAAGTCGGACTCAGTGGGAGAAACCTCAGGTGAAAGAGTCAAAGAGACAATTTATATTTGATGTTGTAAATGAAGGCGGGGAGAAAGAAAAGATGGAGCTTTTTGTTAATTTCTGTGAGGATACCATCTTTGAAATGCAACTGGCTGCCCAGATCTCTGAATCAGATCTAAATGAAAGGTCAGCAAATAAAGAGGAGAATGAGAAAGATAAGCCTGAGGAACAGGATCCTAGAATGGGTTTCTTCTCTCTTGTGACCATGAAGTCAGCATTAGTAGCTCTTAAATATAATCTAATGACTCTTATGAAAATGCTCAGCATGAAGAGCCTAAAGAAACAGATGAAAAAAGTGAAGAAAATGACCATGAAGGACATGGTCATGGCTTTGTTTTCTTCCTATTGGAGAATTTTGATGGGCTTACTACATTTTGCTTGCAGTGTTGTCCGGGGCTTCTTTCGCATCATATGCAGTTTGCTGCTTGGAGGAAGCCTAGTAGAAGGAGCAAAGAAAATCAAGGTTGCTGAGCTATTAGCTAATATGCCAGATCCCACTCAGGATGAGGTGCGTGGGGAAGGAGAAGAGGGGGAGAGGAAGCCAACAGAAGCTGTATTACCTACAGAAGACTTGGCAGATCTGAGAACTTTATCAGATGAGAGTGATTTACTCTCAGATATATTTGGTTTGGATTTGAAACGAGAAGGTGGACAGTATAAATTGATCCCTCACAATCCAAATGCCGGTTTGAGTGATTTACTGGGCACTCCATCCTTAGCTCCAATGCCTGAGGTGCAAGAAAAAGTCCAGGTATCTGTATTTTTTATTTCTTCTGTATGTTTCTCTCTTTCATATGTTATCTGTAGTTTTGAAACAAAATTTGCATCTGTGTTTTTCTCAGTTTTGTGACATGTTCTTTAGGTAATCAACCATAATTACTGGTGTTTACCCTCTCTGATGTCATAAACTTGAATTGTCACAGCCGCCTTCTGATTCAGTGTTAAAATGTCTCTTCATTAATGTAAATTGGAGGATCATCTTCTTTCAGGGTTTCAATTGTTGGTTTGTTGTTGTTGGTTTTTTTTAATAAAAAAGCCTAACATTTTGCACTCTGTGTATCCTTTTAACTAACATTGTACTGAATAATAGTTTAGATGCTTTTATTTAATCTTTCTCTAGGAGCAGGTGAAAGAAGATGAAAAGGAAGAAAAGGAAGAAACAAAATCTGAACCTGAAAAAGCAGAGTATGTATTACTTTAACCTCTGATCCTATGAAATGTTTCTTTCACTGAAAAAAACCACCTTGATTTGTACTTACTTCTTTGCCTTTAATTTTGTGTCCATTCCAACAGTTAGGATTTTTAACCCTCATCCACATCCATGCATATTTGCAAGGAAATGGCATGTAAATAGCATCACTCTGAGATTTTATGAATTTCCCTCTTGCAGCAACATCCTTTCTAATATCAATTTAGTTTCTTTTATTTTCAATTTTTGATTGATTACGTTTTTGTTGGCAAGTCTGAAAGATAGAAGAAAATTTCTTGGAAAAATTGTAAGAGCACCTGAGTTCCTGAAACTTATTATCCATCAGTGGTAGAGACTGAATCTTTTTTGCCCCTCCCATTTGCTATGACCTATTTTGAGTTATTTGGATTTTGCAAAACCTTAATATTGCAATGTAATTTTAGTGAATTACTGAGTACTCTCATGTCTTTGTGAAGAACTAGCGTTAGCATTTGATAAATGATCGTTTTAAACTTTTTAGGATACATTAAAATTTAATGTTAAGGAGATTAGCTCAGAATAAAAAGAGTGGAAAGCAAAACCATAATGCTTGGTTTTAACCAGTAAAATGTATGGCACTCCATCCCTGTATTTTATGGTTTCTGATACATGTATGATTCTGATATGTGTACAGTGCCTGTAGCTGATACTTCACTGTCAAAATTCTAGGTGGGTCCCTTGGTCTCAAGCCCTATCCTTATTGCTCTCCTGGGATGACACTTGCCCATAACAAAAACTCTTCTTCCTAATCAGTACAGCAAATTTCTAGACAGTATAATTTTGTGAAGGAGAGTCTTGCTGACTTTTGAAGGTCATTTCGCTGTGGATTGCTCAGCTTGGCCGTGTGAGTTGCAGTCATACCTGTGTTCTCTGTGACGATTGCAGTGCCTGGCACTATTAGCTGCCCTGAAGCCACTCCTAACATAAGCCAAACTTTCACTTGACACGTGAATTTTAGTAAGAGTGTATTTTAGTAAGAGAAGCAGCTTAGGACATTGGCTATTCTGTTTGTATATAGGTATAGAGAAATTAATAATATAACTTTTAAGTTACCTCTCACTCTGGTTTAGCTTCAAATGGACTTCTGTGATCCTTTCATCTATCATGCTGTCAGGTCAAATTAACTTTTAAGATGATTCACCATTCCTTAGATCATGTGTATGGAGAAGGCAGTCCCCTAACTATGACTTTCTATAATTGGGCAGCACACTGATAATCACACATCAAATGCTGTCAAGCTTTCTTAGTCCTCTTTCCTCTTGAAGTGAGTACTTATGAATTCCACCATTGGACAGAAATTTAAAAAGTGAGGTTTGGATTATAAATACAAGAACCAAAGTTTTCTGTAGCCTTTGTGGGAACCGGGTAGTTCCAAGTGCCTAAAGTTGGAGGGGAGACAGTGCCAAATACAGGCTGTCAGCTTACAGACATCTGTCAGCACAAGTATTAGCTGCACAATTATGAAGCAGACGCAGGTAATAAGGTTGGTAGATTGTTGGCTACCTGCCGGTTAGCATTCTCATTTCAAGGTGCCAAACCAGTAAGTTTAATTATCTGTAGGCTTTAACCAGACCTTGCCAGCTCTTTGGACTGAAGAGACATATGTCCTCTTTATTCAGATGTGTGAACTGCATGAGTCATGACTACTTGAGCCTCATGAAAAGATGCAGTGGACTCTTTCGGGGTGTGGTTTAAGTTTTTTGTTTAGCAATTTTATTAACTTGACATGTTATTTTGGCTTAATTTGTATCTTAAGAGGAGAAGATGGAGAAAAAGAAGAGAAAGCCAAGGAAGACAAAGGAAAACAGAAATTAAGACAACTTCATACTCACAGATATGGAGAACCAGAAGTTCAGGAATCGGCTTTCTGGAAGAAAATCATTGCATACCAACAGAAGCTTCTTGTAAGCTGTTCTCTAGACTATGTGTTTAGCTGTTGGCAGGGATGTGTTCCATCATGTAAATTCTACCAATGTAAAGGCAAATTTGCACCTGATAAACCTCATTTTTCTATTACCATCATCTATAAAAAGGGCATAAAGGCAAAGGTTTAACTCCAATGTTAGAGGAAAGAAACACACAAATAACTTAGTAGACATGATATTAATTCTTGGGAAGACAACTGTGGTCCAAAACGTAGACCTTCAGAGATGCCTGTCCATCACTGGAAAACAGCCATGCATTTTTATGTGAATAAAATGCCCAGATTTTCACATTTTGTGAGCCTGTAGAATTTGTCTCTCCATGAGAGGCAACTATCCTATTTATAATTCTATTAAAAAGCTCTACAGGGGAAACAAACAACCCATGCAACAACCTAGTAAGTATTGTGGCATCATTACAGGGCTTTGAGCAACCTGGTCTACTGGAAGGTGTCCCTGCCTATGGCAGGGGGTTGGAACTAGATGATCTTTAAGGTCCCTTCCAACCCAAACCATTCTATGTTTCTATGAAATTAAGAAAAGTATATTTATGTTCTGTTTCTATTTTCAGAATTATTTTGCACGAAACTTTTACAATATGAGGATGTTGGCATTATTTGTTGCTTTTGCCATCAACTTCATCCTGCTTTTCTATAAGGTAAACTTGTCAAAATACTATTTTTCAAGTTGTATACTGAAAAACATTCAGGTTTTGTAGGCGGTACACTATGGTAAAACTGCCTAGTCTACAGATTAAATACCTGCTTCATACTGCCACTTCAGAAATCTAACACAGTAGGAGCCAAAGTGTTTATTTGAGGTAATAATAGACTTCCAGTACACAAAGCTATTTCTTTCTTTAGCTATTTCTAAAAGCCTGTGCTGCAGCAGAGGCAGCATACTGAAAGGCATACCCATGCCTCAGACTCTCCATTTCACAGTACAGTGACTCAGCCAAGCCCAGCCTTCACTGGCAACTTAAACTAATAAGTGTCCACTGAGATATTTTTTTGTGCCATTATGCTCCCCTGAGAGGGTGTGTACAGCAAATAGAAGGCACATCATCTTAAGCTGCCTAGAATATCATTGATCTTATTTGTCAAGACTTTTAGTATTGTTAATGCAACTCTAGAGTCTTCAGACTAAAACTGTTTTTTGTCAGAGCCCTACTGATAAGAGCTACGCATAGGATTATCAGGAGCTGACTGGATTTCTTCCTAGAGGGTTATGCCATTTCTTGAATTTGAGGTGATAAAATTCAGCAAGGTTCAAATTTGCTACCATGGGCAGAGAGTAAAAGAAAAAAAAAAAATGAAAATGCATGCTATCACAGATTCCTGTAACAAGATTAAAGAGTCTCTGTGAGGTATTCTCTGTGGACATATTTACGCAAAAAACGCCTAAGTTTCCTTTCAATTATATTGTCCTTGTTAGCATTGTTTTCAGTTACACTACTTAGCTTGTAGTAGTGTAAAGCTCCTGTCAAAGGATTACAGCTGCAGTATTAAGATTAAGTGATTTTAACAGGTCTCCACCTCTGCTGAAACGGAAGAAAAGGAAGTTCCTGTGGTGTCTACTGGTGAAAGTACCAAGCTGAACAGCCTGGAAAGCGATGACGAGAGGGTCATTGCAGTGCATTACGTCCTGGAAGAAAGCAGTGGCTACATGGAGCCCACACTGCGGATTTTGGCCATCCTACACACAGTCATCTCATTTTTCTGCATCATAGGGTATTACTGTTTGAAAGTAAGGAAAAATGAACACTGCTTTTTCTTCAATCTCTGAACTTTTTTATCCATTGAGTGCTATAAATATGAAAAAAGTCATAGCAACTTTGTTTAAGCAGTTTGAGGGACCGTGTAAAGAAACACTATTCTGTTAGTGTAACCTATGCAGAAATTGTATGTTTTGTGATGTGGGAATTCAGAAACTTACAGGCCAGAGCCTGATTTGCTGTGCTGACACAGGATCATAGGATCAGCATTTGACCATTGCCATGTTAGCCATACAATTACAGCAGAAGCAGTTTGTGACTGTCATAGGCAAGCTGTGAGTACCCATGGCCAGAGGAAGCTAGATGACAGTGTCTGTGTTACTAGTCTGTCAACTGGGTCATTTTAAAACATGCAGCATTTTGGACTACCACTGCTGCATGTTGAGTCTATGGACAATGCCTTCTTTTCATACACGCTCTAGTCATAGTGTTTTGCCAGGAACTTAAGCATCTTTTAAAGGAATGTCCTGCTGAAGATCTCTTTAGGGATGTAAGAAATAAAGATGCCACATTTACTGGTAAAATGCTGCTTCTGATTTAGGAAGACCAAATGGTATAAATCTCTGGAGATGGGAGGAGTATATCTGGGATATACTACCCCCATTTTTACACTCTTCCTGAGACAAAAACTATAGGTCGAAATGCAAGATAATATTAAATTAAATGGACCTTTGCTATGATGCAGTATGGCTGCTAATTTGTCCTTATAGGGGTTTTTTTAAGCTTTTATGTGGTCCTCATTTTTTTTTCCTCGTGTAATGGATATTACGTTTTCTATGCTAAAAAGACACAATCTGCATTTGTAGTTGAGGCAAATAGTCCTCATACAACTGCACTAAATGATCAATTTTAATCTCTACCTTAAGCATCTCTGCACATCAATAAACACTGAAATACATTTTCCTGTTTCGGTGGTTGGCACACAGCATGAAAACCTAGATTTCTGGCTTTTGAGATGTCCTCCCACCTTATAGCTTTTTTTTTTTCCGACTATGACTTTTTATGCTACTTTCCCATGTTGTCTTTTCAAACTACATTTCTTTTCTAGCCAGAAGGGAAAGACTTTACTTATTATCTGCCGTAATAAATTACCTTCTTTCAAATTCTGAAACCCTGAATAAAAGACCAAATATGGTTTCAGTCTCTTTTCTTTGGAGATATACTGCTTTCAAAATTGAAAATCTTTGTAACTACATGTCTGTGTATGATACGTTTGCTTCTGGAGATTGCTTTGCATGGAATTCACTACATTTTTCTCAGCTGTGTGAAAATAAGATTCAAACTGTTGTTATCATATCTAATGCAATCACCATGTTGCTTAAGCAGTCTAATTTTTATTATTACTATTTCAATATATTCATGCCCAGTCTTGACTAGTAATACAGTCAAGGACAGTAAAGCAGGGTGGGTGAACTTTGGGGACCTGTGAAATAATTCCAGGGAAGGGTATGGTTTATTTTTTGTGGTAAGAGATTTCTAAGAAAAATCCACTCCGCTGGGACCACTAGTTAGATCTGCCTTCTCGGAGTGTGCTTTGAACATCAGCCAGCTAATGAAAGAGACTTGTGGGTAAAGCCTGATCCTTACTGCTCAGGCATCTCAACTGCTGGCAAAGAGCTATAGAGCAAAAATCAAGTATATGGAACGTGAATGTGATTTAAGGTTTTTTCTTTTTACTGTTTCTGGTCTTTCTTTGCTCTGTGCTGTGAAAACACTTTGCTTCCCACTATGAAACCTCAAGAATTCTTTAACAAATGAAAGGCAACCTCTAACAGCTCTGGATATCAAAATGCACTTCAAAAGTGTGATCCCAAATTCTAAGCATTTTGAAAGTGTTTTTATTTTAGCTTTCTTTCATTTGTCTGTCTCTAATAACTGCATAGCACTGAAGAACTAATTTTTTTTGAAGGATCCCTTTTCAGGGTGTTTGGCCGTCTTTTTGCAACTGTGTGGTACACTGTGGTTATGTGATTCTGAATGACCAGGTCCTTGTGCGCCTATACCTTTGAGGTGTTCTAGTCAATTGTCAAGTCTTTTAATTTTTTTAAATACTACTTTTGCTTTGTTCAGTTCCCATACTTAATTTTTCATAACAACCAGCTTTTCTCAAAAATTTGCACACATGTCAGTGCATTTTAAATAATTCCTGATATCTTTTTGAACTGCAGGTTCCACTGGTTATTTTTAAGCGAGAAAAGGAAGTAGCAAGGAAATTGGAATTTGATGGATTGTATATAACTGAACAGCCATCAGAAGATGATATTAAGGGACAGTGGGATAGACTTGTAATCAACACACAGTGAGTTTTTTATCTACTCTATCTCTTTATCGCTTTTCAAGGAATTGCTCTTCAATCTCCAGAATTACATAGCTGATCATCCATCTTGTTGGAAATAACAGTTAGGGATGTATTTCTAGCAAGGATATGCAAAATATTTCAGGCACCTGTTATGCTGATGTTTACTATTACTTTTTAATCTGATTTATTCCTAGGTTTTTGCTTTAAAATCATCTCTGTTCCATAAAAAAAAAAAAAACACCTACTTTTTTTTTTCTTTTTTGCAAGCACAGTGATGATTTTGTATTGCTGTTCAGTTCAAAAATGAACTGTGCTTTGCATCCCTTTAGTGTCCATTGAAGGCTCTCAAGGAAAATATTTAAAGTCCCAGCTCTGCCTGATGGGACTTGAGATCCAGCTGCTTTAGAACCCTGTCTGCAGGCATTGGCTTTGCCACTCTTTGTCAGCCGCATTAACATGGTAGGCTGAATGCCAGTTGGCAACTCATTCCAGTGACTTCACAAATGATAGCAACAACAAAGAGCCTCTTAGAAATTAAATCAGTTTGTAATTTTTATGATGTCATAGTAATGACTACATCTTCTCATGACTGTCTAAAATGTAATCTTGTTTATCTGTAATTTTCAGGTCTTTTCCAAATAACTACTGGGACAAATTTGTGAAAAGAAAGGTAAGGCTTATTTTAAAAAATATATATGAAGCATATTAACTAAAAAAAATAAGATCATAAAATAATTCAATGGCGCTAGTTAATAAGTGATGACGTTTTTCACAACTATTTCAATGTGAAATACTTCCCCTGAAAAAAAAAAAAAAATTCTCTAAAATTCCTAATCAAGACACGTGAGTTATTTTAAAAACCTTTTTAAACCAAATAAATATGTTGAGTCATTTTTTTTATTTTGGTTTAGTTTGTTGGTTTGGGTTTTTTTTCCTCAAAAGAAATAACTAGTAGGGGTCCAATACTGTCTTTGAGAATTATTATTTTAAAAAGAGCTTTTCATGTAGCTAGCGTATTCAGAACATACCTTTCCTTTGTGAACCTCACAGTGTAATTTTTTTTCTGTTGGTGATGATATCAAGTTATTCTCCTTCTGGTTGGTTGCTTTCCTTTTCCTGTTTTCACTAAATGAGCAGGAAAAGCTTCTCTTTGACACCCACCTTTTGCTTCAATTGAATTGATTGCAAATGAGCAGGAAAAAAAAAAATAAATTACTGACTGGTACGAGAGACTGAGATGGAAACAAACAGATGAAAATGTTTGTGTATGTTAAACCTCTTGAATTCAGAAACCAGGCTAAAAACCAGATGGTCCACCGAACTGATTCTCTTGAATTTTCCTCCTAACCTTAGGTCATGGATAAATATGGCGAATTCTATGGCCGTGACAGGATCAGTGAGTTACTAGGAATGGACAAAGCTGCTCTCGATTTTAGTGATGCTCGAGAAAAGAAGAAACCAAAGAAGGATAGCTCCTTATCTGCTGTGTAAGCATTTACTTCTGGTTTATTTGTCTGATTTTTGTTTGTTTTTTGCTTGGGTTGGGGTTAGTTTTTTGGTTTGGGGTTTTTTTATATGTTAAAATCAAGCATTCAATTGAATTTTCTTGTTGCTGTTTTATATATAGCTATAAAGATAAAACAATTCATGAGTTGAATGGTGTAGTGAATTTATTTCATTATAGACAACTATATGGAGGAAGGACTCCACTGTAGTTTATGTATGAAGATGTAGTTTAGTGCACAGCTACTTGAATGCATCACATTTTCACTGTTTTGATAGCGTCATTACAACTGGGCTGGAAACGCCTTTTCACAGTTTTCTCAGTTCAGCTCAGCTGGAAAGAATGGGCAAAATTGGCACTGTGTGTTCTGATTATAAAGAAACGATGGAATAAATTTAAGTGATAGTGACCAGTAAAATCTAGGAAGATGAATGATTAGGTCTTCCTATTTTTTTACAATTTGTTTGTTTCTTTTTTTTTTTCCCCAAACTCTGTATTTGCCTATCATCTGAGAGACAGACCTAAACAAAAGCCCATAGACATTTAGAGTAATTGTGTTCCTTTTCATTCTTAGGGAAGGGACATACACAGGTTTTGTATAGCAATGCAAAATTTTTTTTTCCAGTTCTGCATTGTAAAATAAGATATTCAAATAGATAGAATATATTTTAACAGAAGGACTTTTAATGCTATAATGTGTCTGCTTATAGCTTGCTTTAAAAGCAACATTTTATTAATGCTTTGAAAGCATTGTATGCGGTAGACAGTGGGACCACTACTAGATAAGAATTGCATTGAAGCAAGGGCTGATTTTTTTAAAGGTGGATCTTTAATATCCATCTTTTGTAAAGATGGATGAATAAACCTGGAGTCCATTTAAATAATCGGGTACAGTTATAAGGCCAAAGGAGTCTGTGGCATTACAATACTAAATAAAATTTAATATTGTGGCAGAAGTACTTGAGGTTAGAAATTATTTTGTATTTTTATTACTTTTATTATTGGTAAAAAAAGAAAATTATATTTGTGAGGAAATTTGAAATAGTGTTTCTGTGAATACTGTTGAAAAAACAGACCAGAGTGAAGGCTGCTGGAACATTTAATTTCAAAATCAGGCCTGAAGAATGCCAGTTTTTTCTTAGATTTCTAATGTCTACTCCATGTTATATGTGTAAAAAAAAAAAAAAAAAAAATTTAAATGAACCCTGACCTCATCCATCTTTCATGTCCTCCCTGGAGAAATCATTCCATACTTATAACTGATGTGGGAAAATAAACAAATAGGACAGAAATATACAGAATCGTAAGCAGATCCTTGCAGAGGGTTTGTGTAGGATACCTTAAGGTAATAATCTATACTATATGCTGTATCTCCAAGACAGACAGATAACTTAAAGACACCTAGTAACTCACTGGTTTGGTTTGGTTCAGTGCTTTCTTTTTATAATGGTCAACTGGCACCATTTTCTATGACATATCACATGCTGATGTTCAGTGCCTAGCATAAAAGGAACGGTATTTCTACACAGTGCAATAAAAATGATAATATTTCCTACCCAGTTTACTCAGTAATAAGTAATGAATGTTCCTAATCTGATAGGATGCTTTCTATTGTACAAATATTAACAGAAGATCTTCCTAAACACCTACACTGAAACTCGTTAATTTTGGTAATTATGGTAAAAATAATTAATCATGGTAAGAATGATCATATTTTCATGAATGATTTTTCTTATAATTTTAGACAGATGAGTCATCTTTTTGAACTGTTTTCTCTGTCAGATTAGCCTCCTGAAACAATGTGAAAGGACCTTTAACAGAAAATTTTAGCATCTGTTAAGAAAGTTCATGCGAAGAGCTAACTAATTAAAACTGAATCTTCCCAGTTTTAGTTTGTCTATCATTTTGGAAAAAGGTTAAATACTGCTGCAAGGCTATTTTTCAGTTTGAAATTAAAATAATGATAGTTGTTCCTCAGCTGGCAATGCCATGCAGCTGCTCTGAACAGCTCTGATGTACAAACATTAAAATGATTGAAGCTGAATAGTTCAGAGTATTCTGATTCCAGTTAACATTAGCATAATTTGATTGACTGAGGATTTTTTTTTAAAGGGAAGAATAATTTCTGAAAACTTGCTATGTTATACTTGGAACAGCTGAATGCAGTAGGCCTTAGGAAAGAAGCTGTAAAAAGCCTAGGTGTTGTTGAAGGTGACGAAATACTAGTGCAGGTGGCAGCCAAACATAACACAGGCAATGTCTCACAATTTTCCTGTTGTTTACTCCCACTGTGCATTCTCACACCATGCCATTCTTCACTGTTGCTGAACTCAGCTGCTACTACAACTACAGTACTACAGTATATGACAACCTGTTCAGTGGTGCAGAAGTCAAATTTCATTCAGTCTAGGAAACTAACCTAAAAGAATACTACCTAATGATATTCCAAGGGAAACTTGAAACCATACTGTTCGTTTTTGATTCACAGCCCTGGAGCTTAATTTCTGTATGGTTTCATACTCTTTTAAGTCTTTTTGCTGCTTGATCAGGGTAGTGAGAAGAAATAAACAGGCCAATGCAGTATTATGCATGTAATCGTTGGTTTGCTATCTGTATCAGATGTACTTTAAAAATTAAGATATGGAAAAAATGAACAGTCCTGTCCATAAGCAGTCTTGTTTGTAGTATTTAATATATGAAATGAATAGGTAGAATGTGGTCACAAGAATATGCGAGACACTAGAAGTGAGTGGTACTAGGTCAGTATATTAGGTATTAGGTCAGTAGGTCTGACAGTATAAAGTAAGAAATTGCCGCAATAATATATTCAGAAATAAATTTCAGGAGGTTTTGGTTCATTTTACCACCTGAATACATTACTGAACAGTATTTGAATACGAAACTGTTCTTAACATTTTTTACGCCCCCCTTCCCCCCTCCCCCCCCCCCATTCTAGGTCAGTTTTCTATAAATTTTGATTTCTCAAATTTGGGGCTGGAAAATTTTCTTTTAACTTGGGGTTGATGAAAACTGTATCAGCAGCTCTTAGCTGTGCTAGACTGTTGTTGGAGAAGCCATTTGAATGTTCAAGAAGCATTCCTGGTTTTGGTGAAATGGCAGCATGCTAGATTCATCTTTGAGTACTCTGTGGTATCTGGAGCATAGCACAGTTTGGGGACCTTTGAGACTAGCATGATTCTAATAATTTATTTCAAGATATGAATGCAAGTTTTGCTATAGATGCATCTTTCCACCCTTGTAAATTTGAAAGAAAAACCCCCAAACTTGTAGGTTTTATTTCTCTAGTGTATGTAGTTTGTTTGTTATACAAATACTATCTCCGCAATCCTAATCAGACAGTAAATGTCATCCACTGACTATGGCCTGAATCACCATGGAAGAAACTCAGATGAAGCCTTAGGCTTTAGTTTCCACAGAGTTGCTATCTATCATGAAGGGAATAATGAAGCTAAACCAATTGCTGACCATGCCATCAAGGCACCCAGTTAGCTGTGATCAGTTCTCATTCTTTAAAAAAGTTTTATGCCACCTTGTGGGAAGTTCACTATGAGGGTCGTGAGGCACTGGAGCAGGTTGCCCAGAGAAGTTGTGGCTGCCCGATCCCTGGCAGTGTTCAAGGCCAGGTTGGACGGGGCTTGGAGCAATCTGATCTAGTGGGAGGCATCCCTGCCCATCACAGGTTCCTTCCAACCCAAAGCATTCTATGATTCTGTATAAGTTCTAGATTTGTTAACCTAGTAATTTGTTGCCTTTGCATACAGAAAAAAAAACCAACCAACCAAACAAAACGAAATGAAATGGTTAAAAAAAAGTTCAAGTCTGTTAAGTCTGTTGCATCTTATTTAACTAGATAAAAGACCCTAGAATTCACCATTAGTCTCTATGCTTATGTTATTTCTGTCTTTATAGAGCATAAGTAATACAACACACTCTTTTACCTGCTCTGAGCTAAATGTGTAGGCCTGTGAAAGTTCAGTGGAGGCGAATAACTATAATTCATTTGAATAAATGGCAAAAAAATTGATCCTAAATGAGTTATTATATAATCTAAATGTTTTCCTCATAGAATTAAAATGTATGTGTGAAATAGGCAAATTTGAGAGCAAGGGTCAAATCTTTCATATATCAGAAAACTTCTACTACATTTCTTCTGCTTTTCCCTTTTTGTTCAAGTAGACTAATACACTTCAGAAGGAAAAATGAATTCTCAGTTAAAATAGACTGTAGACTCTTTGGAGTAGAGGTCTTGATCTAAGTATGATTTAATGCTTTTTTCAATTTAGTAGCTCCATTTATATCTATGTAGTGTTTGTACTATTTTACAGGAGACTCAACTTGAGTCTTTTGCCTTTTAGCTTTATGTGTAAAAATGGTGTTAATATTTTATTGTACTAAAGGATAAATACTGTGTAATATAATACAAGTAGGAACTTGGTATTTTAATGGCAAAGTATTCCTTGGGAGTGTCATATTCAAATAAAACCATTAAGTTTGTGTGGTTAGTGGCTTTGGCTATACAAGTAAGAATTTCAGAAATCAGACCTCAACAGGCCAGGGTTTAACTCTTGGTATTCCATCTAAGGATTCACATAATTCCGTATGAACATCTGGCACAGAAGTACTATGTGCCTTCATGTATGGCGGGTGTATGATATCTGTCGGCATTATTTCCACTTGTTTAGTTATTGTCAGCAGCTTTTCTCTTTAGGAACACTAAATTCACTTACATTTTAAAGATAGAAGTAGGACAAATAATGACATTTTTCATGCTATTATTTATATTTGTTCCTGGATTATGATCTAGGTTTAGATATTTTTTTTTTTGTTGATATAATATGAATAATCCAAGCCTTTCCAAAAAGAAAAAGTCAAGTATACATTGTGTTTGCTAAGTTGTATCACTTCTCTGTAGAGGATAAAAAAATGCTTCAAGTGAATTAATGGTTTTAATTCTAGTGCAAAAAATGTAGCCTAAAGTTCAGATATTTATTTGTGTTGGTAGAGTGAGAAGAGAATTAATACTTCAAGGTATTAATTAAAGAAATACAAGGGAAAAATTTGGGGAGAACAGCTTACAGTAGTAGTCTGTACAACGTGAAAGTTTGTTGAAGAGAGCAGTGGAAGCCTAATACAACAAAGAAACAAAAACTGTGGAAGAAACTGGGAGCCCAAACCTGGACCCAGCATTCCAGGTGTGGCCTTACAAGTGCTGTGTTAGAAGGGAAGGGTCACCTCTCTCAACCTGTTGGCAACTCTCCTCCTCATGGAGCACAAAGTACCATTTAGCCTTCTTTGCAGTGAGTGTGCGTTGCTGGCTTATGCTCAACTTGCAGTCCACCTAGATCCCCAGGTCCTTTTCTGCAAAAGCTATTAATGTACATTTCTCTTTCATTCACGTTTATTCCTGATATTAGTGGGAAAAGCAAAGGACACAGGCTCCAAGATTCATTTCACCTCACTCTGTCTGTCTTTAATGTCGCCTAATTGTATCACCCGAGGTGTGCTAGCATAACTAATGGTATAAAACCAGTCCAAATTCTCTGACGTTTTTTGAATTTAGGCTTAGATGGGTCACATTTAAAAAAAATGAAATCTCTTTTTTCCCATGGATTACAAAGACAGTTCATTTATGATAACATTGTAGACATCAATCAGCATTAGTTTTGATGAATCCAAAACAATATTTATAATATATAATTTTTTTTTTTTTTTTTTTTTTTTTTGACAGGACCATTCCAGAGTAGAAGTGTGAATTAGGTCCTGATGTATTTCACCTTTTGGCGAAATAGATCAGCTATTGTGTCCTATATTTATGTGACAGTACACTTCTCTACAGATTATGTTGCATATTTTCCTATTGTGTTTTGTTATAAAATGAAGTTTATTTATTTATTTTTACAGGCTAAATTCCATTGATGTTAAGTATCAGATGTGGAAATTAGGAGTTGTTTTCACTGATAATGTAAGTTCATCAGATTATATGTGTGTGTATACGTATGTCTATGTATGTATGTATATATTCACTTTCTAGAAGGCAATATACACTTGTTAACCCGAAGTGCTTCAAAGAGAGGTATGAAAGATTCTGGATTGTATTTAATTTACTACATAGATGAAGAAAATCTTGGAAACTTTGAAAGACATTGCTGAAATCTTTTCCCAGTTACATAGGTTTTAGACTATTCCGTCAATTCCTGTCCCCTTCTGATATGCTTTATTCAGAAGCAATGAGCAAGCACTGCACTGTAGAATTAGAAGACTAACTATTTAAATTTTAATTGCCATTTTTCATATTGTTCATAAACTTTATGAACACTTTAATATTCCTGGAGCACAATCAGATTGGTATAGCTAATGTATGTGGAATTGCTAAAATTTGTGAGTCTTATGATTATTGCTTGCCTAACTCAGCTTATATTACTAGTGGAAAAAATGGTGGGTAACAAACAATTTTAGAACTAGGACTACTGAAGAATGAAAGTGTAATCTGACTTTAGATCAGAAAGACTAGAACAAGAAGTCTCTAGTTCTACAGACAACATGATCTGTAAAGAGCTAGAGCTTGTTCAGTATTAGGGGTTTTTTTCTAAGGGAGGAACTGTAATTTCTGTTATAAAAATGTAAATTTCATTAAGTCCAGTAAAAATTAAATGATAGCACAAATGATGAAATTAACATTTGTAGTAATAGTAAACTAAAGTAATACTTACATGTTTACATAGTAGCTTTAGTAGTTTGAACTATAGAATTCCTTTTGTTGCTTGCAGAGTCTTTTCATGTCATTAACCACCTTAGCTCTTTAATATTTTAATGTAATTATTTAGAAATTCGTAAACAAAGAAATCATTTAAATCAGAAGAACTTTTTACATTAGAAACATTTAAAAATAAGGGTTTGGCAAACTTCAAAGTTTGTTTTTACAAATTAAAATTTAGAATATGTCAATTTTGACTGTGTCTGGTGAACTCTTTATTTGCTGATTTAACATTTTTGCACAGAGAAAATTCTTAGCTCTCTAGCGAATTCCATGTTAAAAAAAAAAAAAAAAGTTTTCTAGTTAAAGAAAAGCACATTCAAGCAGTTTCCTTACTGTTTTGAATTAAGTTAAAGATAATAGCCATGAGTTTTATTTTGTGATGTATTTGTTTTTTTCTGTTAGTCTTTCCTTTACCTAGCATGGTACATGACCATGTCAGTCCTTGGCCATTACAACAATTTTTTCTTTGCTGCTCATCTACTTGACATTGCAATGGGATTCAAGACATTACGAACTATCCTGTCATCAGTGACGCACAACGGCAAACAGGTATCAGCTGTCATCTCTTTCCAGCTATTTTACTTACAGGGCAGATCTCTCATGACTTAACTCAGGTGCTCTGCAGATTGACAACAGAATTGTTCTTTCACTGTAAAGTTTAGAACTTCGGTCAGTGCGGCAACTAGCCAATGGTATTTATAAGCATAAGAAAGTGGGGCTAGGATGTATGACAGTCTCTCTCTGCTACAAGCAACTGTGTCATAAAGTTGCTGTTAAAAATTTTTTCAAGTTTCATCTAAAGACAGGTCCAGTTGAGAGTTACTGTTTCTGTTAGAGGACTGTTGGAGAAACTCAGCTTTTTGATGATAAGAAGTCTTTTTTTACAGAAGCTGTGAAATCTGAAATTAAGAATATTAAGAAATTAAGTCTTGAGGTTTTAGCAAATTATCCAAGTACCTATGAAGTAAGGGGACATTATTTATGATTGGAAATTTTTTAGGTCTGGCAGCTATGCAAGAGAAATACCAATTAGCAGGATATTGCAGTTCACTTCCAGATGCTTTCCGTAAAGCTCAAGGCAAAATTTTAATGGTGCTGCAGCTGAGCAATGGGGCATTTGTTGCTGCTTTTCTGAGGTAGATATTATAATATTAGGAACAGTTAGTTTTATATGTGATTTCATAGATGTAAACAAGATTGTTTCAGTATTAAATGTGTAGAAATACTCTATTGTAATTATATAATAAGTGATATTAAATAGTAGTGCTATTAGGTAGTAAACTTTCACGTTTTTGTCCGATTGTGTGAGGCTTATATAATTCTAATGGATTTCTTGATTCTGTATGTATCCATTAGATTTTTGCAAGATTTGTCTTTGTAATTGTGCTTCTAAAGCATTGTTTTCCTTCTAAATAAAGTGGGTGAAATGCACGACATTTGCATAAAAATATGCAGATATATTACAAAGATATGAGACAGATAAAAAGTAAAGTTTTCCTTCTGCTAGTATATATAAATTATTGCTACTTTCCTTCTCTTCTTGCCAAGAGAACTGTATAGCATAATTCCATGGTGGTGTTATATCCACTCTATAATTTTGTCTTCCAGCTTGTTCTAACAGTGGGATTACTGGCAGTAGTAGTATACTTGTATACAGTAGTGGCATTCAATTTTTTCCGCAAGTTCTACAACAAGAGTGAAGATGGTGATATGCCAGACATGAAATGTGATGATATGCTAACAGTAAGTCTTATTTTGCTTTCTGGATTTTTTCTTTAACTGTTATGGTTTTGACCTGATCTTCTTGTAATTCCTATTCATACAGTCATGTCATAAGCCATCGATAGGAAAGACTAATTGAAGGCAAAGGAATAAATACAAATACAATCCCTAACAACTAGATTATGCCATGTGCATGTTAAACAAACACATCTATAAATGGATAGATGAAATGTGATGGTATTCTTTGCTATAGTTTCTCAAAAAATTAAAAAAAAAAAAAGAAGCTGTGAAGTTGAGCCAAGTCAGTTAAAGGACAGTACTTCTTCAGAATCTTGAGGTTCTACAGGCCGTTTAGGAGGATGGACAAGGCCTTTGATAATTAATTCACGTACTGAAATGCTTGCTTAAGCTTGGAAATCCATCTGTTTCTCTTAGCGAGAATTGCCATGGTTATCTTCAACTGGCAATGCTGTTACTGAAATCTCTCCTGTGCTCAGGAATTTGTTTTGTACTTGGTAAGCCAGTGCCAGGCTTTGCAGTTGTGGATGGTAGGTAGAGGTTAAATCACAAAGAATTTCTAAAACACATTGCTGTTACTATCCTTCTAAAAGCAGTCTTGTACAACAAAGTTAGATCTATTTCAATATGTTATGTAATATTAAACTCTTCCAGGGAACTGACACCATTGAAAAGTTACTGTTATTGTCATTGCTACTTTCTGAAAGGGAGTAAGAACCTTGGAGCTGTCGTTTGCAAAGCTACTTTAAAGTAAAGGAACCAATCCCCTGCTCTTCACCTCTGGGAATGATGTCATCATTTTCTCTTAAATTATAGCACAATAAACTGGAAATTTTGTATTTGCCATCATCCCACATGACTATACTGAGAGGCCTATTGCACCATTTGTCAGATCATTGTCTCATAGTATTAGTCTCAGAATTTTTCCATTACTAACTAGCCTGTCTTCTCCACAAATCTCTAAGTTAGGGGGTTTTTTTGGTTTGTTTGGTCGGTTGTTTTCTTGGGTTTTTTTTTTTTTTTTTGTTTTGTTTTGGGTTTTTTTGTTTGTTTGGGGTTTTTTGGCTGGTGAGGTTTTTTTGTTTGTTTGTTTGTTTTTGTGGGGGGTTTTTTTTATTTTTTTGTTTGTTTGCTTGGTTTGGTTTGGGGTTTTTTTGTTGTGGTTTTTTTTTGTTTTTTCATCCCTGTTTGAAACACTGATGATGGGGAAAGAAATTCACTTTTGAGCTAGGAAAGTGGAAAAGGAGATGACTGTGATGGTAATGGCATTTCCTACTTACACATTACTGAAACGGTCATATCTGAATTATGGTTTGCTGCTGGTCTAAGGTCATTTAGTCTTTGATCTTTCTGACCTGTTACATAATGACAGAACATGAAACCCTGGAGTGTCAGCTGCACAGCGCAGCAACATTTCATCTCCCTCAGAAATATACATAACCTCAAAGGGGAGAAAAAGATGATGTGAATACTTGACACAGTATAGTTCCTAGATCATAGACCAGTCCTGTCAATTACTGAATTTGCAACAATGGGTATTTTTACTTTTAGCAGCAGACAAACATTGTATCCCTTATTTTGTGTTTTCTAGTGCTACATGTTTCACATGTATGTTGGAGTACGTGCAGGTGGAGGCATTGGCGATGAAATAGAGGATCCAGCAGGAGATGAATATGAAATCTATCGGATTATCTTTGACATCACTTTCTTCTTCTTTGTGATTGTCATCCTGCTTGCAATTATTCAAGGTATATGTTTGTAACCCAGGGACTGAAATTGTTATTTTGCAGCACAAAGATCTTAGTGCTATGATAATTGCACACCTAAGATTCAACCAGCGAGGATCATGAAGCACAGATTTATAAAGTAAATCACACCCAGTTGGCTTTTATCCTTACTCTGTTCTTCCTAGTCTCTGTAAAATCAACAGGCTCTTAACTGGATTGGTGGAAGCTAAAAAAGCTCTTTGCTGTGAGAATACTGGCATCACTACAGTTTCTATCTTCTCATTGCCCTTTCTAAAAGCCTGCTGTAAATAATCAGCCAGACTCAGAGCTTGTGGTAAATTGTTTATAACTCTTACTCAAGCAAGAAGTTTTTTTAAAGTGCTTGGGGAGGGTGCGAAATTTTTTATAGTTTGAAGTGGCCTATCTCATGCTGTTTCTTTCTTTATTTTGTGAGTGGCTGAAGAGTAGAGGCCTTAGCTGTCAAGCTTTGAGTGTAATTCTCATCTGGTATTCACCATTTTTACAGCACAGCTGTATTGGTAATGACTGTGGAGTTAGTCCTTATTTGTATTGGTGTAAGAAAAGGGAAAATCATAAATAATTTAGAATCTGAGCCATAGAGCTTGGGGTGGTTTTTCTTCTTCTTCCTGTATCTCCCTGAAATGACCTCTTACTTCCATAAAGCTGTGACAGTGGAACCTTGTACTTCATGACAACCATAATGAGAGAGGATTCACAGAGCTCTCTGCGTCTGTCATGTAATAAATCCCTGAACTCTGGCACTGTAAATAAAACAGAAGTCTCATTTTATAATTCCAAATGATTCTGCTAGCCGTGACAAAGAATACAGAGAATGTGGAGTTACTGAGTGCTTTCTTTGCTTCAGTCTTTACAAAGGCCAGCCATCAGGAATGCCTGACCGTGGAGGCAAGAAATAAACTCTGGAGAAGGGAAGGCTTTCCCTTGGTCAAGGAGCATCAGATTAGAGATCATTTAGGCAAACTTGACATCCACAGACTCATGGGCCTTGGTGGGATACACCCACGAGTCCTGACGGAGCTGGCAGATGTTCTTGCTAAGCCACTCTCCAACATCTTGGAGAGTCAGGAGAGGTGCCTGAGGACTGGAGGAAAGCCAGTGTCACTCCAGTCTTCAGAAAGGGCAAGAAGGGAGGACCCAGGAAACTACAGGCCATTTGGCCTCACCTCAGTCCTTGGAAAGGTGATGGAACAGCTCATCTTGGATGTCATCTCTAAGCATGTGGAGGAAAAGAAGGTTATTAGGAGTAGTCAGTGTGGATTCACCAAGGGGAAGTCATGCTGGAGCAACCTCATAGCCTTCTGTGATGAAATGGCTGGCTGCGTAGATGAGGGGAGAGCAGTGGATGTTGTCGACCTTGACTTCAGCAAGCCTTTTGACACTGTCTCCCCTAACATCCTTATAGGTAAGGTTAGGAAGTGTGGGTTAGATGAGCTGATACTGAGGTGGATTGAGAACTGGCTGAATAGCAGGTAGATAAAGGGCAATGGGCACAAAGTGAAACACAGGAAGTTCCATCTGAATGTGAGGAAAAACTTTTTTTGTTTTGGGCATAACAGAGTATTTTAACAGGCTGCCGAGAGAGATTGTGGAGTCTCCTTCTCTGGAGATATTCAAAATCTGCCTGGATGCGATCCTGTGCAACCTGCTCTAGGTGAACCTGTGTTAGCAGGGAGGTTGGACTAGGTGATCTCCAGATCACCCTCCTAACCTCAACCATTCTGTGATTCAGTGATGTTACTGGTAGCCATTTTCTTCAACTTTCTTTAACTTGCTAATTTTTCTTCACATGTTTTTTTGGTCTTTGGAGTTTTTATTTGCTTTTAGAATTTCTGCACAAGATTCTTGTTTAATATTCTTTGTCAGAGTTATCCCTGGATTTCCAAACATTCTTTGTCACAGTTCTGTTCTTGAACATTAACTATAATTTTAACTTAAACCCTAGGTTTAATTATTGATGCTTTTGGTGAATTAAGAGATCAGCAAGAGCAAGTTAAGGAAGACATGGAGGTAAGAACATCCAATTGGTGAACTATACCCTATTTTCAGGTTTCATGAATATCTGTTTTCAATCAAAATGTTAATGGATAATATTTTAAACTAAGAGGAAAATACAGTTCTGTACATGGTCCAATATCATACATCCTGGATGAGATTCTACTCTCACAGCTCAGTTCCTTAGATGGACATAATAGCTGAGATTTTTTTTTTTTTATTGACTTTTTTGTATCTATTAAAATATAAGAACTTACATAAGCAGTTCTGTTAGTACCCAGTGACATTCTTTTTAGACAATTTTATGAAGAGAAAACTCTGCTAGCATCCAGGTTTTGAATGGCGTTTGCCACTCTATGCTGCCTCCTGTGAAAGAGGTATGCTATGCTTTGACAGGTGCTAGGTGCTATCTTGTATGTGTCTTTGCATGGGACATAAACAAAGGTTGCCTAAACTGGCAACCTTTTTTGATACTCTGCTCTAAGTGTATTTTGGATTTGTTTGGCCATTCCTAGTATGGCTTTTTTAAATACCTCCAGATCAAACATGGCCAGTTTCTTGCTGTCAGTTAAAAGTTGACAAAAATTCAGACAAAAAGACTAACACCTTTTTTTTCTCATAACTTTTTAAATTTTAGACTAATCCCTGTATCTTCTTTTTTGTAAACAAGGAAAATCTTTGTACATTTCTGTATATTATAATGAATTACATGCTTATGGCTATTTAAGTCTTTTGGATCTTCAGACTACAGTGTCAACACTGTCATGTTACACTTCATCTCAGATCTCATTTTCTTTGTTCAGGTAACTTTTGTTCTTTTAATCTACATGTGAAAATATCCTGTACTTGATGGTTTTCTATTCTGTTGTTTAAATATGCCTGTAACACCTAGGGAAAGTGTTGCAAACCTACTGTGTTTTGTAATCTAAACTTTAAGCACATTCAGTTTCAGCTGGACAAGCACAGCAGGCATTGAGGTAAATATTACTGTATGTTACAGTGAGTGCTGCTTACAGTGTTAAAGGAAGAAAAAATCAAAATGAGCTTTGACCATTGTATGCCATTCTTTCTCCTGATAATTGTTCACTTACAGCTGGCAAAGAAGCTATTCTGATGGCAGTTAAACTTTTATTCAAGTGTTTTGTCTGAGGTATATAGTCCCAATCATTAAAAGAAAAGCTTTTTTGTTCAGCACATATTACATATGATGCATTGCTATTTTCAAGGAACTTGTTACATTTTTATTGGCCTTTTCTCAAAGGGGGACAGGGTTATATACAGTGTTGAAATGCTCTGTATTCTTTCTTCTAGACAAAGTGCTTTATCTGTGGAATAGGAAATGACTACTTTGACACAGTGCCCCATGGCTTTGAAACACACACACTACAGGAGCACAACTTGGCCAATTATTTGTGAGTACAGTAAAAATGAACTCCTCACTAACTCATGACCCTTGCGCTTTGAAAGTACCTGATTACCTCTCTTGCATAAGTATGAGTAGTACTGTTTGGCTTTAATGTGCACTCATGCTGTCTGAATGTGTAATTCTGGGAGGATAAGAGTGAGGAGTGAACAAACTTCATTACCTTGTTTCCAGCTTGGTTGTGACGCACCAGATTTGTGTGAGCTAGGAGATGGAAACCGGGAACTTAGTATGTTACTGTGGAGGTGTAAAAGTGAATGTGTTGTGTAAGGTGCAGAAGAACAGTATGACCTGGCCTGGAGACTGATGGAGAGAATAATATACAAGCAAAGGAGTAAGGCAAAAGAGGGAAAGCTTACACTGGACGAAATATTGTGAATGGAGTGCTGAGGCTGACTAAGAAAACCTGGGACAAAGGAGGAGCTAGGGGAACTGGAAAAAGGAGCTAGAGAGGGAAGGGATCAGGCCAAGGGCATCAGGTCCACCTCTGGAAAATCCAAGCAGATCATCGACCACTGAACTTGGTCTTTTCAAATCTGGAAATAAAGCCACTTATCAGGTCCACGATCAGTGTATCATACTGTTTCTCTCCTGTCAAATAGGCATGAAAATCCAGTGACAAAGGGCGTTTTATACTAGTGCTGTCAGCATGAAGCAATAGATAGATTGTGACTTTTATGTCTATGAACTAGCACTGTATGTGCACAGATTAATGATACTGTAAAGTCAAACATCCCTAAAAAGAACTTCCACCTGAAAAACAGGTTGTACAAACAAAATACATTGAAGATACCATCACGTGGGATTTTGTTCCTGCTTACAAATTACTGCACAAATAACGTACAATAACATGCTTATTCTATGTGCATCATCTTAAGGAAATGTTTTTTGATATTTTTGTTCATATTTTTGTTTATATTTTTACATATGGAGAGGATGTCTATTATGAGTGAAATCTTGAAATCATCACCTAGTGTCTGTCAGTTAGCTCAAAACCCCAAGACCAATGTATTTTTAAAATTGCAAGTTCTTTTCTGCTCATGTTGATCTTGAGTTACATACACTAGTAAAATATCCCTAGCCTATAATTTCAATAAGGAAATCTCTTAATCAAAGCTCCAGTGACTGTTCTCTGTCTGCTTCCAAGCTGGTGCTCATTGGCAAGAAAATGTCTGTTATAATGTTAGATTAAAAAGTTTAGATAAATCTTCTTTTAAACTCTGTTGCAATTTACTGTAAATCAAACTGAATCTTTCACATTCTAGCATACTCTTCATTGAACAGTGAGTGAATGTCAAGAGTGTCAGGAAAGTATATTTAGTGTGTCTGGGAATATTATCATAAATTGAACTGTGGAACTTTAAGTTCGTGAGCAGCATTATCACCGTACATCTAAAAAATATCCATCCCTCTGTGGGTTGCCTAATGTATTCATAATTACTGTTTCTTTGCTTGTAGGTTTTTTCTCATGTATCTTATTAACAAAGATGAAACAGAGCATACAGGACAGGTAGGTTGAAAAACTGTATGAATGTCAACAGTTTTTAAATAAGACTGATTCCAAAATAAAATCATTCAGACTTGGCAAAGCTAAGAGTATTCTAATTAATAGCTCTCTATATGTTATGTAGCAATTCTCATTCTTCTAAACAATTCTTAGGACTTTGGTTGTTTAATATTAGATTGAGTATCAATTCTGTAGTACTTTCTTTGCCTGTTTTGTTATCTGACCTGTTATTCTTAAATTGTTACATCCACAAAATATAAATACAGACAATAAACAAAAGCAATGAGAAACAGAACATTTAAGCATCTTATGAAAGCAGCATTTGTCATTTCTTCCTCTTGATTCTTTTTTAATAGTCTTTGTCCTTTATTATTATTGATATGTAATCTTCTTTGTCTGTGTTCATGGATAAGTCTACATGAGAGAGCTTGTGTATATATTTAAAATGAAACCCATGAGAGAAACCTGGAGGTTTCTTCTTTGCTATTGTTCTTTCAAACTTTTACTGCTTTCTTCAACTTCCTTAAAATATACTTAAATGCAGCTAAAAAAAAAAAAAAAAGTATCAAATTTACAGACCACCCTTTTTTTCTAGTGGTAGTTTTGCAACTAAGCAAATATCCTTTTATTGGAGATCAGAAAAAAAAAGAAACCTGAAGAGCATCATATACATAGCCCTACAGATTTGAGTCAGAGGGATGATTTGGTATAAATCTGTGTAGCTTACTCTTTCTGAACTCTGATGTGTGTAATGGGAAATTATAGTCATTTTCTTTGCATAAATCTTCTCAGCCTTGTCCAGTATCAGATTTTATGTATTTGCTTTGCTATTTTTAAACGTCTGTTTGTCGTTTGAGAATTTCATATTAACTGAGATATTTTTAAAAAGTCTTTTTCATTTGCTTTTTTTTTTTTCCTTGGCATACAGTCCTATGTTCACTGAAGCCAGATTTTTACTAACTATTCAGGTTTGAGACTGTTAGGTGGTAATTTAGAAAACAAGAGTACTTCATGCTACATAATTTCTAGGGACAAAGTTTAGTGGTGGACTTGCAGTGTTTGGTTTACGGTTGGACTCAATGATCTTACAGGTCTTCTCTAAGCTAAATGATTCTATAATGCTATAACTTGTATAACACATGTCCTTTCAACCATGAAATTTGTATAATAAAAACCACATTTTTATTAAATGTGATTAAAATTAAAAGAAATTATTTTATAATGATTATAATGGATTAAAATGGAAATAAATTGACATATCCTTTACCGTTCTCTGGTCTTCCTAGAGACAGAGCCTTACCTGAACAAATAATCAAAAAAAAAAAAAAAAAATCACCATTGATTCAGAAAATACTGCTCTTCCAAGAAATACCTTTAAAGGTCATTTTAGTTTATGTAATGTATAGTCATGTTTTGAAATGACTGATGCAAAAATTCAGTCAGATTTCTATAACAGAAAATATTCTACTTACCCTGGTATTTGTCTCATGACCAGCTTTGATTGAACTTTACAATGCTCCTGGGTGTGCAATAGGAACTGAACTACCTAGTTCTTTTCTATGTGTTTCTCCTGTGCTATTTTCTAGGTAACAAATATTGAAAAGCTAGTCTAAGCTAATTAAAATCATTAATGTGATTTTGTAGCTTGATATACAACAACCTGATATGCAAGGAATCAAAAAAGTGAAGCAGTATATAAATAAAAAAGTCATGGTTGGTTCTTGTTTATTGAATCGAGTTATATTATTTAAATGGTTTTTCTTTCAGGAATCCTATGTATGGAAAATGTATCAAGAACGCTGCTGGGAGTTTTTTCCTGCTGGTGACTGCTTCCGAAAACAATATGAAGACCAGCTCAACTAAGCAGAGATGAGGACTTCCAGATGAAAATTTGTCCATGTATTTCCCAACTCCTTTGGGAATGTCTAACAGATTTCTTAAATCCCCAAAGCTGTGTGCTTTTTGGAGCACCAAAGCTCTGTTTTTAATGATCTAACTGCGCTTTTATTTTCTTGTGTATTTGCTTTGAGAACACTGGAGTAAAGAACAATGAAAAATAACAGCAACTCTGGAAAACAAACCAACCTCTTGCACACACAAAAGATATCTCTATACATAACATGCACGCGTACGAAGAGACTTGACAGCTTATTTCTGAAACTGCCAGATGATGCCCTTGTCGATAAGATCACACATGGGGTGACATGGTAGCAACACTCATTAAACCTGTTTATTTCATCATCCTGGAAGGAACTATATGTAGTTCACAGAGCACTGTAAAAGATTGTCGTGGACACTAAGTTGTGGGGAAATAGTGCCTTACTATATGTGGGTTGAGCTATGCAGAAGATGAGTACACGATGACATCATATTTATTTTTCTTTACGTCTTCCCTTTCTTCCAAGTTAATATTTATTTGTTGTTTTGATGAGTTTGGGAGGAAGGGATTTGATTGTGCACATCTTTTTAGTAAGACTGGAGTGTCTCAGGACAAGATTAGGTTATTCTCATCGAGTTTGTTTCACGTTTACCTTCCTCTTTAGCTTTTGCTCTTATTTTGGTAATGCTCTGATACAACACTGCAACTTTATGAAATCTTTGTTTGAAAACAAGATGACTGCAAAAAACACTTTAACAAGAAATGTTTCATTGCATGTTTATTATGCAAGTTTAAAACAATCAAAAAACCAACCTTCAGAAGCAAGTTGATCAACATGAAAAAACATTCACAATAATTATATCCATAGTAGTAAAGTGTTGTGGGCTTTATTGTACATCTGAAACAAGTGTCATCAGCCAACAATGTATATGTTATGAATTTGACAGTAGTTTTGGTTTCTTTTCTTTTTCTTTCTTTCATTTCTGCCACCTGTGATTGATAGTGGAGTTGAAAATTTTCTTGTTAAATTATTTTTTAAAAGCAAAGCAATATCCATTCAGGGACTCCATCGATTGCATCATGAAACACCAATGATGTGTACATCGCTCCATTTTGAGTCCTTTTCAATTGTAATGCCAGTCTTTCTTTGCAAATAAAGAGAGAGATTCAGAATGGAAACAAGCTGGTTTTCGTAGCATTTAAGGTCTTTGTTATGGAGTCTTTTTATTAATCCCTGAATTAATTACACCCATTTCAAAACAGGATTAATCTGCGGTTTCCTTAATGAAAGCTTTTGGTTCTGTTTTTTCTCCTGGACTTTTTGCTGTTCTGCTGCTCCACCTTGTTTCTTTACAGGCCACAGTTTTGTCATAAAGTAAATTGGCTGTATCAATATTCAGTTGTAACTAAAGAAATAATTATTTAAAAGTACTAATTTCATATTCTTAAAACCCATGCTTTCAGTTCAGGTACTTTGAAATTGGGATCCTGATGAAAATTCTGGTAAAATTCTCTCAAATTCTACAATATTTTAGGCCAGAGGTTGGGCAGACTGGCGATAGTGGGAGGGGCAGGTACAGCAGCTACAATCTGAATTCTGGTTTTAAACCACTCCCACCCAGTTTGGAGTATTTGTTCCAGCTTTGTTTCCTCCATTTTTGGCATCATTCTGTAAATCACTTTTAATCAGCTTTTCTGGGATTTATATATAAAATTTAGAAACGGGAGATTGCAATGATGTTCCTTTTTTGTGTGTCCAACATGAAAGTACTTCTTGTTTGACACTCAGGCACACACACTGTTTTGGTTTTGCACATTTTGTTGAGAAATATGTAGTTAATGATTCTGATATTTCAAGATCCTTTAGTCTTGAAAACAAATTCACATGTACTTTGTAGGCAAATACGAGGATGAAAGTGACGTGGTTTTTAACCTCAACTTCCATATCGCAAAGCTTCTGTGGCATCCTTGCTATTGAATCCAGTATGCTGTTTAACAAATATATGTGAATCCACACATAAACACTAGTCTTTCAGGAGGAGATCTACTGATTATATAGTCATGCAAAAAGTTTCTTTTTAAATATGAAAAAAATCCTATTTTATTAAATTAATTACAGCTTCACAGAAGTAAATTCTTACATTTAGAAACTGGTTCATGAGAATTTGCAAGGTTAGTGTTCACTGCTGGAAAAAGGATGGGAACTGGCTTTGACAGACCTTCAGAGCCTGGTTCATGCTGTCTCCTCTGCAATGGCTGTAGACTTTTTGTGGGACCCTGAAATTTGGCATTTCCTGTTTTCTTCAGTGCACAAAACTGGCCATTGAGAGCCTTTTTCGTGATGCTCAACACATCTAATTCAAGAAAAGAAACTCACTTTTAAATTGAAAATAAGAGTACATGTCATAGGCGACAGGTTTATTGTAAAAGTATGCAGTTTCCTGTGACTCATACTGTTTCTGATGCTAATGTGCACTTTTAACAGGATAGTGAGACTATGGTGACCAAATTAATACTGTTTAGTTTGTTTTAGACTTAGACAAAGTCGCAGCAAATTCATACATTTTACTGAAAATTACTGAATTTTCTGCGGCAAATACAACTTCTTAGAATTTTTGTGTTATAAAAGCCAGTAAAACAAGCAATCGGATTATATGAACACAGTGAACCAATACAGAGAATTCACTGCTTTAACAGTTGTATCAAAAGAAATTAACTTTGACATATGCGTCCTGTATTCCACAACAACATACAAGAGCAGGTAATAATAATGTAACTTAAAAACTGCAGGTTTAAATCCAGGAATCCAAGTACATGATATTTAAGATAAGGTTAGTTAGACACATCTGTGTGTGCTAATATTTTTTTCAGTTGTTAGCTGACTTTACTGATTGTGCCAGTAAAAATAATTAGCAGGAACTCTTGGCCTTTATTGAAGATAGCAGAATTGTTGCTGTTTACCTCTGACTGCCAGAAGAACTGAAAAGAGCTCTAAGACTGATGATCCTTGTCCATACGTGATAATTTCAGCAAAGAAACAAAGGAATAAATGGCAATGGAAAAACAAAGTAAGATGGAAGAGTAGCTGAGGTGTGATTCATGGAAGTTGTTTACCGTTTATGTATTGTTCCACTTTGAATTGAGTTACCTGGCATTTTTTACACCTTCTTTCATTACTCTGTTCTTATGTCTTTCCTTTTCCTAGAACTTTGAGGCTTGGGTCTGTGTTTTTTACTGAGACAATTGCAGTAAATAGACTAGAAAAGGATTCTGTAATATCCTGTGTCCTGTGCATTACTACAAGACTAATCCCTTCATCTTGGCCACTAATATGCTATTTTAAGTTGTTGAGAATTTTAATTTATAGTATCTTCCTGCTGTTACGGGACTCTTACTAATGAATAATAGCTTTTCGCTTATAAATTGCATTAATGTTTCTTTCTATAACTCCTTTGATAACTTTCCTACCGTGTTCAGAGGCACTGGATAATTCCCCTTACTTACACAATCACCTGTAAAGTATTCATAGGATGTAATATTTCCCAGGTTTATATAATTTTCTAGCATAGAGTGTGCATTAATTTTTTTATTCATTAGCCAAAACAAATATAACTGTGGTGTCCAGAACACTCTGTCAAAGGATAGGACCTCTGTCACAGAGAGCATGGGTGGGTATGTTCTTTGATTAAACCTAATATTTATGTTTGTAAATGTAGCTCCTTCAATCTCTCTTCTTAAGTCATAGCAACTTTTATTTGCACAATTATTTGCTTCTTTTTCAGCTTTTCTACAGCCATACTAAACCATAAAGACTTGGTTGCAAATAGAATTCCAAGTTCTATCATCTTCATTCACTTACTCAAGATTTGCAAGATATTTAAGCCCTATATCTATTGATAAGTGAGGAAGTGAGAGTTTTTTGCAGCTGCCTCATTTGTTGTTGTTTTGGGGTTTTCGTTTGGTGAGGGTTTTGGTTTTTTCTTTGTTTTCCAAATTGGAGTTTTCTCTTTCTCTTCACAATTATCTTCTTGTTTGTTTGGATACTCATTTAGAAAAAAGGATGTGTCTCTCTTAGGTGATGAACATGACCCTTCTCAACAGTTGTTGAAGATCTCTGGCAGCCAAACAGCATCATTCTGCAGTGCCAGTGGAGGTCAAGAGTTGAGGCAAATTTTGATATGAACAGCTTGATTTTGTAATAACATAGCCATGGGCTGATCTGCAGTTACAAAGTTTGACCTATGCATTTTGGTGCTGGAATGGAAGATCTGAGCTAAAGTTCTCCTGAAAAAAGTTTTGAAATTTCTGAAAAATAAAAGGCTCTGCTTCCTGCAGTTTAAGGTATGGAAAAATAAAACGAAAAAGCTTGACACTATTTTAAATCTTGTGAAAGCTACTAGTGAATAAAACATGATGTGAGCAAAATGGAAGAAGTAAAGGTTCGTGAACTGTTATGTTTCTTTGGAGATTAGGAAATTGCAGTAATTGTGAAGAAAGCGTTCACAGTTCTCAGCTTTGTGACATACTGTGCCCATTGTGCAGATCAGCAGGAAGGTAGCAGAATGGATGACATCTGGCTTAAACAATGGCATCCGGTGAGGCTGCTGTTCTGTCCTGTGGTAGTGTGCCCAAGCTAGACTAAGTGCATCCAGTTCTGAAGGAGTCCCTTCTTCTTCTACCTCAGTGTTAGGGAAAGGACAACAATTGACCATCTGTGCTTTCTCAGCTACATTATTGGCGTCGTCCTCTGGCAGCAGACTGCATACTGCTATAACTGCTGATACACAGACACTTGCAGATGCTTCTTCATAAGAATAAATCAAATTAATTAGGTAACTGCTCAGTGATGACAACAAGGCATATCCTTTTATCATGTGGTCCATCCTAATGGAAGGAAAGAAATATATCCACTCACTAGGAAATAAACTAGTATGACTGGACCATATAACAGGCAGTTGATTTTTGGCTTTGTCCAAAGAAGATTAAATTTCAGGCACTAAGTAAAATATTGTGAACATTTCATGTATCTGCAGTCTGTATTAGAAGAAGTGGCCTCATAGATGTGATGTATCTGCTGAGCTGTTTTTAAGTGCTTCAAAATGTTACTCTAAGGTGCAATAAACCAAGTTGTTGCTATTGAATATCAATATACTTTTAAACCCAAAACTCAGTATAGTTCCTAACTATTTAAAAAGATTATTATCCTTGATGCTCATCTACATGCCCTACTTTCAGCTGATGTAGGTGATAAGTAAAATTATTATCTTTCTCTGCAGCACAGTGTTTTAAAAGATACTGGTTTGTAGTATTCTGTGCACATCTGGAAAACCATCCAGTGTTTAAATAGATGTGGCACAATGTAATGAGCTTGGGACAAGAAATACACTGAATTTCTTTTCTTCATTGTTATTTTATGGTTAGACAAGTGCCGAATTAATAATAATTTAAATGTAAGAATGTCAAGATAGATCCATCATCCCAGAATTCGACTGTCCCAGGCTCAGCCTTCATTATTCTTGACTGTAATGAGGGAAGTTTGCTTTCTATTTGCCCAGCCTTTTGTCCTGTAAGAAGAGGTTAATATCACATATTTCGCAGTACTTGGAAATGATTATATAAAAATCCAAAATAATCCTGGATTATTTCAGAGAAAAATGTAATCCAATTTTCTTAACTGTTAGTCTTTTGCAATATGGAGAAGCCTATTTCTTCTTTAAATTTTGCTTCTATGAATTATTTCAGATTCAGTCACAGCCCAGCCTGTTATCATCTGGAATGATGTCCAGATGGTAATCATTCTTTTTATCTTTTTCCAGATCTTCACCTATCTGGGTGACCCTTAGCATCTAAATAGTATGCAAATACAGGATAGTCAGAGACTTTCCAGTACTGCGTGCTTTTGGCAAACTCCAAAGTATATAGTCTATGGTCTATAAAAATGTTGCTTGTATATGCTTTATTACATTTTTCATCATAAATATGAGGTTTTTGTAAGGAATCCTTGTGCAGCCCAGAATTGCAGTAGCCTGTTATCATCAGGCGAAAAAAAAAATCAAGGTAATTAATATGCTTGCAAGACTAATATGCACATTTCACCCAGATCATTTTTATGTAGGTTATGAATTCCTTGCTGCAGGAATCCAACAGAGTTTTAAAAAAAAAAAAAAAAAAGTTTAAAATTAGCTTCTGAGGGACTAATCTGAATAATGCTGCTCAAAATGTGCTTCTGCCTGGGAGAACTGTTATAAAATAATTCATATTAAGCTTTCCTCCTGTTGTTTGCTGCTGAATTTTTCAATTGGGGCAATGTAAGCTACCGAAACCAGAACTATGAAAGGAACTTGCTGTACAAGGCTGTCTTTATAGTTAACATTTTGTGTATGTGATCAACTCTTGAACTGTAGTCCAGTCATCCAGCTTTCAGATTAACCATGCATATTGAAACATCCATGCTGGCATTGTTTTGCCCAACTTGGGCCTAGAACAAGCAGACAAACTTACTTGTGCTTGTGGTCTTCCCACTGTAGACTGATGAAACTCATATGTCCCTGAGCCCTAGTTACAGTATGTCATCATCCTTTTTGGCTTTGCACACTTGCACGCTCAGTGTATCTTTCTGTGGATTAACTTGCGTTCCCAGGATTTGGATTATTTTTATTACCCAAGATCTGTTTCCTTACTATATGTAAATACTTATATGCTCCAGAAGCACAAGACTATAGGCATTGGGGCCTAAGTGATGCATGAGTCGGTCAATGCTGTGGATACTTTTGCATTCAGTGTTCTTTGGTTTGAGCAGTCATGAAAAATTTAAGTGCCTCCAGTGCTGAAACAAGGATTAGATGGAAGGTGCTGCCAGGACCTTTGATGGTCAGTAAGCACAGAGAAAGTAAATGCCTGGAAACACTGAAGCTGTTGAAGCTGAGGTAATTCATGTTACCATGAGCTGTGGTGTCCTTCCTTACAGTGCTAGGGGGAGGAGAACATCTGGGGTGTGGGATACCTTGAAACTTCCCTAACACAACTGGAAACAAATGCGTTTAACACTGCCACTTTCAGTTGCCAAGGGATGTGTTTCCTGGGTTTGCTGAAGGAAAATTGAAGGACAAGGGGGCAAGGGGAAGATTTTGTGCCCCTTTTTGGTGTTGTAAAGGCATGACTGAAAACATCCTATTTTCTCATTCTATTTTCTGTTATTCATCCCAGTTCAGGACTTGGGAATTAATGGATTTTTAGACATTTATAGTGTAAAGACATGTTTCTCTTAAAATTATTTAAAGTAAGCTGGATGAATTAATGTGTTGTGGAACAGAACCATTCTCTGGTACATTTAAAGGCATGTAATCTCTCTTCATCATGGTGCAGCCATTTTAATGATTTTCCATAGTAATTTCTCCTTTTGGCTGTGTTTATTCAACCTCATTTTAATTGGTCTGAATACTCCATTATTGATGTCTTACATTTTATTGATTCCTTGGAGTGTTATCTTTTCAAGAAGTGAAAATACTACTACAGTGGCGTTCTCATTTGTCACATTTCGTAGCAACTCAGAATTTCTTTGCATTAAAAATACTTCAGTTTTCCTTCTAAAGTCAAGTTAATGGATAACATTTCTGGAAAAGACCAATTTGTACATCTAGTTTATCTGGCTGTTCTGCAATTGCAAGATGTTAGCACTTTCAAGAAGCTAGAAAGTTAGAGAAGTATTTTATACTGGTGCTAATTCAGAGATTGGTTTGTTGCAATGAGCAATCATGAATTATGAGTGTTCACATTATAAGAATAGATTGTCTTGGGAGGCATTCATGGGGTCACAGAATTAAGTAGATGAATTCATTAAAACAAGACCCACAAACTAATCGTAATCAATCAATGAAAGATGATCAGTAATTATGATCAAAACTTTTTCTGGGAAAACAGAATTACTTAGAAAATGTATATTTAATGACTTAGACAATTAGATGTTTTCTACAGAAGCATAGAAAAGCAATCAAACCTGAAAGCTCATTTATAAAATAGTAAGTTTCTGAAATGTAATTGTTGCCTTAAGGAAAAATATTTCAAGTACAGGATTTGTATTACACTTAGAACAGGTATTTTAAGTGGAACAGGGAGAAACTTCTATCTAAATGGGAATTGCTAAATGATACTAGAATGCAATGAGAAAATGGTTGCGTTGCCACAGTTTTCAAAATGGCAGAATTTGATAGAGGGCAGATACATCTCTGAGCACTGTTCTGTGCACGCATACATTCTGGCTTGCCTTCTTGGCTGAAGCAATTCAAAGGCTGGATAGTAGCTGGCCTGGAATGCTGAGAAACACTAATCCTCTTTCATGTACTTGGCTGTATGCAACTACCAGGCATGCAGCAAAGACCTACTGGCGGGGAAATAGAGACATAAGCATGATCTTTTCAGCTTCTCTGGCTTTTAGCAGACACAGGTAGAACACAGTTATTACCAGGATTTACCCACTGGGAACTCCGGTGGCTTTGTAACCAAAATGATGCCCCAAAATAATCAAACAACTGCGGCCACACCGTTAAGAGTTCTGGAAGAAAGCTGAAAAAGCTGAAGGCTTCCACACATCTTACAGACTTTCGGACAGCCCTCTAGCTTTTAAAATAGTGAGAAGTATGAGAAGACATCTTTAGTTTCTGAAAGGACAATGGTGGCTTTCTCTATTAGTCTGGTGAATGCTTCCTATCAAAAGCTTCCTTCTTTACATTATATTGCAAGATAGAATAATATAAATGTCACCTGACATTGCTGATTCATAAAGATAATGAAAAAATAAATAATTTGTGTATATAAAATTTGTAACTGGATATTTGTTAGTAGCCTCAGTCCTTTTAATAGCATGATTATTGCTTCAAGAATGAGATAGAAACAACATTTTAAGGAAAGGAAATCACTGTAAAATCACCAGGTAATTAATATTTATATTAAAAGAAAGAAAACATAACAGGTTACATCAGTTCCTGCATTTCCATCACATCCATGTGAAGTCAGTGCTGGTTAATACTAAGGCAGACGGAAAGCAAAGCATAGCAGTGTTTTTCAAA
Source organism: Strigops habroptila (assembly GCF_004027225.2). Lineage (NCBI taxonomy): Eukaryota > Metazoa > Chordata > Aves > Psittaciformes > Psittacidae > Strigops > Strigops habroptila. The sequence continues at coordinate 16,994,885 of NC_046359.1, forward strand.
AAACAGTAGAGTTTAACCGCCAAAGGCACGATCTAGACAATATGGCATTTAAGACAAAGTATTTTTCAAAATATTAAAATTGGGGAAATGTGTTGATTCAGGCAGTGCCACGGGATGTTGGAGATTGGCTGTCTCTTTCTCATTCTTCTATGCACTCTCCATAAATGTGTCATTTTTTCCCTCAGTCTAGATTTAGTCCATTTGGCTTGCAGCATGTTCGATTCCCAGAGTAATGTGAGTGCCCAGCTGAATCTTCACATCTCTTCAGGCTGAGACCCAGGTGTGTGCTGCTGCCTGGTATCTGCGGACAACAAACAAAGGCCCTTGGGTAGAGTCTGCTACGGCCCCTGATGTGTGGGTGTTGCACAACTGAGTGAGATGAATGTGTTAAATGAGAAATGCCTGGGCACAATGAAGCAGAATGTGGCACAGTTATTCAGCTTTTAGGTTTTCCTTCATCATTTCAGAAAGAAATTAATTTAAAACCCAATTGTAGATTCTTGCAAGTTGCACAAGTTGACAATCAGCGTTGATGGTATTATTACTTTTTACCTCCCAAGCACTTTACAAGCAGAGCAGACTTTATGCTTCCTCAGTTGCTGAAGAAAAGAGCTCTTTGATGAAAAATGGCAAGCATGTAATAGAATTCAGAAATAACTAACCAAAGATGTAGTCAAGGGTAAATGCAGGTGCATTGGTTTTGCCCTTTCCTTGTTTGGTTGCCATTAGGTTTACCAGTGCAGTACTGCATACACCAACTAACTTGTTGAATAGCAGATCCTACTCTGAAAATGCAAAGGAGTGCAGAACTGAATTCATTTCAGAGTCCTGGTTTGGCTTATTTGCCAGCTATCTGTCTCAGAACAGAAGGTAACAATCCCTAATTTTTTAGTTTGAAGGATGAGAGAGTAAAATGCAACCTGATGATATGCCATTAAAGAAAAACGAGTTTTTCAGCACTGTTCTAAAATCCCCCTTCTTTGTCTTATGTCATACAGATGGCTGTGGGAGAAAAAAATGTGAAGTAATAATGAGATAGGGAAGAGAGAAACTGAAATTAAAATATGAAGGTTATAGAAAAAAATTTAAACAAATTAAGAAAAAGCAGAAACATAGAAGATGATGAGAGAAGAAAACATAAATAGACAAGAGAAATTCCCTCTCCTCTGTCTCCCCAAAATACCATGGCCCCAGCTTACTGATGGCCAGAAGCTCCTGGTCAGGTCAGTCTCTGCTTGGTCAGAGTTAATGATAAGCGCATGCCTGTGTGCTTTCTGTGTTCCTAGTACTGGTATTAGCTGTTGGCATTCCTGTGCAGCATCTCTTGAGCAACCAATTTTACATTCTTCCCTTGACTAATTTTAATGCTGACTACTCACAAGGTTCTTTGTGTTTCTGATCTTTGGGGACAGAATGGATGTACACAATAAAGTGTTCAGCTGTGTTATAGGACAGCACTATTACACTTATCTTAGTAATTTTAAAGTAGTGTGCTTATGAATCCCGCATGGATCATTCTACAAAGGCAGCTCTTGTGCTGCAGGCCAGAAAATGAATGCTACCTAAAGCGTGATGGAAGAAGGCAGCATTGATCTAAATATGCATGCAACCATTCCAGTATATGTCTGTTGTCTAAGTAGCTACACAATACTTAACTTTCTCTCTGTTCTTTGACTAAAAACTCTTTCCCAGTGTTTACAAGCTTTGCAAAGAGATTCTGATTTTTTTTTTCCTGTTTACTGATTTTCATTGTGTGTGAAGACTGCCATAAGAATTTAGTGAAATAACTTCTTGACTGTCAAAAGGCGAAAAAGGTTTCTATTCAGATCTACCTACCTTTTCTTGAAACTCCATAGCAAATTTCTGTGAACTTGCTTCAAATGCTTTCTTTTCCCATCCTTTTTCATTGTTTTAGATGCTAACTCTTTTTCCTTAATTATGTTTTTGGTTGGTTAGTGGTTAACTTTTTTCCTCTGAGGATTCTGCCAGTCATAGGGCTGTTCAGCTGTCTTTTGGAATCATGGACTTCAAACTTTTTCACCTGAAAATTTGTTGATTTTTTTTTCTTATTTCTGTATTGTATTTTTTGTATTTCTGTTTAATTTTTGATTATTCGATAATCTCTAAAGTCTCCCTGGATACGAAAGTTTTCTAACAAAAGTTTCAGAATAATATAATACCACTTTAATGTAATGTCTATCAGGCATGAAGGAAAAGAATGCAATTAAAAATAGATAATCCAATGCCATTCCTAATTCTTTATTTCCTCCGGCAACCACTAAAGTTCAAACATTATCACATACATAGAGCTGCAACAAAACTATGTCTGAGAAGGGTATATTGTTCCTGCTCTGTTAATGTCAACTGTGTGTAGGGTTATTTATCCAACATTTGCACTTAAAGCTTCAAATATAAAGTCATGGAGTCATAGAATATTTTGGGTTGGTAGGGATCTTTAAAGGTCATCTGGTCCAACCACCCTGTAGTGAGCAGGAACATCTTCAACTAGATCAGGTTGCTCAGAGTCCCATCCAACCTGATGGTGAATTTTTCCAGGGATGGGGCATCTACGACCTCTATGGGCAATCTGAATATAAATCAGACAAACATGTTTACTTCTATAAAGTTTGTTTCATGTTTCAGAAAAAGTAATAGAGAAGAACAAAAGAGTCAGAAATTTGCTTACTCTGTTTACTATCTTTTCATGGTTCATTTAACTCACTGATATTGATTGTCATGTAGTATAAAACAATGAAAGCTTATTTAATGTTCATTTAATATTCTTTGGAAAAAAATCCAGCTGTGTTAGTGTGGTGTGGGTTTTCTCTTATGTATGAAACTGAGATCCTAGATCTTGATGTGAAAAAGTTTTAGAAATCATAAAAGAAATCATAGATCTTGATAACAAAAATCATAAAATTCAGAATTGGGGCTTTACATTTCATATGCTGTCCTTGTCAAATTTTTTAAAGTATCCTTAAACACTGTATCTATTTTATGCATTCACAGTAGTTGGCTCCTGTAATTGCTTGTTTTGGTTCAAGCAGGACTGCAGGTACATAAACCTTCTGTAGCGAGGGAGGCCAGTGACAGCTTTAGAGGAGAACATGTTGTATGACAGTGTGGCCTTGGAAATTTGTATAATTACTCTGTCTGCAGTCCTTGAGAACAAGGACTTCCTGATAATGTTGAATTCACTTTCATTCATGAATTTTTTAAAGCAGGAGGTAGCATAAATCCAATATTTTTGTCTAATTTCTGTATAGACGGCTATATTTTACACAATTGTGCATAACATTGTATTGAAGCAAGCATCTCTCAGAAACTCTTCTGATCTGAAGGTATCAGATTACACGGAAAGAGACTTTTTTTATTCCAGTGCTTGATCAGCCTCGATTATAGAAATTAAAACCTTATTTCTAATGTTACTTCATCAAGTACAGCAATTTTTTTTTTTTCTGTGTTTATCTAAAGCACTTTTTCATACCCTATTTTTCATGCCCACAAAGATATTTATTCTCTATTGAGTCATCTCTCAATTCTGTTTTGGTAGTCTAAGCACACTGAGTTCTTTTCATCTTTCTGTGTCAGATGATTTCTTCAGACCTCATTAACTATGTGTTTTGAAACACACATTTTTTCAACCATGGGCAGCAGAATCATTCCTGGTAGAAGCACTGTGGTATATCTCTATCTAATCTCCTATGCACAGAGAATCAAGTGGGCACTCATATGACTTATTTATCCTGCTAGGGTTTGTCTAAATCCTTTTTAATTAAGCATCATGCTGAAAACATGAATATATTTGCTTGAACACTATGACATTTGCATCTTTTCCAAAGCCACTGCTTTCCAGGATAAGGTGAGATTGTATTCCTTATTCATGAATCTGTGACTTAAAACTATTCAGAATGACCAAATAGTCAAAATCCCAAACTTTTTATGACTGTCCTGTCCTTGTTACTCTCCTGCTCTCATCATGTAAGAGTTATTGAGCTGCAAGGTCTTTGCATTGATAGCAATATTTAAACTAATTTCCAGTAAAAGTACTGCTATGTAACAAATGCTGATTCCTGTGGAATATTTCACTTCTGGGTCTTTTAAAATGTTGCAAGAAAATGTTTGAGATCAATTTATGAAAGGAAAATTATAATTCATGCTCTCTCTTTGTTCAAATAATCAGTCTTTTAGAGATCTAAAAAACCTTTGCATATCATCATTCAGTCCAACAGCTCCTCACCTTGCTTATTCAATTATCCTGAGACCTTTAGGCACTACGATCCTGCCCACTGACCCCTCCATGTCCCATCCCAACAGCCATGGAGTCCCTGGAAATCCACATTTATTTTCTTTTTGCTTTGTTCTTGTTCCCCTTGCCCCCTTTTTTTGGGGGGTGGAGGAGGAGTGTGTGGTGAGGGAAATAGCTAATGGTTCCTGTACCTTTGGAGGACATCGTCGTAATGATGTCTAGATGTTTGGAACCCTAGGAACTTCATTAGCATGGAAAGGGTGCTTCGCTTAGCATAAGTTGAGTTTCCTCAAAGGGACTGATTCTATATTTTCAAAAATTATATTATGAATAGGAGCCATACTTCACCTCTTTTGATGACACTTTTTCTTCAAAGGATCTGATCTTTCCATTGACATCTGTTATTCTCCCCTTCTGAATTCCTCTTACAATTTTAGGGGGCCCAGAGGAAAAGACATTTTAGCTGACATTTGGAAGGTACGTTTTTTTACTTATTTAATTTCTTCTTCGGTTTTGGATGCCCATTGTTCTTGTTTCCATTCAAATTAATTCCTGCATATTCAGCTGCGCTGATATTTTGGCTGATATTTTGTGGCACCAGATAAATTCCCTGTTGAAGTGTGGCAGCCACAGCAGCCTGTTCAGGAAAGGCAGTACTGTCTGTGGGATAAAGCATATGGCCAAGTGCCAGGCCTGCCTGCCTCCTCCAGGCTCACTTACTGGTAGAGCATGCAATTTATAAAGTCCATGTGTAAGTTACAACATCTTCTGACAAATTTCCTCTGTGGTGGAGCATAACAGGAAGACAGAGGGGCCAACATCTGCAGCACCCTGTTCAGGCCTGCAGAGGTGCCATCAGTATCCTTGGCAGCAGTGTTCCCTCCTCCATACTCTGTCCTTATTCTTCTCCTCAAATACTTATTTACTCTTTGCAGTGTAAAGCTCCCTCAGCAGACTGGAGTTAGAGTCGCCCTTGCCCCTGCTTCCCTTCACAATGGTTTATGGTTGCACTCAGAATGGTGCTGTGGGAGGCATGAGAGGCAACATGTCCTTGGTAGATGGCCATGAGCATGCCAGCCCTCTGGCCAGGGGTAAATCAGGTCACACCACCTTGGGATGGTTTCAGAAGGACCAACCTACTCTTGCATTTCAGAATGAGGAGCTTCACTTCCTTGTGGCAGAGGAAAATTCTAGATGTGAATTTTGGCTAAAGGCAGGTTACCCTACTAATCTGCCTAATATTAGTGAGATTACTATGTAACTACGTTAAAATGAAAACTGCTTATGGGATGAGATTTTTTGCAGTAATTAAAAAAGTTATGTGCAGATAAAAGTTTGTGAGCATAGTTGATATGAATATTTATACTCTCAGTCACTGGTTTGGAGTAAATCTCTGCAGTGGCTGCTCTAGGTGTACCACCTATGTGAAGTGCCTGCTTTGGTCTTGTTTAAATAAATATCTGTAAATAAATCACAATGTGTAAATAAATAGTTGATAGAGTGCTGATGGAAATGAAAATGGTTTTCTGTGGTTCTGGCTGAACTACATTAATGAAGTGACTGTAGATGTTTGCTATGACCACTCCTTCCCTAAGCATCTAGTTCTTCAGCTTACTTGATTGGCCATCTTGGATTTCAATTGATCCAGAACTCCAAAATCAATAACAAAAATCAGCACATTGTTTTTAAATTTTTGGTGTGTTTTCTTAAACTTCAGATCACATAGGCAGTTGTAAAAAAAAAAAAAAAAAAAAATCACTAGAAGATTTTAAGGTAAAAAGCTTCAGGTTTCTCTTTAGAAATATTCAGATGAAAGAAATTTTTCTCAGCACTTCTCACATTTCTTAGCATTTAAAAAATGTGAGTATCTACTAGAAAGTATTCTAATATTTTTATTACCAGGAAAATTATATCATTAAAAGGCCCAATTTAAGAAGTGTAAGAGGTAATACATGGAGCGTACAATCAATACAGACTTTCTAGATCCTATGTTTAGGAACAGTTGCATTTTGCATCTGCAGTATTAACAACTGAAGTCATATACTAGTAATGCAAATAAGTTGTCTGTTTTCCACCTGCACTTGGAAATACTGAGTCACAAAGTTCATTCCTGAGAATATATCGCAGTAATCATTCAAATTTTATCGCAGACAACTGGAAACAAAAAACCCCCAATACCAAAAAAACCAAAACCAAAACCAGCAGGCTTTCTTTATTTCTTAACTGTTGTGTATGATTTCTTGAAAAGGTATGTCTTTTAAAAGTTACTACAAATATTATTTTCTTCCACAAACACTAAGATTTTTAAGTGTGGGTTTGGTCTTTTTTTTCTTTTTTTTTTTTTAATTATTCTTTGTTAAAAATATATAATGAATTTGTCATATTTTGGATCTTTCTGTCTTTGTTCAGTTCCTTTGATGTACTGTATTGTTCAGTTATGTGCTAAGGTAACACACAGATTTTATTTGCAGATCCATAATTTGAAATTGTCATTTCTCCCTAAGCAGCTTTTGATTTATGTGAAATAAGAGCTACTTTGGACCTGCAGTATTTAAGAGGGGACCAGAAGTTTTATGAGAGTATAATCTGCTGTAGGGACTCAGGGTTCATTTAAGAGACTCCTTAATAAATTGAAAGGTTAAATGTTATCTAACTAGTGATAGCATTAATCCGAGTGAAAACTGTTCTTATTCTGGCTTCATTTGGAAGTACCATGCACCAGTGCCAATAGCCCCTAAAGGTATTCTGTTAGATTTTGAGGGGGCTATTTTACTGGACACTTTATACATATCTTTTCTATGAACTTGGGCTACCAACTTTAAATTTTACTTGTTTCACTTCTATTATTTTTCTTTATGTTAGAAATGTGGTCTCCATCTCCTGACCTCTTGACATGAATACTTCACTGTAATTTAAACTCAGCATGTCATAGTCATATGATGTTTTCAGTACAGATTCAGAAACCATTTTTAAATCAGGTAAACCTGATTCTAAGGGTCATCCAGAGCTTGAAACAGAGCAATTTCAGTAACACATTGGTTCTTGAAACCAAAAAACTATGTAATAGTTAAAGAGCTTAGGCCTAACATCGTTTAATGATTCTGACAGGGCTGCTTAATTAAAGATGCCCAGAGAAGATTAATGACTGCAGTAAGTATATGACCTTATGGCATCTCATAAAATTGTTCTCTGAAAAGTTTAATGTAGACTTAATAAACAGTAATTATTTCTTCCTACCATATGGTTGATACCAGGTACGTGAAGGTGGAACCCACTTGAAATACTATTCACATAGTTGAATAAAAACATTCATTACTTGTATCATGAAACATAAGAGGTGATTGCTCCTAGGGGATACGTCATGCTAATAAAAATACTTGCTTTCAATGGTAAAAGAGTTGAGAAATGTTAAGAATTTTTATTTACATAGAGTTTTTTTGGGTTTTTTTTTTGTTTTTTTTTTTTTGTGAGAATATCAAAGCATTTGAAAGATGGGTAATTATTATTCAAATTTCAAGCTAATTACTATGAGAAATAGAGAAAGTAAGCACCAGAATTTAAAAGTTATATTTGTATGTTAAAGATAGACAAAAGCATGTGAAAGATGCTGCTTTCCCTAAAGTGTACCTTAAGATTTTGGGTGCTTATTCCTCTGGGCCTCCACTGATTTAACTGGGAGCTGATCAGAACCTAACTCAGTGACAAGCTGAAGGCCAGAATGTGTTAACAGAACAGTAACTCAAGTATTTCAGACTCTTCTGGAATCAGATTACAATATTGCGCACCAAAATCAAGAGTCTGAGCCTTGGGAATCACCTGAATTTTTCTAAAGTTAGTAATACTTCTGATTGAAAGTAGCATTTCAGATTTCTTGAATTTTAGTCATTAGCTGAAGTGATAGGAGCCAAGTAGTCTCTGTAGGCTGCATCTGTGGAGCTTCCTTTAGATTATCTATCTGGTCTGTCCTCTGGAGAAGGCTATTTTTCTCTGGTTTTGGTTTTATGATCACTTCAGTCCATATAGTTCTCCATGAATTGCTTGTACTTTCAGCATAGGTTTTTAACTCAGTAGAAAATAATAGTTCAAAACAGGGGAAAAAAAAATACAGGAAATAGTAAAATATCTTACTTTATTATACCTTATTGTGTGTGTGCAGTAATGGCATGTTTTGAGTCAATAGCACGATAATAAAATAGTAAAGCTCAAATAATGCTCATTTTCTTATGTTACTCTGTCTTAAAATGCTCTTGCGTGGTTTGTGTCCCCTGTGCTTTACTTACACAGAATCTCAAAAAGGTGAATGTTTGTCAAATCATATTAATCAACATCTGTCAAATTTATTTATCCTCATCTTGTCTCTTCAACCAGAAGCTTGTTTTCTCCATCTTGTTATTGTTTTCTTTCTTCTATGAAAGTGTGTCAGGTTTCTCCTGTAATAAAGTGGGTGAACAAATAATTTCAAGTGAGAGTTTGACATAGTGCCCTTTAGATAAATGCGCTTTCAGTGAGTTTATATATATAAATATAGCAGTAGAGTTCTATGGTCAGAGGTAATATATCATGAATTGGCACTAACTGAAGACAAATTGGATCCCACTGCTTAATTCAGTAGGAGCTGAGTTAGTCTGCATGTGTTACTCATTTATTGTCCTTAAACAGAGGTGGATCTAATGAGATTAACTGGTTATATTCAGGTATTTCAAAGTACTTTTTTTCCACATGTAAAGTCTGTATGCTTTATTTCAGCTTTACAGATCAGATGTACTCATTTTATCAGAGTCCTGGACAAACTTGTCCCTATTGCTGTTATGTTAAAATTGGAAATTAATTTATTGCAAAACCTAATCTTACTTGTAGTAGGTTCTCACTGGGAATCAGAGAGACAAATTGAGCTATCTTGCAAGCCCTGCTTGCTTCTGTACCAGGTACAATTTCACCGAGATGAGTCTACTCTCATTCTTTGTGGCTGGTGTAGTGGCAAGGGCACACCGTAGTGACAGAGCTCAAGGCATGTCAGATAGGAAAAGCCATGGTGGTCAACAGCCTGCCCAAGGACTCTTCCCCTCACCGGGGAATAGCCTTCCATCTGTTACCAATTTACTCCAGCACAGAGAGAAAATGGTTGCTCATAATACTAATCCCAAACCTATTTGTCACTTCAATTTCACATAATCATCAGTCTGAAAGTTTACGAGTCTTTTAAGTAGCCTTTGTCCTGTTCTGCACTACAGGAAATCATACTGCCCAATAACTGAATTGCCAACCAAGAAATTAACATCCATGAAAATATTCACTGAAAGCATAATGACTTTTTAACAGCAGGAGAAGAAGCTGGGTTAAGGTGAGTGTTTAATAACCACTGTTATTAGAGCCTTGTTTAATAAGTAGTTATTTACTCATTTATACAGACACATGGATCCTACAATGATGGATATAGTGTGGGAACTCGGACAGGAAAGAAAAGATCTTTAATAACAACATGAGAAACTGAAAAATGTTGCAAACAAAATCTTTTGAAAGATGCAAGAAGAGATGTTCAAATGAGGAAGGAGTGTGATACCTGCTGTGCTCCTTGAGATATGCATATTTATTTACTTCAACACATTTTTGTATCTACTTTTTTCAAGTGGTGCTGTGTTACTCAATTCTGTATGTCAGTAATGTCAGAGAGATGTAGCGGACAGCTCATTAGGCTCATTAGGCAAGGCAGCTGCAGCGTAGGATAATAGCGAATGTATGACTCACACTGGCAAAACAAGACGGGCAGCATTTGTTCCACTGGCTTCATTACACTTTTTGGTCTCTTGAGGGTGCTAAAACTGATACTTGGTTGGAAATTGCTCTTGTTAGCAAAGACAGCTCTTTGCCTTTTCCTTTTTCACTTCCTAAAAAGTCTTCTGCTTCGTCGTGGTCTAAAAGCTGAGTGCAACAGAAAGCCATGGAACACGTTCCAGATGCCTCCTACTGACAGCCACACAGGCCTCATAATAAAACTCCTGTTAGAAAGCAAATCAATTTATAAACTAACAACTCCTCTCTGTAAATTCCCTATTGGCTCTATAATCATCTTCATTAGTCTGCCCAATCCTGGCTTAATTTGGGTGAGGAGTATAGCCACTGGTAAAATAAGGATACAAATGCGTATTCCTTTTTCAAAAGCAATCTTTGCTTAAATGGACCAAAAAGAGATATGTATGTTGTCTCTGTCTTCTATTGTATATTTTGCAGTAGCTATTGATAGACATGCATTGGCTTGCAACAACCAGATGAGAGAGGTACAGGCTGTGGAAGGTATGGTTCAGTCTGTATGTAGCTTTGTATTACTTCTGTGAGATTGAGATAACTTTTTACTTATAAATGAACCTTCCAAGATTACTCCTAAATTTAAGTAACCATAATTGTCTTCAGCCTGTACCGGAGCAACCATGGTACAAGTTGTTGAAGTGATTTGTCCAACCTTATGCAATAAATCAGCAGAAGAGACACGAGTAAAATCAATTTGTCTTTTATTACAACTCTGTATTTTATTATTAACCCTGTGGCATGTTTGTTTCTAGAAAGTTCTTGCAGCACCCTTGGTCTGTTGCATGGATGCCTATTTCTATCTGTCAAAAGCTTCCCGCTATATGATCATGTATGTAAACCAAACCCATGAGCTCTCTCTCTGTCCGTGACCCCAATAATATGAGTATGTATACTGAAACACTTCCCTAAGCTCTTTTGCTGATTTGGAGATTGTTTCTAGGCAATTTTCTTTCTTAAAATGGGGGATGGTCCTCAAGATTGATATCGAAGTGAGTAGTCATGGGGGGAACACTCTTTTTTCAACTTAGTGAAGCCTAAGCACAAGATGTGATGACCAGGGGCTTGAGGTTAGTTGCTGTGCAGCAGCAGAAGTTATTGTGCAGCTTTAGGAAGTGTTAGGGTGTGCTTGGAATAGCTCTGGAACACTTGTTTTTTTCCCCTGGCTTAGAGATATATGGCCTCCCATACATTAAATGGGAATTGTCATGCCTGCCAGTTTTTAAGAAGCCTATGCCTGTTCTGTCACTGTCAGCTCATATGATTGTTCCTCTGCAAGCTCACAGAAAAAGAGATTACCTTTTTTTTTTTTTTTTTTTTGTGCAGGGTAAATGCATGCTTTATATTTGGTATTTCTGACTCTGATCATGATACTCTGATCATGATTTAAAGGAAATACTTTGAGTAAAGGAGAAATGCTAAGATATTCTAACACTTTCCTTTTGAACATACATTATGTGGTGGGCTGTAATGTTTAAGATTACAGTAAGAAATTATCAAAGACAGAAGTGATTAAATGCAGAAGGATATATTGAAATCACTGCTTTATTTCCTTTCTCTGCCTACATAGAAATGCTTCTTTTCTCTCAGCAGTGATGGTCCTCTAGCTTGGTGATGCTTGATTTCCTCCACCCATGTCAGATGTTTCTTACTAAAGCTCTAATCTCTTACTGGCCCTTAACTTCCTCTCCAGTCAAGCATACTGCAGCAACTTTCCTCCAAAGGCCACCCAAGGGACCATGGGCAGAAAATTCCACAAATATCAGCCTGATAGTAGAAACTGAGATTGGGAAAAAATATACTGACTGTACACAGTAATCAGTAGTTGTAAATGAGAAAAGCACTGTTATTTTGAGTTAGAGACAACATTTGAATTACAGCTTGAGATAACAGAGCTGTGAAGACAAGCCATGATCTGCAAAGGATGTTTTTCAATATGCCCGGCTATTCTGAGGCAATCAATGCAATGTTGCTCTTCTCCAGATGTCCCTATTCATCTGCAAAACTTTTAGCACAGACTGTTCTCCTATTTGTAAACAAATTATTCAAGAATCCCAGTGTATCACCAGAATGACAGACAAACAGATGTGCTATCAAAAAGGGCTAATTTGAGATTCAATAATTCTTCTATGCACACTGCCAATTAGCCTTAAAGAGTAGAGGAATGCCTGATGGAAAAACGCTTCACTTTAAAAACCAGCTGGCCTGTAACTGAGCCTTGGGAATCTTGTGTATCTTGATGATAAAATCAGAGATGCCATTTTAATACCTTTTCTTTCTTTTCTTCCATTCCTGTCAATGTAATTTTAAAGAGCTTAAGTGATTTAAGTTGGTCCTTCTGGTCTTACTGCAAAGTTGCTTTAAATTCACCTTGTTAACAGAAAAATTGGAAAAGAAATGATTGACAAACCCTGACATTCTTCAACGCTTGTTATTGCTTACAAACTGTCATTTTCCTTTAGAAAAAAAAAAACAAAAACAAAAACAAAAAACCCAAACCAAACCTAAGATAAAACTTGCATTTATGGTCTATTCTTATGCATCTTTTACTGCGTGTAAAAATTACAGCTGAACTAGGTTCTCCTGAAAAGATAGCAAAAGGCTAGATTTTATGAAATATGTATTTGTGTGTATGTTCCTGGAAAAGATTTCTACATTTTACTTCCAAATGTCTATCCTTCTCTTATTCTGAAGAGGTTTAAAGTAATATGCTTTGGATCTTGTTTGCTGTCTTGCATCTTGCCTGGATAATAAGTGTCCATATGTGATCTAATAGCTTAAAATACATTATTCTCCTTTTTAATGAATTTTAGCCTCGCTCCAGATGGTTAGGTATTACTTTGAGCAGGGAAAAGCTATGGCTGCCTAGTTTAATGCTAAAAGTCCATGGCTGAGAGTGGAGAAGAACAGGGACTGGAATCCCCGTTTCCTATGTTTTTAATGTGTTACACATTGCATTAAAAATTCATCTGGAAACAGATTTTACCAGTTCTCTGGCTATTTTCTGCTGTATTTTCAGCTGTATGTCCCAATGCAATCCCTCTGGGCTCAAAAGGAGCCCTTAAAATGGTCTCTCTGTGGCTGGGGTGAGTGGGATTTCATGCAACAGGTGAGCAGCATTTTTTAATGAACATGGATGAACAACCTCACTTCCAGTTCCTATCAGTATGTGGTGTAACTCCAAATTTCAGTTACTAAGTCTAGGACCTGTGTGGGTGTGCAACGTCTGGTGGATGGCTCTGACCAGGAACCAGACATCTCACCACCTCACTATCCATCCTGTGTCGTTTGCTTGTTTGCACAGGAGTCTCATGTCAAGGAAAATACTGCAATCTGATGTGTAAATGCCAAATCCATTTAAGCCCGTGAAGTTTTCTGACTCCTGAAGCCTGGAATTTGAAGATCACAATCTTCAATTAATTTAGGGTGTGAATTCCAAAGTCCTGTTTTAGCAACTTGTAAAGTCTTTCTGGATTATTTTCTGTCTATAAGCTAAATGCACTAAGGACACTTAGGGGCCTGGTTGTAACCCAACCGCTGAGTGTGGTGAAGGGGTAGCTATGGCTCTTTAAAGCTGTTTATTTTGCATAGGAAACATATTTAATGGAACGGGATCCAATGTCATTGGGAGTATTAGTCATGAGTCTGAGTTGCTTGCTTAGATCTCACCTTGCAAATAATTCCTTGTACATAATATGATATAGCCTGATAAAAGGAAATGCCCCACCTCTAGCTTTACTTGGTTTCCTGAAAAATGCTTTCATGCTCACTTTGTAGACCAGAACCCCTTTTCCTCAGATACTACTCTATGCTTTGGTGGAGATAGAGACCAGGGAAATGCCTTGTCTGGTTTTTCTTGGTTTTTCGTTTGGACTTTGGTTTTGAGGTTTTTTTTTTGTTGGTTAGTTGGGTTTTGTTTGGGGTTTTTTGTTTGTTTGTTTTTTTGGTTTGGTTCGGTTTTTTTTTTTTCTTTTTTCTGTGAGGAAAGAAGTAGGTATTAAGGTGTTTCATATTGTCATATGACTGTGTTTACTGGCAGGCACATAAGTAACTCCAGGATTAAGGGGCCAAATAGTAGCTGTTTTGGGCATATAAACATTAGGCTTGGGCTTTGTGTCCATCGCTTTAGATACTTAAATCTCTTTGTTGATCTAGCTCTCAAAGAACCACAATCACAAAGAATCACAATCATCTTATTCTACCAAGTAAGAAAAACAGACAAGAAAAAATCTTCATAAAGGCCCCATTTTGTTTCATTTACCTTAAAAAGATGTAAATGAACCAGTGAAGTTGACAAAGTTATAAATCTAGATCCCTAGTTGAAATAGCTGATGTAACTGTTGAAAACAAAGTTTTTTGAACCACATTATGTTGGATGAGATTTTATTTTAGCATTGCAAACCAGTATGAGTCACAATTATTCCTACAGTGCTTGAGAAAATAAAGGAAGCAGTGCAATAATAAAGATAAGAAATTTCAGATGCAAGCTAGGCATAAAATAGTAATAAGTACTTGACTCTTTTTTCAGCTGGAGTTCATCTTGTCTTATTTCTGATATGTACTTTTGGTCAATGGTCAGAAAGATATAAAATCTCTGACTGATTCTTTTTACCTTTTTTGTACTTACGCAAGGAGTTAAAAAAATTAAGGCTGATGTCTTCAGTGAGACCAAGATAACTCAAGCATAAAACAGGAGGAAGCAGAGATATGCTGATATAAATTCATTGCCTAGGAATGAACCCAAATGTCTGTTTGTGGGTGCACCTAGCTTTCATTCCTGCTGTTCAATCTCTTTAAAAAGCAAAATAAGTTCCATGAGGCTTGCCGGCTGCTAAATTTAGTTTTAGTCCTACAGACAATGAATGAATAATGAGGGAAGGATGTGGATCTTTTCCAAAGACTTGCATTTGGGTTTTGCCTTTAGTGGATTTCTGGAGATTTCCTGAGAGATTGGTGGAAGTATAGTTAGTCATGATACATGCTCTTGAGATGGACTTAAGAGATTGTTTCACAAGAAGGGATTTTCCCTGAATGGTATATCTGCAGCCTCCAAAACCCACCAGTAATTTGTGAGGATTTTACACCGCCTGTGGCTTTTATTTTCTGCATAATTTTCCTTGACTTTTAAATGACTGAGAAATAAGATTTTGAAAGGTTATTTCTCTAATTAGCAGAGAGAGGAAAAAATGAGAGTCTCTGGTGACCATGTATTGCTTATTATGTGTTTACTGTAATTCATAAAAACAACATCTATCCCTTTGCTCTCGGTGCCCGTGACATTATTTTCTATACAGTCAGCAAAACATCATTCGCAAGTTCCAACTTATCCCCAGAAAAATGCAGGACACTGAAAGAGACATTTGTCATCATGTCCATCACTCCTTTCATAATTCACCTACCTCTTTAAAACTTTTGGGAAGGGAGAAAGATGATTCTGTACTATGTCCTGGACTATTCTGCAGCTGATGGAAATAAATCTTTGCCAGAGCTGGACTCACAGTCACTGTATGTTGTGCAGTTATTTGGACTGGGCAGGAGCAAGGTATGAGCAGGTGGACAGTGGCCCCACAGGAGTGGGAATACAAGTAATGCACTTCTGAGCAGTAGAGCAACCATTGTTTTACCAGGCTGACTCCCTGGACCAAGAGAGAAAGTTGGTAAAGATTTATAATGACCCTCTGTATGTTAAGGTTTGCCAGGTTTAATTTAGCCACTCCTACAAGCTTAGGAGTGGCATCATATCGATGCTGTATCATTTGGTGGTATAACCCCAGGAGAAAGTTACTTTTTTTTTTCTGCTTGATAAGGGTGCAGCTGCTCTCTGATGCCAGTATTGATTGTCTGTTGTAGGCAGCCTGCACTGATCTGTAGGACTGACAGTTTTCCACCTTCTAGAAAGGTTGTTACGCAAAAGTTGATAGGAGAGTTGGAGGTTATCTTGCAGGAGACACCATCCATGCTACTAGTAGATGTGCACTGGAGGTTACTCTAAGCTTTGAACGCACCTGATATTTTTCCTCTGCAGATACTTGTCAGTCCTGAGGGCACATCAGCATTGAAGCAATTTTCTCAGGCACCTATTTTTGCCTAGGACTGGCTTTACATGATGGTGTGGCTGGAGCCACAGAGATAACATTGTTCTTGTCCTTATGCTGTTGACATCCTGGTGGTTGTACATTAATCAACATTTTTACTTATGGACTATATGTTGTCTTTGATTGAGCCCATAGCATTCTGACTTACTTGGTGATATGCAACTAGGTGCAGCCTACATCCAAATTTCTATTTCACATTCATAACTCTTATTAACCACAATAGGGGAAAAATTAAAGGCATGATTGGAGTTAATGACCGTAGTCTGGGACAAAAGGTTATTCAGTCATTAAAGTCTTAAAGTGTCACCATACAAGCATAGTAGTTATACAACAGACTGCAGTGCAAGGGAAGCACTCTATAAAGTAATCTATCTTGTATTTTTTTGCATAAATAGTTGTATTGCACTAAGGAGTTTTGGGTAACACTTTGTCTTTTCCAAATACTTTGCTGTAAGTTTTAAGTAACTGTGAAATTTTTGTTTATTTTTTCTTTAAATAGCATTGGTATAATGAATGGAGAACTCTAATCAGAATTACTTAATGTGCCAACACACAAGTGAGGCGGTCAAAACATGTTAATCAACCTTAGTGTTCTATTCTGTTATAAAAGTCTACATTTGCTAAAAGATTCAACTCAGTTCATTTTTTTACAATGAAAATGTCTTAGAATTACTCTTACAAGGCAGGTCTCATAAACAGATGGCTGGACTTCTGATTTCCATTTTGCACTTCTTTTGGTTTGAATCATTATGTGACATACATACAGTACACATGGTAACATAACATGATGTAGCCATTAACTGCCATGTTTAATAGCACAATTACTAGATACCCAGATGAGCTTTTTTTGGTGAAACATTTTGCTCTCAATTACCACCTTTTCTGAGTGATGGAACTAATTATTATTATTCCATTTGCATTAGTTATAGTGTGGAAAAATCTCTCATTCTGGTTTTGATTTTGTCTTCACCCTTATAATAATTATGGACAACTGCCTTGTTATGCTTTGGCTAACTTTTGTTTCTTTATGCTTTACAGGATGAACTGTTTCTTTCATCTTCCATTTCCTCAGTGGATGCATAGCATAGATGATGGTGCTCACACTTTCTAACTGCTTTTTCTGTTTTAATAACAGATTAATTCGCTGTTAGTTTTAAAGGCCATAATTTGTGAAAATGTAGTGCGATTTACTCTGAGACTTGTTCCAACTGCATGTTTTGTGCCTTTCAGAAACCCTTTTCTCTGGCATCTAATAACTTATGAAAAAGGCAATGAACACGTGTTCTTCTAGCTTGTTTGGTTGCAGAAAGCTTACTTGGTCTGCACCACCTCCAAATGCTCCCATTCCACAGCTAAATTTGTAATATTGCACACATCTCATTGTGGTCATGCAATCACTATGAAGAGTAGAAGTGTTTTTCCATAGAACAATGTAGTACCTTAATGAATTGAGTATATAAATATTTACATATAACTAGGTAGATAGATAGATACTGCCTTTTGTTGCCACATCCAGTCTCATTAATTATATTTTCCATTTGATATCAGGTGAAAAAAACCCCATACAGTTGTTTTAATTTTTCAGGATAGTTGTTTATTCTTTAGAATTAGAGCTACTGCAATTTGTAACTGGTTGCTTTTGGTAACAAGTTATGCTTACAGTACCCAAACTTGCATGTAAAAATCCCACTGAGGATAAAGAAATCTCAGATGTGAATTTAGGGTTTATACTTCAAACTTCCACCAAAAAAAAAAAAATCTGAAAGAAAAGCAATATTTAGGCTGCAAGGGATTCCTTCCTCTGTTTTACTCTCTGTTTTACTCCAAAGTTTCTGTATACTCCATTTTATCTTACAGTGTTTGGCAACTGCTCTACTGCAATTATTGTATTTCTTTCCCATATGCAGGGTACTTCACCCTGAATGAAAAAAATCAATATGCTGTTACTGCAAGACTGTCTTCAAATTATCATGAAACAGCTCATCCTTAAGCCTCATCACTCAGTTACGAGTATGTTTTCTCGTCTCCCTGGTCCATTTATTGAAGACCTCACTTCTGCTAGCAGTGAATCACCTTTTTCCTTCAAACTCACTCCATGTAAGCCTTTTTTCTGCTTAGCACACTATCCTCTCTCTGTCTGTCTATCTGTCTCTTTCTTCAAGGGATTACTGGGACTTTTTAAGGCATCAGGTGCTGACACAATCTATCAAAGTCCAGGTATCTGTGGGTCTATAAATGTTGTTCCTAATTCTGTGTGATCCCCTCCCATCTTTCCAATTCTGATTTAAAACTGAGTTTCTATCACATGCCTTAGAAAATCTAGTCCATACACTGATCATCTTTTTGTAACTAAGTTTCTTGTCCATTTTCCTAGGAGCCAGATCTATCTTAATGTCAGTATGTCAGTTCATGCTTTCTACTTTGTCTGAATCTATCCAATTTTATTTTATTTTTTTTACTTTCCTGGTAGACTTAGTCATGTCTCAAATTCCTCTTTACTAATATAATTGATTAAAAGCATAGCTCTTATTCAAAATTTCCTACTGTTTTTCTGACAAAAGGATATGAGGAAGCAAGTCTGAACTGGAGATAGATTGGTCTGGCTCAACAGAACTGGCTTTTAAAAACTACCTCTTGCTCATCTCTTTGAAGTGATGCTGACTGCAACCATCAATCCCTGATTTCTTGCTTGTCATAAAACATGGTCTCGACATTTCCACTCCTGTATTTCAACTCCGATGTTTTATACTAGGTGCGATTTACTCAGTGCTTATCTGTGAGCCTGTTTATGTCAGAGCATCCAGGAAAATTAAGCCTAATTAGATTTCTAAGTAGATTAGTTAAGCAACGTTGAATGCCTGTATAGATGTTCCAAGTCAGAATGGAAATGGCTGCAATGCTAGTCACTTAAATTTACTTTGGAAATGATAAAACTAAATTTAATTAAGGCCACTTTTATTCTGAATTAGTCTTTAACATGGTATACAAAAAAACACTATGAAAGAACACCTTTAGATAATTTAGATCAATTTTCCTTGGTGACCCCATGTTGGCAAGTCCTTGTTTATAAGATTCCATCAAGAAAAAGACTCTTGATATTGAAGTTTGTTAAATCAGTTTTTGCAACACTTCTTTGTTTTCTTTGGGATTTTTTTGCCTTTTTTTTTTTTTTTTCCAATAGCACAGAACTACTACATTTTTGAGAAGCACTGTCTTGGAACATATTGTAACTTTTTGTTATTCACATAGATTTTAAAGCTAATGAATTTCAGTAGATCAGATTTGATATAAAACTACTTTATTCTAGAGTTGCGGGAAGAGATTATGAAATTTATTTCCTGGATTCCCCAAATTGAACTATCTGAGGCAACCTCCTCCTGTGCCATTATGTTTCCACACAAAAGAAAGAAGAAAAATGCCTGTTGAAAGCTATGACCTTTATTGGAAGTTCTAGGTGAGGTTAAAGGTAAGAAATATATTTGTTCAACAACAAATGAACTAATTGTCCTTTTGACTTCAATTAATTTAGCTCATTCTCCACTAAATCTGCAGAATTTAGTGCAGTTAAATTAGGAGTAGCTTTGTCCCTATGTGTTTGGAAACAACTATAAGTTCCTGCTAGAATGTAACAAAAGCATGTTATAATTTACATGTGATAGTTTGTGAGGTTAGAGGTTGATTCTTTCTGCTGGGCTTTTGTTAATTAATATTTTGCTGTAGTCAATGATCAAAGACAAGACATACAATTTTGTTTCAACCCTGTCTTTAACTGTGTATAAACAGTTTCGGACTTGTATTTTTCCTGGATTATTACAGTTCCTTCAAATAAATCCTAGTTCAGCAGCAGTACATCAGATGCAATGGCCTTTTGCAGTGCTTGCTGTCATGATGGAAGTCAGGTTTGATGTGGTATTTTTCAATTTTAGGGCTGGCAAAAAATCCAAGACAGGTCTATGATAATAGACTTTATATAAAACAGAGTTTATATAAAACACCACTGAAAAAGAAAATATAAATGCTTATCATAGAATCATAGAGTCAGCCGGATTGCAAAAGACCTTTAAGATCATCAAGTCCAACCATTACCCCAGCAATGTCAAGGCCACCAGTAAACCATATCACTGAGGGTCTCATCTATATGGTTTGTGAACACTTCCAGGGACAGTGGCTCCACCACTGTCCTGGGCAGCCTGTTGCGATGCCTGACCACCCTTTTGGGGAAGAAATTGTTCATAATATCCAGTCTAAACCTCCCAATTAATAGAAGTCAGAAAAAGAACTGGGAAGCTTTTTTTCTAAAACAGCAGAGAAGTATGTGTGCTCATCTAGTCGCTCCTCTACCCTGGGGCAGCTTTCCATTACTTTTCAGCAAATCTTCTCATCATTTAATCCAATCTATATAATATAGCCTTGGAGACCAGTGAAGGAAGCCCCGGGTCTGTAAACCCTATTTACTCGTCAGAAGTGCTGAGCGCCACCAGGTGGCTCCAGAATAGAGCCGAGGTAGCTAATTTCACCTTGGGGTAAAGATGGACACAGTATCACCATAGAACGAGAAACACTGAGTATCATACATAGCTTAGGAGAAACCTACTGAGGGGAAGTCAATGTTTTTAAATCCATTTAGTCCATTTTTTGCCCCAAATTGATCAAATATGATTGTATCTGGTCTCAGTCAAATATAGTAACAGACTATGAAAAAAGTGTCTCAGAGGTGTATCAAGTGTATGTGCTAATGTGCAGACTGCAAAGCTCAGTAAAACTACCAAGTGCTCTGCAAAGTGTAAGAGAAATTTCACATTGGAAATGAGTTACCAAAGAAGGGAAGGGAATCTTGTCTTTAGTTGAGGAAAATACCTATTTACTGTAAATACACAAGAAGCTACCTAGTTTCAACAGAGAGACATTTCACATAGTCAAAGAAGTTAAATGGTGCTTCTGTTAATCAAAAGGGCTGGATGGATAATTTTCTGGGCAAGGCTGGTCCAGTATCAATTTCAGGGTGAAAGACTGATTCTTTCTCGTTCTCCTGGAAGACTGCAAAGGGGAAACTGCCTACAGATAGTAACCTGTTCCACCAAAAACACAGTCTAGTGAAAGGCAGGCATAGAAATCTCTCTTGTGTTCTCTTTGGTATTCATAAAAATATTAGAGGTTATTGCAATTCTCGAAATCAGTAATTCATGGGTTATCAAGGAAGGAAGCCAAGGACCCTTGCTGCGTCACTAATTTTCTGCATGTCTCCAAGACAACTGTCTTCTCTAGACTTTCTTTTGTTTCACCACAGGACCCGAAGTCTGCAGAGCAAGGAGTGGGCATGCTGTGCTCCAACTTCTGTGTGCGCCTTTTGCAAGTCAGTGATTCTATGTGTTTGTGTTTGCCTCACAGAGAAAAGGCTGTATCAGTTCCCAGGTTCTTAAAGGCTATGTAAAATATTTTTTCAATAGTCATATTTTGCTCTTTTCATGCCTGAAAGTAACGGGTTTAGTTGTCATCAGAAAATCATATGCTTTCCACAGAATGGATTATATAGCCCAAATACAGTGTTTCCCTTGATCTTTATTTTACTTAAAGCAGCTAACTGACTAGGTTAAAATTTGTGAAACTAATATATTTCACATTCACCAAAGCAGTTAAAAATTTGCTTTAAATCTAGTTTTTATAAATAAAGCTTATTTATGTTTAATACTAGGCACAACCACACACACAGTCCCTGTCATGAAAACATAACAACTGCCAAAAATAAGTCCACTGAAGTCATAATACAATATACCATGTGAAATAAACAAGACAGAAAAACTAATCTGCATAGGTGATTTTCTGAATGTTCCTGGCTTTCATGTACTCGGAAAAACTTAGTCATCTGTGTACAACATAAACACCTATTGATCAGCTGTAACAAAAAAGCTGGATGGATTTATTCTTATTTTTACAATGTTCAGAAGCTTGCCAAAACCCAATACTTTATAGAACAAAGAGTAAGGCATACTCCGTGTTTCGAAGACTTATCTTCCTCTTTTGTTACTGACTGGAGGGTAATTAATTTAGCCTCTATTTGAACTGTCTGATACTTCTGATGATGCTTTTCAGAGGTTGCTGTCAAAAGAGTATCTTTAGCATCTGGGTAAAATTGGAAAAAGAGGGATAAAGGAATCAATGTAGTAATAGATTTTTCAAGAAAGGTTAACAGTAGTGACCTTTCTGAAATGCTAAAACCAGAGGTTAGCCAAGGAAATTAAAAGGCAATTTTTTTTTAAAGTAACAACAGAAATCCTTTTTTTTTTTTTTTTCTTTTTTGTGAGTTAGAAAAGGAATCTGACAAACTCAGTTTAGAGATTAAGAGTTTAGTATTATTTCAGAGGGTGAGATATTTGGATGGGCAATACGAATGCCATAGTAAATTTCTTAGATTGTAAAAGTTGCACTAATCAGTGCTTATATTCACATACAGCTTACCAAAGAACTAGAATTAGGAAGCATCTCTGCCTTGTGGATGTGACTTCATATTCTTTCCTCTGAAACATGTTAGTAAATTTCCTACAAAGCAAATATCCTAGTCAAGATCTAATTTAAGGCCAGTTTTGGTAGAATTTGTTAACATACATGGGTCAACAGGCGTCAGTCTTGAAAATCCTGTTAAAACAGAGCTATTAAACTAAATAAATCCCCATTTTGATCCAGCATAGCCTTATGCTTTTAATCTTCTAACTATTACTGACATGACAGTCGCATTGCCATGAGACTGGCTTTTACTAGCTCACCTATCACACATCTAATGCTGAAAAGCGCAGTTTTATTGGATTTCTACACCACAAGATTAATTTCTGTTTTAAGATACCAATATTAATTGTGTTGTTATTGGTATGCTAATGTAATTTCAAGGATCAGCTCTTACGTAAAAGGGAATGATTAACTGAAGAAACAACAGTCCAGAAATCCTTTATAAAATGTTTTGTACATTTTTGCTACTGATATTTAATGCCATGGGTCCTGAGATAGGCTGCCTATAAAATTTATTCAGAAAATGCTGTGAATGGAGAATACTCTATAATGTAAGAGAATAGTGGTCCATCAGAGCTGGAAAGCAGTGGCCTAAAACAGTGAATGTGAAATGCTGACACCCACTGAGGCTTAAGTACCTTACTTAAAGTTTACTCTGTGGCATTTGCATACTGTGAAGACCAACAATCTAGATTACAGTATTGATGTAATCACTTCCCTTAGACTATGACAAAACAAGAACATCTCAACTCCAATGTTCCTGCTGGTAGATCTCACGACTAGGCTATAATGTCACTCTTTTACCTTCTTTCTTTTTCTGGTCTAATAAAAAGTGAGGTAGATAAGATGGAAACCAGCAGCAACAGGGACAGAGCAACCCAAAACCGGGTTAAGTAATGGTTATGACATTTATTCTGCAGGTAGGTTCAAGGCCTCTCTCCAGTCTTTGTGGAAGAGCAGCTGCTGACCTGCAAAGAGGACAGAAGCAATACTAACTTCTCTTCCCTACACCATGTACTGCGCAGGACCTCACCCTGTAGTTCTAGAAATTACTCTTTTTAAAGAAATACCAACATGCTTAACAGTGTCAGGGCTCATGTAGAGCTTTGGGTGTTAAATAAATAAATAAATGCAACCCCCAGCTTTTAATAAGTCCCATTTAATAAGGGCCTGCTGGCTTCAGCTAGTTCTAGGATGAAGTAGTAAATTTTGAGGATATAAAATCTCAATTTGTATGCCAAAAGGATAGTTATGTTGTCTAACCCAAAGAACACAAATGATTTGGAAAACTTCATTTGGCTCCTCTGTACTAGAATAAATGTAATTTGCAGAGAAATCAATACAATGAAGTGGTATTTACAGGAAAATAGAAAGAGTCTGAAATTGTTTTAGGGCATTGAAATGATGGAAATGACTATTCTGGTTATACTCTCTTTCTGCTTATAATGAGATTGTTTTGTGAAAATACCAACTAGGGGAATTGGCTTTATGAGTGTGCAGAAACTAACATGAAGACAGTCTCTGCTTTGGAAAAGAAATCTCTAGGAAGACACACACCGGACATCCTCTACAGCACTCCCCTCTTCCCTGCTCTCATGTTGGCTGATGTCACATTGGGTCCCAGTAGAACACTGCTGCCCATCCCCATTGCACTGCTGCATGCTGCTGGTGCAGTACCCACTGGGGAAACTGCAAGGCATGCAATGGCAGAACACATTTCTCTGATGATGTTTATATGACAGACCAGTGCTTTGTTCTAAGAAAAAAACCTAAACCAGGTCCCTGCAGGTAAGGCAATGCTGTTCATGACTACCACACATGGGTGGAGATGACGAGAAATGGTGCTGAGAGCTGCCAGGCAGGTGGAAGCACAGATTTTGGCTCTAAAGCAGGGAGCAGTAGTCACTCTGTGGTTAAAGTGGAACTAAAATTTGTGTTTTATCTTTATAACAGCTGGCTTTGTAAATGTTAAACACCATTGAGACTCAATAAACTTGTCAGCTTAGTTATACTCTTTTAAAAAATCTTCAAACATTTTGCAGAGCCCACGGGAATATCTGCTGTTACTGAAATTTTGCTCCTTGTTTGCTTAAACCCTTCCATTTTCAAAATCTTTTCAGCCTGCACCTGCTGGTGCAGGACTTCATGCCTTCGAAATTTTATATCTGATGTACTGGGAACAATAAACTGATTCGTCTTATGGTCTTGGGAGGTGAAAAGAGAAAATAATTCTGACTGTAAATCTGGAACAAAGAAATTTTAGGGGAAAGCCTGTCCCAAAAGAATTGAAATAGAGGCATGTCAGGATGCAATTTGAGAGAACAGACTGATAAAGAGACTCTTTGCAACAGTTCTTTAAGCACCTATATCAGTCTTAGCTTACAAAACCCACTAAATTAGGTAAATTAAGTACATGTAGACCATTTGTTGTGTTAAATGTATTTTCTATGTTTAGTTCCACTTGTGAAGATTAAACACTTCATTTTGAGGAAATTGTTATGATTCTTTGTGGAGCTACATGTCAGATATCCCAACTGGAAGGTTTTCTGGATGAGCTAAATCCCATTTGGTCTGTTGATTTATTGTGTTGTATAAACAGGGCTGTATTAACCCAGTGGCTGAGTTCTTTTTATCCTCTTTTAAAGCGATTCATGCTGTGCCTTTATGGAGTTTAAAACACAGGAGAAGGGGACAAAGATGGAGCTAAATTGATAACCAAATTCACATTTGTTTGTTATATGTGGTTCTGATTTAAGTACAGAAAATTAGATGATGGTTAAATAGCTTACCTGGCATTCATTATTGATGAAATTGCCTTTGGATATACAAGCACTAATACCTCTGTGTGAGTGTATATACGTAAATATAAATATACATTTACATATGAAAAACCCACCAGGAACATAAATTTGGCTAAACAGCTCTTTCTGTTGTCAGGTTAGACTCTGTTTTATCTTTTTATTTTAACTTTAGCATTAGAGGAAATACACAAATGAAGGTGAGAAAAAAAAGTGTGACTTGATGGATGTCAGTTTGTAAGATTCGATTTCAAAACTATTGTAAACTTGCTTATCAAGGTGTTTTAAAAACGTAAGATTTGGGTAATACGACTACTGCCGTATCTTATTATTATAGATTTTTTTTGAAAACTGCGTTATTTACTGCTTTAAATGAATAATTAATTTCACTTAAGAACAAAGTGAAATGCAGCTTAATGTAGAAAACATAAGGGAAATTGTATTTAATTCATAACCGGAATCTTTATAGACTCTGTCATGCCACTATAGCCACCACTACCATTTTGTGCAAGAAGTGTAACACTGGCTATAAAAATTAGTGTTGGCATGTGGCAAAATGAAAATATAGTTTTAGTTACACAGCAATAAATCATGTAAACATATAATATCTTTAAGCATAAGACTACTTTTGATATTTTTATGGAAAAAAAGATATCTGAGTTAAATTTTAAAAAATTTAATTGTTTCTTCTTGTCATGATTGTATGTGTCTTAAAGTACAATATTTCACAGCTTTAAATTCTTTATTCCCCATCATTTAACATGGAGCTCACTGCCAAATGCGGTTTTGGTCAAACAGGAAATACACTGACGTATTCCCAGGTGGAGCAGTGTTGCATGCTAAGACGCAATTGGCTTGGAAAGTTAAGCCAAGCCCTGGAGCAAACTAAATGACAAGTAGAAAAATACACTAAAATAAAACATACAGTACTTTTCTAGCTGTATTAGGGTAGGATTCATGTTCCATGCAAGAATTAAGCAGCAAATGTCTCATTCCTTAAGTTGTGGCAGCCCCTCCACCCTCAGCTCTGGCACCTACCTCACACCTTAAAGAATAATCAGCTACATTCACATATTAGAAGTTCCTTTCCTGTCCAAAGGGCCTGTCTTACACGTGCACTGGAGCCTCATTTTCTCTTCTCCCCCTGCCTCCATTAACTTTGTCCTCCAGGTCCTGTCGGCATTCATGTCTGCATGTCAATTGTCTAATGTCAGCTCACGCTTGCTACGATGCCCTCCATCCCAAGGCTGGACCATAAAGAGCCTGTGCAGACTGCTCAGGAGCCAAGTTCATCAAGCAGAGTTGAGGATCACAGGTGAGTTTGTGCTAGTTTGAGTCTTTGTGTTAGTGACAGATAGGCATAAAGACACACAGGTTAGCATGACATCAACATATTCATCAAGAGAGTTTAAACAGCAATGGGATTTCGGGGAAACATAAATGTGAGGATACAGAGTAAGCAAGTGATGGTGTTACGTCCAAGTTTATTCTTTAGTGCTGCAGTCTCTATCACCATGCAGGAAGCACAAACAGGCATACAATTCTTGATATTCTGACATATTTTACCTCATTTATAAAGTAGAATTTATTACTTTTATACATGATTACTAAGTCTAAAATGGCAAAAAGTGATGAATGGCAAATCAAAATATAGTTCTCAATTTGCTCTCAAAAGTGAGTTAAGGAATGCCGGCATGTATACAGTAGTGCTGATCAGCACGGTGTCCTCGACTGACGGAAACATTACCTATCTCTCTTTATTTTATCCCCATTCTCAGAGGGGCTGTCGCTGTTCTTTTTATCTCCTTTGTACTTTTATCACATATAGGCTGTTTCTCACTTATTGGGTATTTGTTCTTTGGTCTCTTTGTTATGCTCTAAAACTAGTTCTGTTCAGCTCTCAATGTTACACTCCTGTTGTGCCTTGTAAGTGACCATTTATGTTTCTGTTTAAAGCCTTGGGGACCTGGCTGTTACTCTGTGCTGTCAGTCTTGGGAAGCCTCTGCTACAGCATGCTGGACAGATGGGCAAAGGCCAGGTAGAACCTGAATTCAGACAGGCTAAGAAGTGTGAAGAAGTGGAAGGTGAATGAATAGAGAGAGGAAAAATGTGGTAATGCTGTGGAAGTAGGCTGGAGACGTTTTTGGGCAAGAATGCACAAGGTTTGGTCCAACTCTTGCTATGGCATGTCAAGGGTTGAATGGGTAGTAAGGGCAAAGGAGGCTGAAAAGGCATGTGCTGTGTCTTCTCATGCTCAGCTTCCTCGAAATTACAGCGAAGAGCTGTGTTGTCCTCTGCTGCTTCAACACTGATACCATGTATTTCTATGTGATTTTACCTGGGTCCAGCTGATTCAGAACAAGATTACTAATCCTATCACCCTCTCCTCACAAGCTGTTTATGAACCCATCTCCTTTTAACAGGTGCTTGCTCTATGTACTCCCAGAGGACAGTCCACGTCCGCTTTTGTTTTGTTGACATCTGTACCAGATTCTTCTGATCTGTATGTAATGCTCAGATTGACATGCTTCTCATTTGGCCTCAGAGAAAGATTCAAGTAATGTGCCAGTGCTGCAAAGTAGAAAAAGAAGGGTCTTAGGATCACCTGAAAAGTTCCTGTGTAGGGTGAGGAGAAGGAGCGAGCCAGCAGCTGGTAGCCGACAGGGTAGGTAAAGAAGAGCCCTCTATTGCTAATAATTTTATATTACACTATCTCTGATGAGGAGTAAATTCAGCCTCTGGTGTTCTGTGTTCCACCTGTGGCCATTTTTTCTCTTCTAGCGTACTTGATAGCTGGGACAGAATAGAAGTGTGGCTGCAGTAATACAGATATCAGAGGGATCCTCACTCTCTTATTCTCTGTGCAGTTCTTTGGTGCTTCCCAGGGGGTGTGAAAGCTGTGTAGCATTTTTGCACACTGTTTCTTGTCCCCCAGCTAGTGGAGGAATGCCTGTCTTTTGAGGGGTGGAAACTTGAGCAGCCTTGTCCATAAGTGTCTGTGGAAGACCAGGCAGTGCCCCTTGCTATGAGCACCACAAAGAGAAACTAATCTGCTGTGGCAAAGACCAGCTCCCCTCTCAGCTGAAAGGGGTTTCAGCCCTCTGCCCAAACTCATGAGGATCCCCTTTGAAATGTGATGTTCTTGGAGCAGGCTGCCTGAAAAAGCATTTTGCTCTGCTCTTAAAGAGTAAGAGTGAAATGGTTAGTCTTCATCTCAAACAAGATAGGAGAGAACAGGATTTGGAGAGAGAGGGAGCTTGGACTGGCAACAGGGAACAGGTCTTTTTGTTGAGTTTGAGGTTGTTTTGTTTGTGCAAAATGAGCAGAGCAAGGGCCATGTGCAGAGAAAATCGTCTGTGCTCTAAATATAAACTCTGCTGTTTATGTTCCCTGGAGCTAAGGCTGCACAAAGGATAGGCACAGCCCGTGTTTCTTTGCTTCTTCCTCATACACTGCACAAAAGCAGAAGCCAGCAGCAATGCTTAGCTGTGCACTGTGGTGGCTGCCCCAGGCATGAGGGTAGTGCCTTGGTTCACTTGTAGCATACATCCTTTATCTTGCACTCTGCCAGTGGCTCACAATGTCCACGCTGCTTTGGTCTAGCTGTCTTGAAATTCTCTGGTCTATAATGATTTCTTGCTATGTTATGGACCTTCCTCAGCTTGATATTTAATTTATTGATATTATTTGTCTGAAGTTTAAAAAATCAACTCAAAAATTTATCGTTTTAACCCTGATAAGCATGTGTTATGAGTTCCTGACTATCTGATAGTACTGCAGATTGTGAAATACAAGAAACAGATTAACTCAAAATAGTATTATTTAAGCTCTGGAGATAAAATTGCACACATCAGTTTTGGAAGCTAAAATCTGTTATCTAAATACTGACACTAAAGCTACTTTAATGGGGATTCTGTGGAAATCAAGTGATTGAAAAGGACTGCAGTAGGATAAAAAGTATTTTTAGGTTGTTAATATTGCTCTCATATGTATGCCCTGAGGAAGAAAAAAGAGGAATCTGTATTAATCAGTCACCACACAAAACCAGGTAATTATCCTGAGAGGATGCTTCAGTTTGGGTTTTGTGAGGATTTTGCTAGGGGATTTTTTTTTCTCTATAAGGCTTACAATATCAATTTCATACCCATGCACTCTGGAGTGTTCTCTACAACTAAACAGAGGGTTCAGATTCAAAGAAGTCATTGTCATAAAAGAAGTATTCTGAAATTTACTTATGTAGTAGTTCTCTAAACATGAATGCCAAGTTATTTGCTTATTGCAACCCAGGAATAAAATTGAATATCAGCTTTTCTCAGATAAGAAGAAATGGCACATGTTTAAAAACTGGAAGTGACTATATGTTGTGAAGTTCAGAATGGTAAAACCAGAGGAGAACATTTGTATATATCATACCCTATGCATCTGGTTAGGAATGCAGATGAAGTGGTCACTGGATTTGTTCAAAATCAAATGCTAATTAACCATGCACTGCAAAACCAGAGTGCTTTTTTTTCTTTTTTTTTCTTAGTTTCTTTGGTAAGCTGGCACCTGTATCTGTGAATTACTTTTTTTTTTACTCAGGGTCTGAAGTCTCTACTCAGTATTTACAGAGGTCAGAATGTCTATTCTTTCTGTCCAAGTAAACCTCATACTTTAAATATTTTCCTTCTACCACTGACTTTTCTCACCCTGGCTGCCTCCAACTAAATCTAGCTTCTTTTTGAATTATTATTGATATTTTATTTCTTTGGGAAGGAACTGGCTGACATTAAGTCATTAATTAAATGACATGACACTAAGGGACTGATCTTCTTTCCCATAGGTAAATACGTTATTTTTATTCATTCACTCTGGCTGTTCAGAGGTCCATGAAATATCATATTTAATAAGAATCTCTTGATGATTCCTCCACCACAAATATGTACCTTGTTTCCTATACACACACATTCAGGATAATCATGCTTATGTTCAGACCGTTAAAATGCTGTCTTAGTTCAGTTAAGTGTAAAGGAAACAACAGTTATTCCACAGACGTCCAGAAAACCTGCATTTTTCTAACTGCCTGATTACATATATTCACTGGTTCCAAACATTTGAAAGTGAAGCATGGATCACTTCCAAGCAAGGGAGGCCTTTGGCGTTGATTTCAATAGGAAAAGATTTATAGCCTTTGCTGGAAAGCTTGATGGTAATTAGCTACCATAGAGATGTGTTTAGATATAGAGACAAAAAAATTGTCTCCTACCTTCTCATTAATTGCTCAGAATATCTGACCCATGAGACTTTTGTTAAAAACATATGTGTTTAAGGAGAAGTGTTTATCTCCTTCTTAGAAATGTTAAATATTTAAATAGCTGTCTCATGCATATGTTGTTCTATTTAAAACACCAGGTCGCAAATCTGTTTTTAATTACACATATATAACTGCTAAAGATTTTGTAGGTGTTACAGTGAATTTACTGAAGACAGAATTGCCAGTTTAGCCATGGCAATTAGAGGCCCAGTCTTTCACCAGGGGATTTCTGACACCATTTACTTTTCAGGGCTCTATTTTTACCATGGGCATACGGCTGTATTGAAAGAACAAGTTGTTTTCTTTTTCTGGTGTCTTCATCATGACCACAAAATGCATAAGTGCAAGAAAGGCATCGCTGTATTAACTCATCTCAGTTTGCAAGAAATAGTCTTGCAGTAAGAAGTAGGCAACCCAAGTTGTACCTCATATACTTCATTCATGTAATATTTTGGGGTATATAATTTAGCAAGATTTTAGCTCTTTGATCTGAAACTTTTCAGATAAGTGACGGTCCAAGGCAAGCTATGAAAATATTTTTTAAATGTTCAACTACTTCAGAGAAAAATTACATAAAGACAGGTCTTTCCATTCCAAAAGAAATCCCTGAAATATAATGATTTGGAGAAGGATTGTGAAATCTGTCAGAAAATGACCTTACAAAGCCAATCCAGAGGACAAAATTCTAAAAGTGGGGCTAATTCATGCCTACAAGACAATTGTTAGACCTTTGAAGCTGATATCTTGAAAAATAACAAAAATAAAGATATATGGGATTACCCCTGGAAAACTTATGGTGAATATTTCTGTATAAGGCTCAGGGCCCAAGTACAATGCATGAAGAGAGGCACATTGAACCAGCAGGACTAAACAAGATACTTAATAGCTATTCACTGTGTGAATGCAGTAAGGAATGCAAAGACTCCCTATGGGAAAAAGAAGTATGATAATGTAGATAAGGACACAAGAGTATATAAATAAAAAAGGAACAGATCTGCACAGCACAGTCACCCTTATTTTGAGTATGGGGGTTTTTTTCAGTTTTAATACTCTTGTTCAATGGTCTTTTTTCATGACCCTTTAATCTTGCTGGTATCGTCAGTGAGCTCAGCTTGATTAATAGTTACATAGGCTGGCCTTTCCTTTAGTGGAGACAGGGGGATGATTCAGTTTTTGTCCCTATGACCTTCCTCCCACAGTGCAAAATCAACACTTTTGGTACCTTGGTACAAACACTTTTTGTACTTTGGTACAAAAATGTGAACTCACTGTGCCATTGTGTGATATAAAGGAGTGGAGATGGTATCCAGCTGCAATCAGCATGTATTTGCAATGAGTGTAAAACTCTTTTAAAGAGGAAAATACCAGCCTTAATTTGATTTTAACTTTTTATATGTTTTTCCTTTAATAAATATGAGTTAAAAAGGGAGCCTAGATTTGCTTGTGATAAAGAGTAATCAGCTTCTTAAGTAAATTATGTAGATAAGAGGTCCTCTGCTGTTTGTCAGAATTGAAGGGGAAGTTTTGATCTCTGTGGGCTCTCAAAATACTCTGTGAAAGGTTTGGTTTGGTAGGACAGCAGCCACAGAGTCACTGTCAAAAAACATTCATTCAAAATGGACTGGAACTTAAATGTCATCTTTGAAATTTGTCTACTTTGTCTTGAACTTAGCCTGAGAAAAAGCTTTCATGGAGCCCTTCAGCTTCTTATGCCCATACCTAATCTGTTCAAAACAACACCAAAATATAAAAATACCTGAAATTTTATTGCAATAGTGAGTACTGCCTCATGGCTTGCAAAATCTGGGTGAAGTTCTTGGTAAGAATAAAGGAAATGACCATATACGAAATGTTTCAAGTTTTAGTTTATTCAATTCATGTAGAAATGCATACATGTAAAAGAAAGGCAGAGAAACAATCCTTTGTAGCAAAAAAAGCCATCTTGACAAGGGATGGATAGGCAAAATCATCACTGTGGTTGATGGAATAATCTGTGTTTCAAGGGGAAAACAAAACAAAACAAACAAACAAAAGGCTATATCTATTGATATTTTGGCTGCTATGACTTCAATTTGATAAAATAGAAAGCCACAGCTGGTAATATTTAACATTTACTCGTCCTCATCACGTTTATCCTTATGGTGCAACACTAGTTTTTTCACATTTTTTTCACGGTTTTTCAGGATTCATGAAAATATTTTACAAGGACAAATTCAGACAACAGCTGGAGGCAGATTGTTTTGGCAACTGAGATTCAAATTGGCCAAGGTATTAGATAACAAATGGATGTAATCTATGCAGTACTAAAGGATTGCCTTATTAAAATCTCCCACACTGGCACTGATCTGATAAACACCTTTGTTGGGATACATCACACAGTATATTAAAAAAGGTGTTAATGAAAAATGAGTAGTCCAGTGTCTTTTGGGGAGGCTGAATCAATATGTTTTTTTAATAATTTAGTTTATGCCTCAAAATATTATTTTCCCCATAGAACAGAAAATAAGGACATGGCATAATTACCAAACCTCACCTTTTTCTCTTCCTCGCAACACGTTTCTTTTTACTGCTGCCTGCTCTCCCCCAGTTTTTCTGAAGCTGTGTTAATCTATAACGATTCAAGAAAGGCTTGTTTTCTGACATGAAGAAAGGTCTATTGTTTTCTGAAGAATCGCAGGCCTGAAAGATTGACCTTCATTTTTTTAGATCTTATAAGTTTTATTTTCTATGTAGAAGATCAAAACAAATAAGCTTCCTGTGTCCCCCACATTTAGGGGAAAATTAACATTTGATTTGACTTGCAGCCCATTTCCCTTTTCAAGAGGTCAGATAAAAAATGAAGAGCATTGATGGTGTATCACTGACATGTTATCATGTAGTGAATAGTTCTGTTTTCCTGACCATTTATTTTTATCTGGTTATCTTCGTCAAAGCTGCCTATTGCAGAATGAAGTTTCCTGCATATTTGTTTATATTGGTTTACTGTTTGTGATGTGTATACCTTGCCAGGAGAAGCTGCTCTCTGGAAAGCTGAGAAATGTAGAAAGATTATATTGTCTGGGATATCCCGTTTGTTGGTTTGCATCTAATTTCTTTAACTGAGCACCTATCACATTAGATTTATATTCAGTTTGGTTTCCTAAGGAAGGGGTTTGCTGGCTCTTGCTTCCACAACTCTGGGGAGTTGAGAAGAAACTGGAGACGCTGCTGAGTGGGCTAAGGAGCAGGAGAAATGACTGAGTTACTGTATAGGACGGAGACCTATGCAGTATGGGGAGAAGCTACATTATTGTGATAGCAGAGACAATTTAGGTAACATGAGACTAAACTTGTAAGGAACAAAGCATACCAGGCAACAAGAAAGCTGTTCTCCTTCCCTCTTCCTGCTGCTCCAGAAATGATATTGTGAGTTTCTATACATTTGGATAAAGAAATGAGGGTGTGTTGAGTTATCCCTATTATTTATGCTTAAAATACTGAAACTGTTTTCTTAGTGAATGCAAATATTATACTTCAAGACATCTCAGACTGTATAAGAAAATTACAGAGAATGAGCATGAGATTCTCTTCTCACTACTTCTGAAAGTGTGTTTAGATTAGCTATCCAATGCTAGATAGCCAAACTATCTAAAATTGAGCTGGTCATAAGAGGTGTTCAACTCCTTTTGCATTCAGTATGAACCTTCTGCTAATTGTTCTGAAGACTGGCCATGTATTTCGTATGTCAAGGTGTAGGTGCTCAGCTCCAAAACCTGTGGCCTTAGTGTCTTAGCTTTTAAAACTAAAAAATGATACAGTGTTTTTCACAGCTGATACAAAGCACAAGGTGTCCTTAATACATATTTAGGTGCATTTAGAGAAAAGCTGCTAAGAAAATAACAAGTATTGTTGGTTGTTTGCACCAAAGAAGAGAAATCTGAGTTTTGCAGAGTTTTTTCTGTGAAGGTAAGAGAACAATACTGGAAATCAGACACTCGACCAGGATGTTCTTTCTCTCTCAGTTGGAAGGAATACCTCACTAAAAAATAAGACTTTTTGAATTTTAAAATTTTCTCATTAAAACAGCTTGTGGGATTCTTAACTGTAGGAAGTGATGTGCCCTTAAACATTACCAGCAAATAATTGTTCAGGAGGTTTTCCATTTTGAAACACTGTAGGAATATTACTTTTGTTTGGTTTCTACTTCCTCTCCTTCCCTCTGGAGAGCTTGAATTGGACAAAATTGAAGAGATGCTGCTTCTTTCCTTTGTTATTTTCATTGTCAGGTTTGGCCAACCTCTAAATCAAAGGACATTTTCAGTAATATGTTACTAGACAAACATCTGCCGGGTGGGACTCCCTTCAGTAATTGTGAAGTGTGAGGTTCCTGTTCATGCACATGATGAGCATGGAGCTTTCTCAGCTAGTGTAATAAGCTGGACCAATGAGCCTCACTGCACTCCTGATGAAGAGTCACTGTCGGTCAGAAGCAAGTGGAGTGCTTTGGATTTGCAGCTTGTGCTCAGGGTGATGACAGGTCATTCCAGATCCAATACATCTGCTGTCCTGCAGGGCAAGCCAGGGAATGCAACTGCCTTTCCTGAATGGAAATACAGGCTGAAACTCTAGTGACCACCAACCACAGTAGAAACAGCCACTGCTGTAAATTTTTTATTGATGTTTGTTGCAGGTATACTTACATTTTGCTCAGGTGACTGAGCTGACTTCCTGTCATGCTGAAGCAGAGTAGCATGACCTCTAAATGCCTCAGATTGTCGTCATTTAAGGACAGACTTCCTTGCTTTGGGGTAAAGGGGAGAAGCATACATGCACTGTTATATCAATTTTGTCAGATGATGGATGCACTTTCAACAGATTGTAACAGAAGTGCTAGAGAGTGCCTCCAGGTATGGCTATCTGCTTAAAAATTACCTCTAGCATAAAAACATTAATAGTCCATTCCTCCTGACCTATTCAAGCCCATAATCATCATCCATTTTATTATATATACCTCTCTCTAACACAAAGACTCTATTATTCTTCCAAGTAGAAATGACATCTTGTTTAAATAGTTCAGGTGTTAGAAACGTCAGCCTACTTTTCCACAGTTTAACAGCTTAAAGAAAGAGAAGTTGTACAAAGAGGTGTGAAGATATAATTTGTCTCCCTCAAGTGCATAAGAAATGTTGATACTTGGCAATTTGTTTCTTAGTTTCTAGAAACAAAGTTTTGTAAACAATAAAGCATGCAAGAGATAAAAAGAACAAGCTTTGCCCTACTGCATAAAAAAGTACAGAACTTGGGAGAGACCAGTTTCTCCCTGGTTATTGCAAATGACACCTGCCACAGGAACTCATGAATGCAAGAGAATTTCAAGCCTTTTCCAGCTAACAATTTAAAGCCCTATGTCTAATTTACATAGAAATTATGGAATGCTATAATTACCATTGCATTTTTCTTTAATGTAGATGTGCCTGACAAAGGCAAATAGTGATCATTTAGCAGGCTTTTACAAACCTGTGAAGAGTCTCTCAGCCTTATCTGTGACCTTGGGCAGGGAAGAGAGATGATTTTTTTTTTTCAGGGCTGTAACCCCACGTGCCTTGTAGGCCATAAATGCCTTGAATTTTCACAGGTCTCAAGGTATGTCAGTGGAAGTGTGTAATCTTTGGATCAAAAAAGAATGCAAAAAGGTGTAAAAAATGAATAGCATTTTTCTTAGCAACCACAACTCAAGAACAAAATCTGGCTTTAAGTACCTTTTAAGTACCATGCATTTACTGTTGGCTGTTTTAAGTTAGTTAATTAACAGCAATATATCAGTGATTTTAAGGTGGTGATGTAGCAACATCATGTTTTGATGCGTGATATTGTTATTGATAGGTGAAGATATTAAGGTAAGCACGAAGTTTTACTAATTGGTGTATGTGAACTGTATGTATTATCTTCCCTTTTCTCTTTACTTGTATATAGTATTATGCACATACAACAGGGGAGGGAGTAAATTTAGCAGAGACTCATTTTCTGAGGATGGTTTTTTGAAGCTGTCCAGAATTTGAAATATGCAAAGTGTCTTGGAAAACTTTGACTTCAGACACAGGAGGTGAGAGGATAAAAGAGGTGTAATGCATGTAGTTTAACCATGTCTGTGAAATGTATCCCCAGGATATATTTCAAAATTGTGAATATATATGTAACAAATACATCATCTTACAAAGCACTATCTTTTTAGCACAGTGCATCAAAGGAGTCTGGAATATGCTTCCACTGAACATCATCAAAATAATACTTGTACTGGATTTGGGAAAATGGCAGATTTCTACTACCAGCAATATTATTCAGAATAAAATAAAGAAAATCAAGCCTCACACTTCAGGGCATAAACTGCGACCTCATGAAAAGTCTTACTCTGATAATCTATAATGCTGACTAGATTAACAGTGTGGACAGGGGGTATTATCTTCCTCCCCTGTATGAAGTGTCCTTTTGCTGGAGACAGTTAGCATACTTACTAGTCTGATTGCCACCCAAGATCTTATGGTGTAGATGTATATGCCTTCCAATAGTGCCTCTGACTTCCACTTCTCTGCTGTATTTTTAATTTTTGAACTATTTGTCCTTGAAGCCATTCTTTGTTGATTGCCACGTTTTAGCACTGTTTTGATGTAAATTGTATTGGTCTTTTAAGGTTTCTGAAATCTGTGAAATGATGTTACACCAAGGCTAAGCCTAACTTCTGTGCAATTTATGTTCCTGTCATGCAAAACTGTCTCCTATCAGATTATTGTGTAACTAACTGCAAGCAGGAGAAACTAAAAAGAATGAAACAGAGCAGAAGAAAAATGAAGTGGAATAAAAAGCTAAGAAATGTATGAAACAATCATGGGCTACTCAAAGTTCACAAAACCACGAGGACATTACAACAATACAGCTTTTATGATGAGACTGCTCCATGTGTCTTCTCTTATTTTCTTTCATATTTTGTTCTGTTACAGGAACCTTTAGTAAAGAATTAATATAGTAAATTAAATATACACAAAACCAGCTTTGTCATTTATCTTGGCATGGCTACTTGGATTTAAACAAATGGATGTAGAAGGGATGTGAGGGAATAAAAAATCACATTAAGGTTAAGTACACAGACACGTTGTGGAATATGTGTACTGTGTACAGAGCACTTATTAGAGGCTTACTTCACCTTTCGTATGGTCAGTTAAAGGTTTACAATATAGGAGATTTTAGTCTAGACTTTTGAAGGAAATGTGGCTCTGGTCTGGTTATAGTTGCAAAACAGCTTTACCAAGCAACAGAAATGTATGTGTAGAATAGAGTGTGAAACATGTAAATAATTTTTTTTATTTCGGGTATCACTATAGTGACTGAAAATTTTGGTTGTTACAGAGCACTGTGTACAAAACCTGACATGCTTGTGGATGTTGCTGAGGTGAGTTTCTTTCTGTAGCTACAAAAGTAAAGACTGAGGTTTTATTTCAGCTTGCTATTGGTAAGAGAAGACCAAATGCATTATTTACTGAAGAGCAGAAATATCATCAGGAGTGCAAGCAATGCATCACTGTTATCGTTCTGAAAATAGACATCCTCTGATTTCACATATTGTGTAGTTTTCTTCGTTAAGGCACATCATCCCATACTTACTCTTAGAATGTGTTTGCCTATTTGCGTTTGAAAATCATGCTTTTTCAGTATGAATGTAACATTTTGTTGTAGGACAACTACGGTGTTGAGACAAGAGCCTGCTGAAAAGGAGGTTTTTGTGTGCTGTTGCAGAAAATTTTACTGCTTCATTTACTCTTCTGTTGTTCTCAGTATAAATTAGCTTACTTTGAATGTGTATGTCTCCTTTTCAAATTATAGACATTTCAAGAAAAGGTAAAAATTATCCCCCTCAAGTATCAACCTAGGTTTTACAATCTTTAAATAAACTATGTTCGTGGAAGAGGAAAAGTCATACTACATGTCTTTACACAGAAGATAAGGAGCATAATGACTTAAATTTGGGAATTATGTGATATTATCTCTCTGAAATTATTTTTGTTTCTTTGGAGAGATGTTCATCAGCTTTTCTGGCCAGAGAACTTAGGAACTTTCAGAAATGTTAACTCTCTGTGGTATCACACAAGACCTCTCACCTTACAGTCTAGGCTTTTCTGTTACAGGAACCTTCAGTAAAGAACTGATGTAGTAAATTAAATATACACAAAACCAGCTTTGTCATTTATCTTGGCATAGCTACTTTGATTTACACAAATGGATGTAGTAGCATGAATAAGCTTTGTACAACTGTAAATGATGGCCTGGGGTCCAAATTCTGAAAAATTTAATCATGTAACAAAGTAGAGGTATGTAAAACTCAAAAAAAACCCCTTTTTGAGCTATAAAGTTTGAAATATATATTTTGCCAGGTCTATCTTTTAGGTTTTCTGAACCTCAGTAAAAATGAAGAGAACAACTCTGAGGTAATAAAGAGTTACAGGGAGAAATGTAATAAAACTTACAGAACCTTTCCAACTGAAACGTTAAGGAAAGTTCAAATAATATGCAGAGTCCTCCAACAGTAGTAGAATTGTGTTCAGAGCAGACCAGTAACATTTAAATCTCTTTACAAATGTGAAAACTAAGAAACCTTGACAGGCTAAAAGTATTGCTTTTTTGATCCTGGTGAAATGAAGACATTCGGTAAAAAATAAAATCAAGGACATGAAAAGTTATTACTGTGCAAGAATTGAGGCAATATATTGTTATCTACAGATGACATTTTATTCAGGTAACATTTGTTTTTATTATTTTTTTATAAAATAAAAACCTAATTTCAGATGGGAGACTAGGCTATTCTCTGGCTATATTAAAAAAAAAAAAAAACAAACAAAAAAACCAAACAAAAACCAAACAAACCAAGCAACAAAAACCCCAAGAGTAAATAGGTTCAATTAAAAAAAAAAAAAAAATTTCTATCTTTAGCTCAAGGGTCTTCTAGTTTTGTTACATACCTAAAGAGAAGAAATGCTGCAATCTGGTAAGGCTGCCTTTGATATAAATGCTTTGGATTTTTTCCATCATTGTTAATAGCCAACCTCAGCTTTGGTTACTGAACAATACTGACTTGTTTATCTTCTGTTGCTTTAGGTAAAATGGCAGAGATCACTGTTAGGATATATGCTGAAAAATATGGCATTCTGGTCTAGGTATGATCTTGATGATCAGACTGTACCTATGGCTTCCACTGTAGGTGTTCCAGCTGTCTTCCCTCCTGCCTCATTATTCAAAAGTTACCACTAAGGAAAAAAGTCACTTGAAGGCTGTATAATACTTACAGGATGATAAAGTCTTGCCCAGTAACTGAGATAATGATCTCTGCCAGACAAATACTTCCTCTCGCAACCAGTTAGAAATACTTGTATTAGTTCCAGTTGCTTGCTCATGCTTCCTCCGCTAAACAGGCCCTTTCAAACATCTGCTGAAACTATTTCTCCCAAAGATGAATGCAAGCATGAAGTCACGATATGGTTTTGAAAAGCCTTAGATGTGTTAATCAATACACTACCAAAATAAGGAAGAATTTGATCCTCTGCTGTTCGTCCCCTATCCTATCTTCTCCATCCCAGCAAACATTTTGGCCCTAGAAAGCTACATCAGAAGGGGTTCTATCATGGTTGCTTGGGTCAGTGTGTGGGAAGATGATTTTTTTAAGTTTTAGAGAACATATATATATCCTCTATCCTACCCAGCCAAAGCAAAAAAAAGTGTGGACTATGCCGAGCTCCTTGAAAAGGAGGCTTTCATGGTACAGTAATCTCACGAGAAAATATGATTAAAGAAAGCCATTTCCTTGGAGCAATCATTGTTTGTATTATTGCAATGTCAGGTAGTCAAGTTTCTCTAAACAGCACCCTCCTTCACAGTGCAGCTGCTCTTTCTGCCTGCTCCTTCCGACATCATTCTGCATTTGTGAGAGCATCTGTTCCTCTAGATACAAATGTGACAACATTCATGGTTAGAGCAGTGTGTTATTCAGTAATTTACTGATTGCATTTTAAGGGATAAAATGTCTTCTAGACATCTCCTATATAACTGATTGCCTGAGTATCCATGCCTCCTCACATTTTTGATTACATAGTGTTCCCTCCAAATTTCAAAAGAGAATTGTGATGTTGTATAAAAATATACGACTAATAACAAAAAATAGGTTTATGTTATTTAATGAATATTTAGTAATTTAGTCACAGAGCACTAAAACCATTTGTCTGTGAGCCCTTGACAGATGCACTACAGATAAACAGTGTGTAGCTGCTGTGCTAAAGCAGTGTGAAACTCATGGTGTGAATAAACTACCTGCTCATGAGAAGGCAGTTCATGGTGACCATAAGGTATTATAACCAGAGAACAGTTTATTATACCTTTAAACTTAAAATTAAGCACATCCAGAATAAATTTATATCTTTCCAGATAGGGTGTTTCCTTGGTGACATAGCAGACCAGCTCTATCTGCTGGCAACATGTGAAGTGACCCAGTGCTCTGCCTGGGTATTAAGGTAACTGCCTCCTGAGCTGTGTGAATTAAAAATAAGAGGCATATTAAGCATGTAAAACCTGCTTCATTTTGCCTCACTTTCTAAAATTAATAGAAGTTAAACCATATTAATATACTAACTTATATGTTGTTATTTCTCTAAAGAAATACTAAAATAAGCTAGAATAAAGCTTAAGTTTTATGATATTTTTAAATGTTTAAACTTCTTATTTCATGCATTATTTTTAAGCATCATATTTTTTCCCCAAAGTACCTTATTGGAAAAAAAGTTCTGTGGTTGTGATCAGCTCTTACACGGCAAGAAGGAAGGTGATTGTTCTTTTGGACTTGTTTTGTGAACTTGTATGAGGATGAAATACAAACTGGCCCTGAGGAGAGAGGTAATCATTGTGCTGGTAGATTTCTGCTCTTAGTAATTTACTTGGTCATCTTAGTTTTAGTCAAACCAGTTTCCAAATAACAAATATCTGTATACGCAATAAGGAACTGTGAGCATTTTTGTAATGTGATTTATTCCTGGTTTGTGAACAGAAGGTTGAAGAAGGTGATCCTACCCCTCTACTCTGCTCTCATGAGACCCCACTTGGAGTATCATGTGCAGTTCTGGTGTCCTCAACATAAAAAAGACATGGAGCTGTTGGAACAAGTCCAGAGGAGGGCCATGAAGATGATAAGGGGGCTGGAGCAACTCCCATATAAAGACAGGCTGAGAAAGTTGCGGCTGTTTAACCTGGAGAAGAGAAGGTGCATGGAGACCTCATAACAGCCTTCCAGTATCTGAAGGGGGCCTACACAGGTTGGCTGCTAATGGGTTGGATACGTTAACAAGTTTTCCTTAAATAAATCTCCATTTCAGTACAATTTAAAGAATGGAGACCTCAATTTGGGAAATATGTGCTTCATAAGGAGACCTGGGATCTTACCAGGTACACATACATTAGCGACTCTGTGACCTGGAGGAGTACTCTTTAGGTGTGGATTTACCTCATGTCTGTAGTTGGAGTCTTGATGTACATACCCAGCCATATCACTGCTGTTCTCAGTGTAGTTTCTCTTCTGGTGGAAGCAAGCTTGAACTCACACTTGAGGGTGTTGCCTAGAGAAACTCACTTGCAATCTGGACACAAGGTACTGAAGCATTTCACTCTGCACATGTGCAGCACATGCCTAAGGCTGATAAATGAATTTAACTTTGTCACCGGTAAATACGCCATGCGGGCTTGCAGGCCTATAACCATGCAGTGTGTGAAAATCAAACCTCCATGAGTTCAATTTCCCTCTTTTTACTGCACCAGTGGGAATGCAAATATCCCTGAAGTACTTAAGGTCAGTGTGATCTGAAGGACTAGAGTGCAGAACAGAGTGCTCTGGTTCCCCTGTATTTTGTTAACTTGCCAAACTCTGTGCTTAGCTCTGGTTTTCCCATTTCAAGAAAAAAGTGTGAGGTTTTGAAGAGAACCTGCATGAATGATCAGTGCACTTACCAATATAGACAGTATACCTTGAAGTGACAGACTAGATGATGGGGAAATTTCAGTGGTGATTAGGTCACGGTATGCACAGGCTGTTCTTAAGACAGAAAAATGGCTAAGAGAAGTCTCTTTGGTGTCATACACAGAGACAAGCTTAATAAGATCCAGTGTGTGGAAGCTGAAACGAGGCAAATTCAAATAATACATTTAGCTAAGAAGTTAATTAGCCATTTTGGAACAGCTCACATAGGTGTTTGATGGCTTGTCACTGGAAATTTAAAAATTAAGATCAAAGCACAGCAATTAGATTTGACACCAGGATGAATTCAGGGAAAGGTTAAGTGTTAAGTGGAAGACCAGCGTACATGATAACATTGTTCCCTTCTGGCTTTTGAATCTATTGATCTTAATAAAGAATAGATGTCCAGTACAAGTGGGACATGTTCGTGCTTGTCTAGTGAGCTCTGTTTATGGCTGGCTGGGGTGGAGATACTGTCTTTCTATTTCTATATCCTGGACTCCAGTGAGAACATGAAAATTATAAGTGACTCAGTCAGATCTTGTGACTGTCTGACTACTCTGACAGGTGCCAGGATGGGGAATGAAATGTGGATCAGTGCTACCTTTCTTTAGACTGGAAATTAACAGATCCAAGGCCCACTATAAAGGTGGCTTGACTTATTCCTAAGGTACTGTTTGGTTGAATGCTCCGTCTGTAGTTTTCAGTGGAGTGGGAATACTTCTATAGTGAGGAGAGGACAGGGTCAGTGTTAGACCACCAGCAATGAAGCATGTCTCTAGTGGCAAGTTGTGGGTAGATTACCGGCCAAGCTCTGTTCCTGTACCTCCTACTGTAGCTGTTTAATCAAAACAAAAGCAATATATAACTTTTCTCTCAGGCCTGGACAGGATGGCAAGCATAGGGGTGTGATGCTTCTATGACAGCTAGACCTCCGAGTTTCAAAACGTGTTTAGAGTAAGTAAACTGGTAGCTGGAGGAAGCTGAAA
Source organism: Strigops habroptila (assembly GCF_004027225.2). Lineage (NCBI taxonomy): Eukaryota > Metazoa > Chordata > Aves > Psittaciformes > Psittacidae > Strigops > Strigops habroptila. The sequence continues at coordinate 17,038,632 of NC_046359.1, forward strand.
TAACAATTCAGCATGTATGCACTGCAGTGACACACAGTGCTCCAGTCAGCAAAGGTTATAGCAACTTCTAATATAGAGTAAATTAATTTTTTCAGCAGTGTTCTACAGTGATCCTGCAACAATACCTGAATTATGATGAATGAACTCCTGCTCCTAAGCAGTCTAAGATGGAAAAGCTGGCATTAGTAGTCACTAATCTTGTTAGGCTGGGAAGAAAAGCAATATGTGCAGATGAAATTTAGCTCTTTGACCCAAGTGAGATCAGCTGGGAGGGGAATTAACTGAGGAAGGTGCCCTTGAAATCAATAGGACATTGAAATGAAAATATCTTTGGCAACATATGGCAAAAAATAGCCCTTATGAACTAACTGTTCATTTCCATTAACCCTAGTCTGAAGCCTGGTTTTGAGATCCAGAGTCTATCAGAATATGAATTAGAGAAATCCAGAGGTCATGTTAGAAAATCAAAATTTAGGATTTTCCAACAGAGAGAGGTTCAAATTGGCATCTTAGCTGGTATGTAAAGCTGGGGATTGAATATATATAGAAAATTAAATATTTTCTCATTAACTTGGTTAGCGCACAGTCATTCTGAGAAATAAGGAATAACGTATCATTCTTGTCGGCACTGGGTGAACCAAAGGTTTCATTATTTTTAAAGTGACAAAATTGTCAAAACATGAGTTTAATAAAAATGGGATTTTTTTTTTAAACAACATCGTAAGTAATTATGTAAATAAGTTTACAAGGGACTAGGCAGTTAAAATATGTCCATGGATAAGCAGAATATACTGTAAATATAGTTTGTTGAACTTCAGGAAAATAAAACCCTATTGTCTATTCCTTGCAGAACTGGGAATTAAGTACTTCAGAGCAGGATAGTTAAACCAGAAGAAAAAATGTCTTCAATTTGATAAGAAGGTAGGTTGATTTATTATGGCTCAAATACCAGTTTTCAATAAAAATTCCCTATATTTTGTTCGCAATTTTTAGTGAACACCATTCATCTGAGACACATTTCTGAAGGCACATACACCGTATTATCTTCTAAAAGACAGTGTTTTTTCCTCCACGATTGAGAAATATGTCTTAAAGACAGAACATTTGTCATCTCTTCCTGCCTCTGCCATGTGACATGTAATTATAACCAAGTGTAATGTGGCTCGTAATCGTGATCTAATGTGACGTGATCGTAACCAGTCTAATTCCTTTGTACCTCAGTTTTCCCATGCATAAAAGACAGCATATTGCTTCATTCTCACTGTATGCAGCAGCCTTTGGAACTATTCTAGTCCCAGATGATGTTGGTTACTATCATAGCTAATCTCTGTTGAGAACTAGCAGCAAACTAAATTCATAGTCCTGTATGAAATGTACTAATTACAAATCATGCCGTAAAAGAATTTCATATCATATCAATTATCAAACTGTAAAAGCACTTTACAAATCAAAAAATACTCAATGAGTTCTGAGATCACCTTTGTTTCTTGTTCTATTTTTAATAAAATAGAAGGGGGGAGGGGTGTCAATACATTAAAACTCTATACTTTAGCATTAAAAGGGTAACCTTTTTCAAGCTCGAGTTGAATATGCTTCTTGAACATAGGGATGTTTTCATTTTAAAAATATGGTAGTGTCTGTGAATAAGCAGTGAAAATTTCATATACTCTTTGTTTAGTATGACTGCCACTTTGTCATTTTGGCATCCCCAAATCAGCATTCCATCAACAGAAGGCAAATTTTAACTCCAAGACAGATAGGATCCCAAATGTTTTCTGCGTTGTGCTGTGATCAAAATGTAAGTTGTCTTTCAGAACCCATAGGAAAGATCAACCTTCCCTTAGCCTTTACTCCTTCCCATACTCCCCTTCCCCTTCACTTTTTGTGGTGATAGGATAACAGCTCCGTAGAAAGACAACAGGGATATGTTTTGAAAGTAGGAAATGAAATGTAGCTCTTTCTTTTTTGGTTATTGTAAGACTAATACTCTCTCTGTATATAAATTTAGACCTTTTTAGACTGATGAGATCTCTTATTGTAGGGTAGACGACAATAAGCAGAATCTAAACTAGCTGCTGTTACCAAAAATGGAGCAAACCCACATACTAGCGCATGCTGGCATTCATTTGCCTATTTTGTTCGAAGACTGTGCCTGAATTATATTTTTAAAACATGGGACATATCACAGATGTCGCTAGTCATCCCATATTCTCTGCTTTTGTGACTATGGGATTAAGAGCTAGCTATTTGTTTTCAATTATATACTATGTCAGAAGCAAGGTCAATATACAGATTATTACTATGCAGACATGAATTTTGCTGTACTTTGATTCTCGTTCTTATTTGCAAAGCATTGGACTCTAGAATCATATTGTCAACTGGAGAACTTAATCTTGAATTCAACCTTTTGTGTAATAGAGGGAATTTTTACCTGGACCTTCCCTTTTTTACAGGACCTTCATCAGTACTGCTTTGTTCACCAGCCAGAAATGGTAATGCCTTGACTTTTTGCTGCCTGAATGTGACTTTGCAGGGGTGACAGTTAATGAAATGCATAGTTCTATTAATAATTGAGTAAATCTGACATAAAGGCTGCTGAGATAAATTATTTATGGACTTTGCAGTCCAATTATTTATGGACATTGCAGTTATAATCATAGAATCATAGAATCGTAAGGGTTGGAAAGGACCTTAAGATCATCTAGTTCCAACCCCCCTTCCATGGGCAGGGACACCTTGCCATAAACCACGTGGCTCAAGGCTCTGTCCAACCTGGCCTTGAACACCGCCAGGGATGGAGCATCCACAACCTCCCTGGGCAACCCATTCCAGTGCTTCACCACCCTCACAGGAAAGAACTTCTTCCTTATATCTAGTCTAAACTTCCTCTGTTTAAGTTTGAACCCATTACCCCTTGTCCTACCACTACAGTCCCTAAGGAAGAGTCCCTCCCCAGCATCCTTCTAGACCCCCTTCAGATACTGGAAGGCTGCTATGAGGTCACCACGCAGCCTTCTCTTCTCCAGGCTGAACAGCCCCAACTCTCTCAGCCTGTCTTCATATGGGAGGTGCTCCAGCCCTCTTATCATCCTCGTGGCCCTCCTCTGGACTCGCTCCAACAGCTCCATGTCCTTTTTATGTTGAGGACACCAGAAGTGTACACAGTACTCCAAGTGGGGTCTCACAAGAGCAGAGTAGAGGGGCAGGATCACCTCCTTCGACCTGCTGGTCACGCTTCTTTTGATGCAGCCCAGGATACGGTTGCCTTTCTGGGCTGCAAGCACACACTGCCGGCTCATGTTAAGCTTCTCGTCAACCAACACCCCCAAGTCCTTTTCTGCAGGGCTGCTCTGAATCTCTTCTCTGCCCAACCTGTAGCAGTGCCTGGGATTGCCCCTACCCAGGTGTAGGACCTTACACTTGGCTTGGTTAAACTTCATAAGGTTGGCATCGGCCCACCTCACAAGTGTGTCAAGGTCTCTCTGGATGGCATCCCTTCCCTCCAGCGTATCAACCGAACCACACAGCGTGGTGTCGTCAGCAAACTCGCTGAGGGCGCACTCAATCCCACTGTCCATGTCGCCGACAAAGATGTTGAACAGGACCGGTCCCAACACCGATCCCTGAGGGACACCACTCGTTACAGGTTTCCAACTGGACATCGAGCCATTTACCACAACTCTTTGCGTGCGGCCATCGAGCCGGTTTTTTATCCACCGAGTGGTCCATCTATCAAATTGATGTCTCTCCAATTTAGAGACAAGGATGTCGTGCGGGACAGTGTCGAACGCTTTGCAGAAGTCCAGGTAGATGACATCAACTGCTCTGCCGCTGTCCATCAGTTCTGTGGCTCCATCATAGAAGGCCACCAAATTGGTCAGGCAGGATTTCCCCTTAGTGAAGCCATGTTGGCTGTCACCAACCACCTCGTCGTTTTTCATGTGCCTTAGCATGTTTTCCAGGAGAAACTGTTCCAAGATTTTGCCAGGCACAGAGGTGAGACTGACTGGTCTGTAGTTCCCTGGGTCTTCCACCTTCCCCTTCTTGAAAATGGGGGTTATATTGCCCTTCTTCCAGTCATCGGGAACTTCACCTGACTGCCAGGATTTTTCGAATATGATGGACAGTGGCTTAGCAACTTCATTCGCCAGCTCCTTCAGGACCCGTGGATGGATTTCATCAGGTCCCATGGACTTGTGCACGTTCAGGTTCTTAAGATGGTCTCGAACCTGATCCTCATCTCACATCCCTGATCCATTTACTACTTTTCCTGATTCAGTCTAATTTCTTTCTGTCCTTTCTCTGACTTTGGTCTTCCTTAATTCCTATTAGCTTTCTGGCTGCTTTTCTGAGACCTCAGGGAAAGATACCATCTCTTCTCCTGTGTCTCAGTACTGTCTGCTTTATTGAAGGGTGTTGAAGTCCCTCCCCTGATGATCTAGATCCCTGAAGTGTCTGATTATGATTGTGTAATTGTCCTGATCTACTCTCCATTTCATTCATTTCCCACACTTATGGCTCTCCTCCCGGCCCTTGACAAAACAGGCTGCTGAGCTGTATGAGGATGGAAAAGATTGTTTTGTTTTCACACCTTTAGTAATAAGAACAAAAGAATAATATGCTGTGTCTTTGCAACAGAATATGAAAATGAAACACATTTCACCCCAGTTTTCATTTTTTTCTCCTCCCCCATTCCCTTTTTAAATGAGCAAACTAAAAAAAAAAAAAAAGAAAGGAAAGGTAGGCAAAAAGAGATGGAGAGGGGAAAATTAATCAAAAAGATTTCGTCAGACTTTTAAACCTCACCCTTCTTGAAAGCTTTTCAATGAAAACATTTTAAAACAATGTTTATTATTGTTTGTAATAACTGAGCAGCTTTCCTCCTTTCTTCCTTATTTCTTCATACATACATACATGCTATCCTCTTTCTTTTCCCGGTCTGGCTGCTCTGCTTGATCCTCACCTCCCATGGCATTAGCTGGTGGCTGCTGGAGCTCTGAGGGACTCTGTGGCAGATGTAGCTCTCAGACCCCTGTCTGCAGAAAGAAAAGAATCTGACATTTTTATTCTTCAAAAGCTGGACTTCTAGTGCCATCCCTGACTTAGTATCTTCTGTTTAGTATCTTGGCTGGCTTGCCTAGTCACAGGCACATTCAGGGAACTTTCAGCAGCTTTTTGTCAAGTTTCTGCTACTGTTGCTGAGACTTTTTATCTAAGCCCCAGTGGTAAGTCTTTTACCGATATGTTCTTGATTATCCCTGTGACACTCCCTCACCCCATTCACAAATATCCATGGTGAAAATTTCTCTCTTTAGGCCTTTGGCTTCCTGGCTGACTTATAATAGGTGTACCACAAACCTGAGTCTGCTCTGGGTTTCAATGTTATTTTACATGCCTCAACAAAAGTTGAAATGTCAGAATTTCTCCCAGGACTGAAATTTCCGTTTTAGCTTTGCTATAGTTCAAATCTTTTGGTTCCCAGTCTAATGATCTGGCTGTGAGAATATTCTGTAAAAAGCCCAGTCAGCTTCAAGACAAGCCCATCATGGATGTTTCCTCTTGAGCTAATCCCCTGGATAACGAGAGTCAAGAGACCTTCACTTTAATTTGACTTGTGATCGAGTATTTTCTTTCCTCTGCTCTTCTGCCTTTACACCTTCTTACTCCAACTTCTTATTTTCATTCAAGATTCAAGGAGATTCAAGCAGAACTCCTAATGAAATCAGGGCAGAGATCACAGGTAAGTAAGTGAAACCACTTAGTATTTATTATCAGAGAAATTTCTCAGTGAGAAATCTAGCATATGTTTAAAATAATTATTAGTTTTCATTATTCAAGCTGCTCGCTGCTTCTTGAGCTTTTGCTCTATGCATTTAAAAAAAATCTTGCTCTACTCATCTGTGTGTAAGACTTCAGAAGCAATTAAACCTCATCAGCTGGTGGCAAGGAAGAAAAATTGTGCAACGAGTGGAACATTGTCTCACTTTCAGAGCAAGTAAATGAATTTAATTTCTGTATGTTCAGTTCAGGTATCAGTTGCTTGTGAAAATTATTAGAAGCTGAAAAGCTACTAAGATTGGGGAGTTGGGGGGAAGTGAGGCTTAGGACAGTGTTAGCCTTCTTTCTTGGGGTTAGGAAACGACAATTACTTCATGTGTAGGAAGAGCATGAGAGTAGGGAACAGATTGTGTAGGAGATGTAAAACATGCTGCTTTTCCACATGTCTCTAATGACTTACCTTGGGATTATGGCTACTTGGAGAATGCTTATTGCAATTATCAAGTGGGCAAATATCAATATCACTTCCAAAACAGTGAGCAGTCAAAAAGACTGTAATGTTCTTTCATTGAAAACACAGTCCCCTTCCAAAACCAGGGTCCTTTATCTTTTTGAAAACAAATGAAAATTAGAAGCATGAACTTTAGCTCATGAGAATTAGCAGACTGATGTTTGGTCTGTACGTAACAGTGTAAATAAAGGACTGGAGGAGATCTGCAAACGAATACATGCATAGTAGAAGAAATGTAGAAACACCGCTGAGAAGATATGTACCAGTCAAGTAATCCAAACAGTTTGGAAAGGAAAAGATTTTTGTTGTGATTATGTCTATTGGAGTGCTGACTCCTGCGTGGTCTATCAGGACACGCACACAAAAACCCCAAAGACAAAGAGTTTTGGTACACACAAGTTCTTTTGCACTATTGAAAATATATCCTGAGTTGTTTGCAAAAGTTAAATAAGGTTTATGGCTAGCTTCAAGCACAGAGAGGTGTAAGTGAAATAATGAATACTCCTTTAGTTTAATCCAATTATGAGTTTGCTATCCACTTTAAAAGTTGTTCAAGTTGCTGGGAAAAGCTAAAATGTGTCATTGGCAAAAATCTGTCCTTTAATCTTCACAGCAGATCTTTTCTAAGGATTTTGGTGTATTTTTTCCCTATAGTTCACTATGTAGCAGCTTAAGATGTCAACTGTTCAGCGAACCTTTCTCAAAATTCATTACCTAGAAGCGAATTTATAGCAGAGTGCAAAAGGACTCCCAAGATGTAAAGACCAAGGCTAATGGTTTTTAAATGCTTAGAGTTGGTTAATGTGCAATAATCAGAGCTAGTGCAAGGATACACTATGAATAAAACTTATATAGCCAAAGAAGAACATTCTACCTCTCTTTGCCTACCAGTTTTTTGAGTTTTATGCACAATCATCATGTGTATTCACATTCACAAACATCTACTAATTTTTTGAATAATTTTAAGAATAATGAAATCCATATGCAACTGAGGCCTGCAGGTATTAAAGTAATGATAATGCACAAGAAAATCCTAAAGAAACAGTTTCTGGAAAAAAAACAAATACCTGAAATAAGAAAAAATATTTCCTTTCCCAAGAACTATTTAACTTTTTTTTTTTTTTTTGAGTAACTAATTTTAAATTGTCAATTTCTTCTGTATTGCCGCAAAACAATGCATTTTAGTTGTCTTGGAGAATTTATAGAGGTAAATATCAACACAGCAATATATGAAATTTAAGTAAATTCATACCTCATAAATGTTAGGATGAAACTGGGTCCTTTTAAAGGCAAGCAGTTTCAACAACGATGAAAGATTTGACATTATGTGATGCTGTCAGTTGTGATGGAAAAGAAAGAAGGAATGAAGGAGATCCCTAATACATGTCTTAATTCCCTGAGAGAGAATACAAAACTTCAAAAACTACATGGCTTTAAGTGATGATGAGAATCAGCAAGTAGTATGTACACTGTAAAATAGAAAGTTAATGTGTGTTTCCTCTTGGGTGTGGTAAAGTTTATGTAGAATTACAATCTTGATATTTCAGATTAAACAAAAAATAAGATTGTTTCCAAACTTCCTAACTGCTCTTTTTTGTGATAGCACCTTTTCTGTGACACGTCAGCTTTAGCATTTATATTAATAATGATTTCTCTCTCTTCCCTCACTGAGAATATCACTTTCCTCAGAAATGGGTAAGTGATCTCAGTTGAAACTTTCCATAAATTTTTATTGTAAAACAAGACAGCTAACTTGAAAACTAAAATGTGGCAAAGATAAACTTTGAAAGCCAAGTTGTACGATGGGAATTGTCAGGCAACCTAACTGTAAGTGTAGTGAATGACAAAGACTAGAGAAATTAAATTGTGAATCCATAATTTTACTAAGAATAAGCTACCTGTCAAAATTATTCTATGTAAAATTCTTAATCGCAAATTGAATAAACTATATTAATTCTCTCATAAAGAAACAGCTGAGGGGTTACTAAGCTCATTGTTATTATAGCACCACTTAGGAATATTTTGTATGCTGACATCTGCATGGTGTTGGACATATTTTTAATTGCAGTCATAAAGAGATTAATGTCCTACAGATAGGAATATTTATGAAGAGCTGAAAAGAAATCCCGTATTTGCCTACAATACTGGTTCGTGCTAGGTGTGACAGCTAGGAAAGAAAAATTCAATTTTACAGTAAGATTTGCTCATAATGGATGAAAATATAAAGAAAAGAAAAGTAAAGTGATGGTTTATTGAAGAGTGACTCATTTTAAAAGACAACAAACTCCTGTTGTCTTATTATTCAAATGTGCTGCCTGTGCTGCATGAAAAAGTGTAGTGTCTGCTTCACGCTGTGGGAGATACAGTTTTCAAGTTGCCTTAATCTACAGTGAGAGTCTCTCCCAAAAGACCAAGAACTTTAGATAACTGCCATGGTGGTGCAGGTCTTCCAGTGTGCTCCTGCACTGGCAACGTGAGGAGGGAGAGTGACTACAGTGAAAAATCTTCTCTGCTCTGGTCTAACAGGATTTGAGAGGATCTGAGATATGCTGAGATTACAGGGCGGGGGCTGTGTGTGTGTGTGATGTAAGGAGGCAGGTGGGGAACCGGTCTACAGCAATTTATGTTATTCTCAGAAGACATCTCATCCAGTAGTTACAACCCAAATCCCCTTTCAGAGCACTGTTAATCTTAGCAGCAGAAACATCAAGGTGTACAGTGATTGCAATGCTAAAATGGTCCCATATCCACAGAATTAAAGGTGGCTGGAAATACAGGTTGTGTTTCTTCCAGCAAGGTTGAGACAACTGAGTAATTTTTGCATCAGTCAGTAATGTAGCAGCCCAGGGGAATTCTTCAAGCCAGGAGAGCAAAGACTTACAGAGCCTGTCAAGAAATTAATGCTGCTACAGGAAAAATATTTCTTGAAAAATTGAAATTCAAGTCCTCTGAAAGCAACTCCTTTGGTTTGGCTCAGGGATTTGGCCCAGATGCATAAACATCACTGGCAACAAAGAAGGAACATTGAATATTTTGCTATTGAGTTACCTGGCTTTTTGAAAACAAGAGCTTGAAACTTAAAAGATTATGGGGATTACAATGGAAATGAAACAAAAGAAAAAATTCTCCTTAAATTAAGTAATGACGTGCAATGGTAGCTTGGGTCTGCTTGGTATTCTTTAATGTGAGGAAGAAGAATAAGCAAGCAACATACTGAGCAGCTTCTTCACATAGCTACTGCGAGGTTTAGAGATAAGGGGCCTTTATTCTTTCAGTTTTCGATTTATATGGAGACCATGTTGCTGCTGCATTTTGGCTGCTCAGATCTCCTTCTGCCCAGAAAATAAACCTGTGATTATTTTAGAGAAAGGCAAACCTGCAGATGTCATAAAAGGTTTTCAGCAGACAAACTGGGAGTATGGGATATGAGTGCCATGCTACTTGTGAGCTGTAGAAAAAGGATGCAAGGAGTTCTCAGCTTTTTTGAGGTAATTATCCTTTCAGCATCTCTATTTTCCTGCAGTCCTGAATCAGAAAAATTTCATTTTGCTTGTAGGAAAAAAATAAAAACAGGATACGATTTACAGTTGAGGTATAAGTATTTATCTTTCAAACTCTGAGCCAATTACAATATTTTGACCTTTTTCATTAGAAATTGCATCTTTCATGTAAAACTTGTTTGAAGTCAGCTCCCTTAAAAGATGGTGGTGGGGAGAAAGTTACATAACAGTGAAATGAAAGCAACCTTTCTCTTTCATATCTAAATGAAATATTTTGTGTTGACCCAAAGCACAATTTTCTAGTTTTTTTCCACCTACATTCCTTCCTTGCTGTAGAGTTGTTTTTACTTGAACTATTCCTCTCTCATCAATCATTTAAAATTCTGATGTAACCTCAAAACTGAAATACATTGTGTTCTAACAGCCTTAAAATGAGTTTATCTTTCTTATCCACTGCCCAAGTTCATTACTTCATATGCTACAAATATTGCAATGCAGAATAGAAAATGATCCAGCTGCACAGAGAGACAGTTTCATGTATAGGTCTGAAGGAGGATGAGCTTTATTTCAAATAGCATACAAAATGTTGTTTACATTGTGAAGAGAGTTAATTTAAAGGAGAACAGCTGCTGGTCACCCTAAAAGGTTTAGTTTAACCTGAACTATTTTTTGTTGTTGTCTTTCTGTAGGTTACACACTTCCGTTGGAATGACAAGAGTGTTCTGATATGCTGAAATTCATCATGTCATTTTCAGCATGCTGAAACAAAATATATTGACACTGTCAAAATGTCTTCCCCTTATTTTTTTCTCAAAACACTTAAATATAGAAACTATTGGGCCAAACAAAAGAATTTTAAAAATTAAAAATCTAGGTTTGTGAAAAAAAGTTAAACTTTATTACATAGTTTTGAAACTAATATTTCTACCCCCAAAAAAATTCTTTGAAAAAGATTTTGTTTTTGAAAGACATGTTTGCTCAGTCTTTTTGGTTGAGCTGAATTCGTACATACACCTGGCTGAGAAGGGAGGCAACAAGGAGGAAAATTCATATCCATGCTATCTAATGAGAATATATTATTTTCCATTTTTTCTCTGTTTTGAAGATAGGTTGGTGAGGATCATGTGAACCAGAAGGAGAGTTTGAGATAATGCTACAAACATTTTCTTTTTCCATCTTCTGACAGGTGACTAACAGCCACTGAATGGCAGAAACTTTCTGCTCAGCTGCTAGACTTGGCCAAAAGTTTCTTGCTGGCAAGCGACAGTTACTCGAAGCATTTCTAATGGCAGTTAGTGGCCCTTATCCAAAGGCAGGAACTCTACTGAGGAATGCTCTCCAACATATCGCTTGTGCAGTAATTCCTCATTTGGTTTTTCACATAATTTGCAAACTATTTCTTTATTTTGTCAGAAGTCTGTGCAATGTTTTTGTGTTTTGAACATGGCTGTCATGAGATTAAAGGGCATGAGTGCAGAAAGATCAGAGTGAATGCAGAATAAATCTTTTGTGTCTACTGAATAGGGAGTTTTCCTGAGAGTAACGCTACAGAGAAACATAGAAGTCAGTGGGGGCAGCATATACTAGTGAAGCGGGGTGACAGTAAAATATAAGAAAATTGTTAGGGGGAGCTGACCCTTTCTCTCTCTCCAGTAATAAATCACTAAAGCAATCGCCAAACCCTCCAAATTAAGAATAATAGTGCTAACTAATTTAAAAAATCAAGTAGTCAGTTTAGACTGAACATTGGCAAAGCTGTAACCCACCAATGGTTTCATTTGATTTAATAGGGCCATTATTATACATCAATTAAATAAAGACCGAAATAGAGTAAACTGACTTTAACTGCATGGCACAAATGCTTTAGCCACCTACTATGTCCTTAGCTTAAAATACAAAAAAAAGGCACTAAATGCAGAAAGAAATATTATTCTTTATACCTTGCTATAGAATCGATAAGGATAGATAAGGTTCCAGTATTTTAAAACTCTAGCTGTAAATTAGATGGTAACTTTTCAAATTAGTAATAATCAAACATCCTACTGCCTTTCTTGTTCTAGCTGTATTTCTGTGTAGCAACTTAAATGTGTTGAAGTGCCATTTTTAGCAGTAATGATGGCAAAGATACAGTATAGGAGCTGGTATACAGTGGGGATAGATTTTTCCGTGTTGTGAGGTACAGGTCTGGCCCTACCAGCAATTTGTTCAGACAGGTCTGCATTTTTATTGACTTGAATTATGAAAATGAAACCTTTCATAGGGTGCATTTAAGCAAGTTGCATTTGAATTGGGGTTTTCTAAAATGAGATTTTGCTATTAAGAAAAGCTTGATAAGCTACTAGACTAGTGCTGGACTTCTCTTCTTTGCCTGCTTGTAAGCAATAACTCCATCTTCTGTTAGTGATTTCATAGAAGGAATTCTCCAGGTGAAAAAATAAACTCTGATTCATTTTGCATGGCAAGAATAATTAATGGAGAGGAGATCATTAGGAGATCTTCCAGCCAGCTTCCAAGTCCTCTTTCCCTTAGTACAGGAGTTCATAGCACAGTGCCAATTTTTGATCACATCTGGGTTTGCTCTAACTCCTTTTTAGAGCCACAAAGGCTCCTGCAGTGCTCCTAAACTCTCTCTAGTGTATAAAGAGAGATACAACTGAACTATGCATACAGTTCAGTTCTTTTTGCTGGCAAAGTAGTCCAGCTAATCAGCGTTGCATAGATGGTCAATAGAAGAAAGGGTAAATCTTCACCGAAGGTCAATCTAAGCAGAAGCTGAATTTATATCCTTGGAAGTGCTCTCTGGAGATCATAGTCTTTTCTACTCATTAAATACAGATAGTAGCAGAAAATTTTACGAAGCAAGTTGGTGACCAAAAGATGGATAGTGCTAATATGCACAGCGCTATTCTGCATGTGTGTAGACATACTCTTATTTATTTCCACTGAAGACTCAGTACAGTATTCTATTGTTACTGTTTCCTCAAAGAAGTTCATCCAGTCTTGCTTGTTATGTCTGCGTCACATATGCTGATGTCAAATTCTTTGTGATCTACCCAAGTGCTCTTCCACCTGATAACATCTAATAAACAGCTTGCCAGGATTTTTCTGACTCTTCAGAGTCCCACTGCAGCTGAGCAAAGAACTCTGCAAGGAAAAAGGCAGTTAAAGTGCTTGCAAAGCCCACAGTGTGTGTCTGTGATGTTATACAAGGTTAACTTTCTCATGAACCTATTAAGCTATAGCTTTCACCTCAGCTGAGCATTATAGGGAAAAACTCATCCCCATGGCATCATGCTGTGAGACATGAGTCAGAAGGAACAGTTTGTTAGCAGTGGTGCACTCTGTAGAGACTTGTTTTTTCTGTAGAAGTATGTAATGGTGCTTAATGGAGCTTTTGTGAAGAACACTTCAAGGTATGTTAACTGAAAAATTAAATTAAAGAGAGTGCATCCTGAGCTCATGTGAAATGGATTTTCAGGACAAGGCTGAGTAATGAAACAAAGGCTTCAGTAAGGCCACAGGCTGGCACTTTGGAGACCTTTGCTTTTTTTGCATGTAGGAACTGAAACAGACATTCTGTAGAAATTAATTTTTCATCTCTTATTAAGAAAATGAGGCAAAGATCTTTCACCTGGAAAGCTTTTTATTGCCATGCAATGATTTTTTAAAGGTACCTATTAAGCCACCGTGACCCGTAACAATGAGCTTCCATCAATGTGTAGCTTAATAATGTATTCTATTTCACAATTTATTTACTGCATTATCAGGTAAGTCACCTTAAATATAGACTAATAATCTTTTCTTATTTAGAGGGGTTAATGCTAACATGCATATGCAGGGACACTTGGCAGGGTAAAATACTATTTACTTTTCCTTTGCCCAACTGAAAATGCTGATACTTATTACACTTTAAAGAATTTTGTAGTGTGAAGGGCCCCCTTTTACCATTTGTGTGGATATTAAAATTTTGGAGACAAAATCTTCCAAGCATTATTTTGGTCTTATATTCATTGCAGCAACCAAGTTTCATGTATAGCTTACGAGAAAAGCTGTGGTGGGTAGACAATAAGGCAGCTTGTATAAAGTTAATGAATTAGAAATACTAATGGAAGAGATGTGTACCTTATACTTTGTAAAAGTGAGCATGGATAACCTTTGTTAGGGAAACGGTCTATTAAAAAATGTACTTAATATTACCTGATTTTAATAAATTACTATTGTTATAGTCGTCTTTCATGACATTGTGGAACATAGAATTATGTTCCAAAAATTAATTCTGAATTTAGAAGTATTTTCTAGCATTTTCATTTGAATTTGGTCTATTTTGCACTTGTATTTTAGATATTCATCTAGTAATAGACACGAAGCTCATTTTTTTAGAATCAATTAAAGCTTCAACTTCATTTCAGGCCAATAACAAGAACTGTTTATAATATTGCTTACCTTAAAACCATAAAGATTAGCTCTTAATTCCAGAGCTGACTGTGGTATGGCACGTTCCTTTCGGAATATGTGATTATTGAAATCAGGACAATCTTAGTGTACATTAATTTTTTGGTTAACTGTACTTTTTTTTTCTCTCTTCAAATGTGATTTCAGTCACCTCATATGATTGGAATGATAGATGAAGCACTGCATATGAAATGGGAAAGAATCATGCCTTAATTTCATGGGGTCAAGGTTTTTTAATTGCCTCTTAGCTCCCTTGGAGAAACATGGACAATTAGTTTCTCTTCACATTGTATATTTTAGCTAATTGCTGCTTTTGTTGAAGAGGTTCTACAATATATGCTTCTTATTTAAGAAGCTGTCAAACTGTGGTACTAGATTTTTGAAGAGAAACATGCTATGTGGAGACAAAGCTGGAGTGAAGAGAGAAGCAGAGATGAGTTAGCAGAAAGCAATAATGATGATTTTGGTGGGGCTGTCTTGTAAAAAGTAACCAATTCACAGAATGCCTTCCTCTTGTGTAAAAATGTGAGACCATTTCATTTTCTATAAACATTTGTGTGCTTCAATAAAAGTAATCCCTGACATTACAGGAGCTCTCAGATCAACATTTCCATAGCATAGTTTATTTCCATGAAATAAACTCCCTTAAATATGGCCTCAGTCTTCAGTTTTTACTTTCTAGGTCTTAAATGAAAAGGAATGCATTCCCTTTAAAGTGGGTGCTGATGAACTATAGCTCACTTTGCTGATGAGCACAGCTGTCATTGCTCTCCAGTGACCTGAATCTGGCTAGGTAAGGGGCAATGCAGTTGCTCCTCTGAACCTTGTGCTTTGTTACTCCCTGATTACTGCAAATCTTTGAACTGCTTTCTTACACTTTAGCTTTTCCTGACCTGGCAAGCTGTGCAAAAATGAGTGTTAATCCATTCAGCTTCCATGAGAAATCCATTGCTCCATCTGTTGCCACCTCAGCCAGACTCTTCTTCCTGAGCTTGCCCAGTTTCCCCGTGATTCCTCTCTGACCTATTACGCTGCAACTGCCTCAGAATTTGGATTTTGCCAAAATCCAAGTAGGAGAAATTCCACTTCTCACCCACCGTGGGATGTTCTATGTTGGGTTTTCAATTTGGTGATTCAGTGAAGTATTAATATAAAGGAGAATAGAAGACAAGAGTAGGGAGGAAAGGGAAAGTCCTTCTTGCTAGAGTTCCTGCTCTCCCTGAGAATACAATGAAGAAATCACAACTTATGCATCACAGGAGGACAGAACTGTTTTCAGTCAAGTTTTTTATGTGGTGCTTCTCAGACATGTGGTCAGTAGCATTTAGGCTCACAGCAGACACAACACAGAGGAAAAGGTCAGTTGAGCCATGCAGGTCAAAACCCTGTGACACAAAACAACAGGAGATTACTAGAGTAATTGCTTAATTTCTACAGAGTTGTATATTGTCCTTTTCATGTCAGAAAAAAGAACAAAAGAATCTTCTCTGCAGGAGATAAGAAAAGAGCACGTTATGTTTAATAAATATTTCATTATTATCTCGAAAAAGAAATGTTTAATAAGGCAAAGAGGAGATTCCACAGATAACTGGTTATAGTGTGAAAAGAAGTGAAAAAAAGAAGGTAATCATCCGGTAGTGATAAGCTTTCAGGCTAGCAACACTGGCAATATTGGAAAGTAGCTAGTTTTACCAGAAAATATAGAATGAAGCAAAATCAGTAGACCAATGAAAATGTTATTACATGAGTAACTAGCTTGTTTAATTGACTTTCCCTACAAATATAATTTAGCCCACATACCTAATAAGTTTCAAAAAAGAAAAAGAAAAAACTAATGAGCATTCATAAATTTGCCATAATTACATCTCACAGCTATAAGCATGAGAACATAGTAAATTCACACATTTAGAAGAGATGTTTCTCAGCTGTCACAACATAAACAATTCCAGATTTTTTATTGCCTGGAATGAAATAAGATTAAAATCAATTTTTTTTTTACAGAGTAATTGCTCCATATTTCTTCAGGATAGAAGAAAAAGATAGCTCATTTTCTCCTCAAACACTGGTTATTGTCTCTGATGAGTGGATCATTGTGAATGCTTATTTTAACCAATACAATATTCCTGTGGTTGTAAAGACACCGAAGGCTAACAGTGAGCAAGGTGTTATGGTTTTCCTGGTGGCTTTGTGATTTGTTTTCATTAACATTAAACCACCTAGGTGATATTTTCTTTTCACTATCCTCTCTTAAAGGCATTGTACTTAAGCTATCTTTAGGCATGTGCATCAAGTGGCTTGCAATTCTTCTAGGATTCTGAGCTATGAAACATCACAAAATAAATCTCATTTGTCAAATCAATTTCTTCAAAATTAGATCAAGAAATGTAATTTATTCCTAGTAAAATATGAGATTAGTTATGAGGTTCCTTGCTCAATGTATGTGTTTTCAGCTTTTAAGAATAAATAATATTTGCAGATAATTGCACCAGAGTAAAACTTGTGAAAGATTTTATTTTTCATAGCCTGGCTTTTATGATAATTAATTTTATTTTTTTTTTTGTGAAAAAAATGCTTTTCAGTGTTTCTGGTCATTTATAGGTTATGGTTTATATTAGTTTATATGGGGAATCTTTAATGATTTTTTCCTGTACAACAAATGCAAGGTAGTATACAGCGACAAAGTGAGACAGTTGGAGAAAAACCTCTGTCAAATCAGTTATGAACTCTTAGGTATGAAATAAACACCTTACAATTACCTACATATGTTTTGTTAGCTCTTTATCCTGACTCTGCCGTCAACTGGGGAGACTCCCCTGAATTCAGTGGAGCAGTGAAGGTTTAAAATTGGTGTCTATAGTGAAGAAGTGCAATGAACAGGAGTAAAGGAAAGGCTTGAAGTTAGACAAGTGTTTGTTTTCATTTTAACTATGAGTTTTGGACTAGTCTACCTCCTTTATAGTCTTTCCTCTCTAGTCCTGAGCCACAAGCTTATTGAAGTGCATTTGAAAATAGAGTTCTGAGTACAATATATGAAACATGGTGCATCAGGCATTATGGTGGGGAACAACAGCTACAGCTTGCTAAGCTGTAGCTCTTTCTCTTCTTCCCAGTGGTATCCACTCCCTTTATCTCTGCCTTCATAAACTGAAGTGCAGTAACAAGAGAGTGGATTTTTCTTTTTTTCTCTTAGGTTTTAATCCCTTTTGCCTTAGAAGCAAGGAGAGAGCTGCAAGAAAAGAAAACTTCTGCATGAACCCAAGAAACAAGAAGATTCATCTGGGTTACAGAATAAGAGATGTACTAGATAAAATAACTGTCAGGGCAGAATGAAAAAGCCCTGGTTTTATTTTTATGCCATATTTGTGCAGAAGTGCAGGGTTTGGTGCTGTTTGTTTTTCATTTTTTATTAGCTAGCCATTTTTTGGCACCCTAATATAATGGAAAAAAGCCACATGTCCTTCTTCACACAGTTCTTTCTTGGTTGTGAATTGGACAAATTCTAGCAGAAATCTGGAAGGAGGTAAAAAAACTTACTTTTAATAGGATACAATGGCTGCATTCCCAGAAATTTGGCTCTGAAAAAAATCCAACAGGCAAGAAACTATTGGTTTTTTCGTCTTTTTCCCTTGAATACCTGCACAGTATCAGGTAGGAAGCAAAAAACTTTATCAGTTCTACTTTATATCATTCTGAGTTATTAAAAAAAAACCCAAACAAAAACAATACAAGACCCAGGAGTAGTGGGTCAAATCAAGGGATGAGACTGAGTTGTTTAAACATAATGTCTAGAGTCGCTTGATATATTCTCCATTGACCAAGATCTTTGTCTAGCACTCAGTCATCCAGATACAGACATTCAGGAATTGTAAGATACCGGCATCTGCCTGGGATGGCAACTGGAGTCCAAGCAAAATATGTCCTGCGTAATACGTGCCTAATATGACACTAGATGTTTACCTCAGAAACCAAAAAGTCAGTGTTCAGGCTGTGTTTTCGCTCTATGTTTGGACTTCGAAGCATATAAATACTGTGTAAAATAGTTCATTTTTCCTGACCTTCACATTTGAACATCCTTAAGTAGGGCTACAATAAACTGCATTCCTCTTGCTAGTTGAAAATGCTAAGCCATGTATATTTATCCAATATGTAAAGGAAGTGATACATATTTTCTGTAGAATATATGTAAATGTCCAGTCTTTTGACATTTAAGTCCTAACATGCTACTAAAAAAACAAGGCAGATTGTGCTACATTTTAATTTGTTCTTTTTTTGAGTTTCTTAAAAGCTAGGAAAATATTGTAAAATGAAAAACCTAGGAATACAAATGAAACATAAAATCAGGAACCACTGTATTCTTAAGTGCCAGTCACTGGTTTCCTATTCTGTAACTTGCTTAAATAAGTGTGATTTGGTTTTAAACTCATAAGAAATCTGAGATTTCTTATACGAGGCAGCAGTGAGGTACAGCTTCTACTACTGATGTCCAGATCAAGAGGAGTCTCCCTTCTGTGGATCCATAATCAGCCAACTTTAGGACATATGGAGGAGAAATAGTCTTTCAATCCAGATGAGCAAATACCATCCTGACAGGCAAGACATTGCTCTAGCAGCTAGTAGCTCCATTGTAAACCTGATGGTTCAGAGGGAAATACCATGTCTACTAATAGATCTTTTGATGACATTTTACAATATAAGTGGGAACAACGACCAGTTTGTTATGGTTTTCAATGGAAGAATCAAATCCAGTTCTTCAATGACCCTTTGGAACATGTAGATAGAAGATGATGGTCAAAAAGAAAACTTAACAGGACATGGGATTATTTTTTCTTGAATGGCATTTTCTGTATTTTGGCTTTAAGGTTAGCATTCTTTGTGATAGGAATAAAAATGGAGGCTTATGTAGGCCTGTAGGATGGTGTTGGGTATGTCCTCCCTGACAAGCTAACTGAAATCTAGTGAAGGAGTCTCTTTACTTAACTGATTTAGGTGATAAGGCTTCAAGGAGATTAAAGACTCAGAAGTCTATCTTTAGTTATACATAACTCTCATTATTGGCTGTGACCAGTGAGACTAACTCACTTGTTTTTAATGCCTTGACTGAGTTTAATGACTATGACTGCCTGACACCATTTAGGAAAACAAAATAAATTCATTTAGAGTTTTGTCTCTTTCTGCTTTCATGGTAAGGACAGTTTCTTTCACAATGAGGCTCTATCTTATGAGTTGCCAGTTCTGCTACTCTTATTTGTTGCTTTTAAGACCCTACTCTGCTAATGAAGTAGCAAAATCACTGGGAGCAATAGCACACAAGGAACCAGGAAACAAAGTCTTATTCTGCTTCCTTGACTGCCTCCAATATTTTCTTGTTGGCACAGAGGAGCCAAAGAATTGTTAACTGATATGCCATATGAGTTTCTCTCTCACCTGAGTTCCCCAAGGGCTATAAAACTACAAGAGCTGGCACTGCTAGCACCATTAGCCAAGTTGCATGGGGCTTTGAGCAATCTGGTCTAGTAGAAGGTGTCTCTGCCCATGACAGGGGGCTTGGGACTAGATGATCTTTAAGGTTCCTTCCAACCCAAATGGTTCCATGGTTCTATGATTGATGATGGTTCCATATATTTCTGTATATCACGCTCTTCTATTAACTTGTCTAGTGTCACTGCCAAAATTTAGAGACTTTTATTGTCTGCCACATATTTGACAAGGAGTTCCATGTTTGTGCCTATTTTCTCCATCAGAAATACTATAGTAGCACTATGCAAAGGGATGCAGAATTTAAATTTGAGAAAGCAAGGGAAGGGACAGATCACAGTGCCTGTGGCAATGTGGGGATGCTAAATGAAGAATAGCCTTTTTCCAGATCACAGATTGCTACAATTTCCACTAAAGTTTACTAATAATTTATTTAATATGAACTTTCCTGTTCTGGGACACCACATCTTTTAAAAACAGAGCTTTTTTTTTACGAACGTTACCGTCTGAGGTGAGACTTCTCTAAGCTGCAAATGATTTAGGCAGGTGTGGGTTTCTAGGCAGCTGAGTACCAGTCAGTGTGGCACTTGCTTTTCTGCTACGTGATGTGATTGTGTAGCTCCCACAGTCAGGTCAGAGCTGGACTGATTCGTGGCTGGGGAATATCTAATTTGAAATGCACAGGATCAAATCTACCTTGATATCTCTATCATGGGTGGGAGGAAGTAGGGAAATCTGTTGAGCAGAATATGCAAAACATGCTTCCCCTTTAGCATTTTAGTTCATAACAACAGTTTGCTTTTAATCTTGATCTTCCATAAGGAAGATGTTAATTGAGATATTATTTCTCATTTTTAAAATAGTTTGAAAGTAGTTGACAAACTTATATACTGGAATATTTGTTATAGCTGAAAGCTTTGAGGCACTTGAGGCTATAATCCTTAATTTCTGGTAAGAGTTGTCAAACATGTTTATTAAGAACCTTCTGTCAAAGTGAGTATTATGACACTAGAAGGCTGGGGTAGAAGCAAGAAAAGGTGTTTTACTGCATGAGAATTGAAATCTATATAGGAAGCATTATAATTGGTACTGAGGTCATAGCTCAGACATCCAATAATACTTTTGACCTCAGTGTTAACCTGTTAGTAGAATTCCTTAATTGGCATTTACAGTGAGACAGCTACTTTCTCAACATGTATATAACTTTGAGAGTAATGTGTTTGATTTAACATGACTTCGATTTCATATTGATGTGAGAGCAGAATTGTTTTGTGTTTATCTGAATTTTGTATCTGTATAAAAAGTTAAAAGTAGCCTAACTTTTAAATAATAATAAAATTAAATATTTGTCAGGGAACTGCCCCAGGTTTGAAAAATAACAGTAGAGCAATAACAGGAAAAGGTTATTTTTAAGATGGATCAGATCCTTCATGGATCTCAAGGTATCCCCACAAATAGTGGTTGTTGGCATGGTTGAAGAGTGGTGAAATAAAGGGAAGAAGATGAAGGAGAGGGGGAAGTATTTAAAATCTGGTCCAAATCATAGCTGAATGACCACAGAGCTCTTCTTGCCCTAGGTAGCACTGCAGATTAGCTGGAACAGAGCTCTGAGAGTCCTCTCTTTCCAGTGCTCATGCTGGCCAAACATACAATCTCACTGACTGGGGCCAGGCAGATAATCCCTCAAAACCAACCCAATCCAGGCTTTTCTAGCAGTAGTTAGGATGCTCTGTTTTGTAGCTTCTTCTGTTCCTTGTATAAGAAGCTGACATACGCTTTTGTAGGCAGCCTGGGCTGTTTAGCAGTCTACCACATTAGAAGTATCAGGTTTGGGATTATGTAGACAGAAAAATTAGAATGTTGGATAACCTTGCCTGCTAGAAATGCTTTGCCCTGTTACAACAGACCTGGTCATGAGCCTAAGTGCCCTCCTCACTGCAGTGCTGCAGGAACTGGCTTTACTCAGCTGCTACTAAGGGAGAAAGCTCTCTCCTGGAAAAATCAAAGAGAAAGAAGGGTGTGTAATTAGTTTTTTCTTGTCCAAAGGAGGAGTATCTTGGCCTAGATCATATAAGGGTAATTCAGGACTTGTTTGGTTAAAATGGGACTTAGACAAGATTTATGTGAAAATTCATTCTGGAAGCACCCAATCTCAGATTCACCTGGCTGAGCTCATGCTCCACTGCACTGTGTCCACAGATGTCTCAGTTTTTGACAGGGCTGACCAGCTGGCAGAGCTAGAAATTTAATGCTGCTCTGCCTATCTCCCCTCACCTGTCTCAGGTGAAGTAAATGCTCCCCTTCCTTGACTGAAGAAGATGCAGTTGTGGCATGGCACCAAAGTGAAGACTTCTGTCAGAAAAAGTTGGTTTTGACCCTCTGATTGATCTTGTCATTCCCTCATCTGCTGTCATACTTGAATCTTTTGTTTTCTCAGTGCACCAGTGGATGCACCAAAGAATAGGGTTTTTTTAACAAGAAATGGCAGGATGGATTTTCAGAAGGTCATTCATAGATATACAAAGGCTGAAGCATAGCAAAAAATGTTAGCTCTGTCTCGTAAAGCCACCAAGTACAAACATGTAAAGAAGCATACATGAAACCCGCAGACCAGACATCAGCCAATTTACATCTCTGCGCTCTGGAGCTAATTTAAATATCTGGTGGCCAGATATTTGACATACAGGACAACACCAGTCTTTTACAGAGTTCAGAGATGTGTCTTACAGAACTCGGCTTGTAAGCTGTAACAGAATATTTTCCCTAATAAAAAATTTTGGTATCACTTCAAGCCATTTCTCCAGTGGGAGTGAAGAGGAACGAGGTTGTTGGAACAACAGAGCAGGGCAAGAACTATGTTTTTTACCAGAGTGGGATATGTTTTCTAAAGTATGATGTGGCCCAGAAGAAACATTGCACGCTCGACCCTGCGTTTGATTCTCACCCCATAAAAGGTGACTAAGAATAACACCTACCTCAGGAAAATTACCTAGGATTCTTAGTCAAATGAATGGTGATAGTCAGAGTCTTGCTGTTTTCTGTTAGATTTTCATTGAAGATGCCATCTTAAGACTTTCTAAACTATATAGCAAAGCTGAAAGGGCTTATTGCAGCTAGAGATATCTCTTGGCTAGAGATATTCTCTGCTAAAAGCATATACTGCACTTCAGGCAATTTTTCTTTCAATGCTATCAAAGCACTACAGAAACTGCAACAAGGGTGAGGATCTGGCCCTTTGAAGTGCAATTTCTCTAGTGCTATTACTTGCCATACGTTACACTGTCATCTGTTGGCCAAATGTATTCATGACACTTGAGAAATTTATTTAAACCATTTCTCCTAAGCCTGTTCTTTCATATTCCATTGTTTTAAAGCAATCAACAGCAGCTTGAAAGCTGGCTGGCTACCAGTCCTTGCTGGAGAGCAAATCACTCACAGTGACACCAGGCAGATTCCTAACTATCATCTCTGAGATTTATTGATGTCATTACTGGAACTTATGCATGGCCACTTGGGAGAAGCAGTTTGAAGAGACATATGTGAGCAGATAGGTAGGTGGAGGGGGACAAAATATTAGAATTAATTTTAAAGCTGAACTAGATTTATTCTGTACAATTTTGTGCATGATGAATCTATCCTTTGTGGGAGGCCTGAGAGGAGCTCTGTGCTGCTTGAAACTCTTCTGCTTTTGATTTCTGTGCCTTGTACCTTTAAATACCTAAATAATGTCCTTGTTTGCAGTAATGACAGCCATACCTTTTCCTCTTCGCAGCCTGTGAAAGGCTTAGTGACTTTGGGGCTTGGGTGTAGAGTCTACCTAAAATCTGGTGATTAATTTAAACACCCTTTCATAAACCCAAAAGTACAGTGCAGATAGAGTTCCAACAGATCCATTAATCTGCTGTGGCTTTTTCTGAAGGTAGTCTATGTCCTGAAAATACCGTGAAAATATGGTTCCCATAGCCATACAACTGAATGTCTCTTCATAGGACAACATGACTTACATTCATGAGCTTAGTTTTCTTGAACAAGCAAGAAAAAATCTTATCTTTCTTTCATTTACAGCACAAGTCTGATCCTTACAGTTGCTGAATAATTTGGTCCCTTTATAATATGCCATTCATTCTAGTAACTATAATGAATATTTAATACAAATAGCACAAAAGTAAGAGGCTTGCTAGAAATATTTTTTTTTAACACTGGGGGATATGGTAATGCATTTAAATGTCCTTCTAAAAGCTATTGTCAAGCTTATTTTAATATGTTCCAGTTATTTTTTCCTGATTTGTCACAAATACACAGTGCACTGAAAAAGTCCTTCACCAGCCATGAGTGACCTTTTTCAAATTACAAAAGGAAAAAAAAAAAAAAAAAAAAAGAGGCTCAAGTCACAGTATTTTTTAATAAATAGACTTTTCCTTTTTAGAAATAGGCTTTTCAGCAACTGCATTCTCTCCTATTTCAAACAAGCTGGCTTTCCTTGCTGGAAAGCCTTATATCTCATTCCCCAAATACTTGCAACAATTCCAGTGTTTATTGATCACAGCAGGGCTCCTTAATTGGACTCAATTACTTAGGCTGTAGGAAGAGGCCAATACCAACATATGCAAATTGAGAAAAACCTTCCGCAGAAGCAGACTGTGTCAAACCCTTGACCTCCCAAAGTTAGGATGTGCAGATGCTCTGTAGCTCACACGGAGAATACACATGATTACACAGAGAGAAAAGATATGACTGGTTGGTACTGCAAAACAGAAACCATCACCATAAAATAATATTACTTACATAGAACTTTTGGACTCAAAAGCACAGAATTGTTTTTCAGAAGAAGGTAATCATCGCCCACTGGAGAAGTAGCCTTCTGCTGGGTTTAGATTTAATTTCCTATTAAGTGTCTTTATAGGTGACTGTGAATATTTACATAAATTCAAAGGCTACCTTCTTTGTGCTACAAAAGGTAAATGAACTGTGAGGTGCCCCTGGATAGTTATGATATGAAATTATGTTTCTAGCATAAAAAAAATAACTTCACATCAGTATATTTATCTTGGTTAGTATACAAATGCAAGATTTCTTCTCATGTAATAATGAAGGGGCTGCATATTTTCTGTAATAATCTGTGGCATTTCATTGATATTCTTAGATATGGATGTGTTTTTATTTACCATGGAAAGTAAGTGTATGCTGATCCATTTCTTCTCTTTAACAGATCTCCTAAACTGAGGCACCTATATCCATACTAAGATTCCTCAGTTACTAATCCTAACAGTAAGCTTGATGAGTACTTGTATTTGCATTGATTTAATTACTATAGCAAGTTTGGCAAGTCCAGCTTGGATCCAGAGATAAGAGTCTGCACTAGGGAAAAATAAATTATGACATTACAAGGAGTTCTGTAACTTTCTGCCTCCTCCCATGACTTGGTAGGAGCACCCTGGCACAGGACAGTCTGCAAATGTACCCTGGCAATGTTTTTCTCCTGTCCAAAGCTGACAGACTCCAGGAGGGCAGGATATTGGCAGAGAAGAGCACCAGCAGTCACTGTCAGCACAAAGGTAAGTTACTTGTCTTACTTTGCTTTCAGGATTGAAAAAAAAAAAAAGAGCAAATTACATGATAGGCACTTCTGCCTTCTTTTTCCTTCTTCATCCTCTCTTTCTTCTCCAGAGAAGTTGAGAACTGATGTTCTTGCCAATATGAAACTCAGGCTGCAAGTAAGCAGAGTGTTCAGCTTGCCTCATGCTCAAAGATGCTGGTGTGTAAGTACATGCATGCCCTGCCTGGTCCTTACTCTGTCATTCATGTTACAAAGTGAGGTCAAATGAATGTGATGAGAAACATTTCTTTTGGAGACTCACTGTTAGAGCAGCAGAGTTGGAACATGCTCTCTGCCAAACTATTTAAAGCATTATAAGAACACTGCAGCCCATGGTGACCTGTTTTCCTGCTCAGCCTGCACGTTTTGCTTACCTCAGCAATGCTCATTGAAAAATACCCATCTGACAAAGCAGAAGTGCTTCAGGAGAACTTATTGATTCTGTCCAAACCTTCAAATAAAACCAGTTGGGAAGATGGGCCAAATGTCCCTGTTCCCTGCTTTGTGTGTTTCCAGCCCTCCCTGCTTTCCTGGAGTTTCCTTTCCCCTTCCACCTAGCTGGGGAAGTTTTGGTGCTCCCCTGCCCCATAGCTCCTAGACAGCTGGGATGCCATGGAGGTAGGAGGCACCAGTATGGCCTGTATCCAAGCTCGCATGCCCTGCTGACCATCTGCATGAGTGGCCAGGGAGAAGCCACATAGGTGTCCTGACTCAGCTGTCCCTGGGCTGCTTGGCTTTCCTGCCTTTTCCCCAGCAAGCAGGATAAATAAGGTGAAAGATGCTGGTTTGCTGTGCTGGACACCTTCTTACTGGCTCTGAAACAACACAGTGTAGTGAAATTCTACAATCTTTTCGGCTGATTTTTTTCTTTTTAAAATTCTTACGAAGATGACCTTGCTTTCTGAGATTTGGAGAATTTTGGTTGTGATTCCCAATGCACTGGGAATAGATTGAGCAAATTACATTTCAATTCTTTCTTGACAAAGAAGGATGTATCTTAAGCTTTCTCCCTATTGCTTCAAGAGGATCAAAAGTAGTAATGAGTTTTCTTAGCTGGAATAATAAGACTTAACGAAAGTTAGTTGTGAAAATTAGCTATGATCTTTGTCTTTATGCATCTTCTTTGCCATGAAATTGCAAAAGGATTTAGCTAATACCCTTTTTATTGTTTTTGTTTTGTTTTGAGATTTTTTATAATTATTTTTTTATTTCACAAGGTTCAGAAAAAGACCTTTAGATTGGATTGAATTGAAAGAATTGTATTTTTATTTTATTCCTCTATTTATTTTTATTAAATGACAGTTTCCCAACTTACTCCATTTGTCACAATTTTAGCTAAGTTAGTTACAATAAGCATTTTTATAGTTAAAACAGTCCAGAAGATTGAAATAAAATTAAAATCAAACAATGAGCTAAGTCTCTTTCCTCAGACAAAATGTATTTTTATTTTTGATTCCATACTTTGCAGAGTGAAGCTTAGGGCATATTTTTTTCTAATTGAGTTAAATGGCTAAGCTTTTATTCGAATAGAGGAGTACTTATCTAAACATCTGTCATTTATCACTCCATTTGTGCTATGTACTGCTAGAACCATTAGCAAAAATGGCACGACAGAAATCCACTATCGGAGAGATAACAGTCAGCCACTGAGTTTTTTCTTGGTTTGCATGTGATAATTCATTTGTCTGAACAAATGAGTTTGACCCCAGAAGTTCTTTCTATAAATTTTGTGATGCATGTAGGTTTTAAAAATTATATTAGATAAAATACACAAACAAAAGTCTTGTTAAATCTTCAGAGTGGGTAAGTCTATGTAACAAATTGCTTCAGTTTTCTGACAAAGAAATTACTTAGATTTTCTTTTCATGGGGAACAGATGAAAAATATTTTTTGTTTAGTAATAAATATGGAAGCTGTTTGCATGTTCATTTATATAATCCCATAATGAAATATTATTTTATTTATTTATTATGTAGTACAGATTCTGTCTGAAACACACTTCTTTCCTGTCGGACTGCATCAAGAAATCCAGCATCCTTTCTTTTTTTGGTGTTTTTTCTTTCCAACTTTGATACTACAGTTCAACAAAATGTGATGTTAACAGCCCTAAAGAAAGAAAAGAAATCTAAGTCTCTGGTAATAATAAGGCTGGCATGAAGTCAGCACAAAACAAAGAAGAAACCTTGGGTGAAGCTTCATGCAGGCCTGAGTCACAAGCAGTGGAGAGAGACACGTCTCTATTCAAACAGGGCTGGAGGAGATGCGGTAGGGTTCAAGCCTTGTATGTCTCAGCAGTCAGCTTTCAATCTTCACTGTTGGAGCTGGGTCTTCTCCTCATTCGCTCTTGGTTTTTACATTGCTAAACCCGAAAAAACCCTCCTTTCACCAAAACTGGCATATTCTCACACAAGAACCTTTCAGTTTTCCCAAATAAATATTTTTCTACAGTAAGACAGTGCAGTGGTTTAAGCTCAGCTGGTAACTCAGAACCACACAGCCACTCGCTCAGTGCCCCGCTTCTTCCTCCCCCTGTTCCCAGAGGGATGGGGAGGAGAATCAGAAGAATGTAACTCCCATGGGTTGAGATAAGAACAGTCCAGTAACTAAAGTATAATACAAAACCACTACTACTACCACCACCAATAATAATGATAAGGGAAATAACAAGGGGAGAGGATACAATCACCACCCACTGACTGATACCCAGCTGGACCCGAGCAGCAATCTGGGCCTTCCGGGTAACTCCCCCCAGTTTATATACTGGGCATGATGTGCTGTGGTATGGAATATCCCTTTGACCAGTTTGGGTCAGTTGTCCTGTCTCTGCTTCCTCCCGGCTTCCCCTCCTCCCTGGCAGAGCATGAGACTGAGAAAGTCCTTGGTTGGAGTAAGCATAATTTAGCAACAACTAAAAACATCGGTGTTATCAGCGTTGTTCCCAGGCTGAAAGTCAAAAACACAGCACTGCACCAGCTACTAAGAAGGAGAAAAAATGGCTGCTGTAGCTGAACCCAGGACACACAGATTTTCCTGACAAGTTCTAGGTAGGAGAAGGGTTTAATCCAGCATGATGAGCAACAATTTTCCAGCATTTTGACATCCAGCCTCCACTATGAGCACATCCCTCATGTCCAAGGCCCCATCTAAAGAGACTAGCCAAACTCAGCAGGAATCAGGAGAATTCAGGAGGTGAAATTCAAATTCCCACCAGCTGGGCAGGTGACCCGAGTCCTCCCACACAGCTGTAGGACTTGAGGAGTGTCACCACCTTTGGCTTCTCTGTGGTCAATGGACTGGGCAAGGCAGTCACATGTTTCCAGACACTTTCCACAGTGGACAGGTCTGCAGGGTGTTCTCTGGTGGGATTTTATATACATAGCAGTCTCCTTGCTCATTCTGCTTAACTCCCACATGAAGGGCACTGTAGATATTTCCATGATGAGCAGCTTTTATGTTCTCCTCTGAATTTAACTTCCTACAAACATGCTTTGTGATTAAAAAATCTAACCTAACAGTGTAAAAATCTGCATGATCACTCCTCCTATGCCAAATTCTGAAAAAGGTAATTCCCAAAAGGAAAAGAAGGAAATGCAATACTGCCTTCTCTTCTGTGTTCAGTTTGACTCATTAAAATTGTTACAGCTCTTGGGATAATTAAGATTTTGTTACTTTTGCACCTCATTAATTTGGTAATTCACATTAGATGTGTTCTGTATTGGCTTAAAGTATAATTCATTAATTGAGGTCAAACCCACCTTATAAGCATGGATTGCTCCATCACTAGCTTAGCTAGCTGCCTAAATAGTAGATACATTGCTCATTTCTCTGTTTGTTGTAAAACTTCAATTATAGCAGGTAAGAAAGGAGTGCCTTGTATTTGTTTTATAGTTCATTGTAGCGCATTTCCCAACAGAGAAAAGAAAGATCCCTAATCCTATGTGCTCATGTGGTATTCAAACCCCAGACTGCTCAATGCTCTGTGTAATGCATCTGGAAAATTAGGCCCTTCAGAAGGTGACTCTGCTGAGTAAGGAACTTGTCTAAAGCTAGTAGCCACTGGGGTAATTATACAAACAGATGTGACAAATCTGATCTCTCCTCTGAAACTTTTTTCAAATTTTTAGGATGTGCATGGGGAAACTTGGGGGACCAGTGATGATATGAAAACTGTATACACTAACAGAAAGTTTCTTAATGTATCCAGTTGGAAATAAGCTAATGAGCTTAATGGCTAGACAGCAATCAGCACAGGTATTGCAGTGGTTCAGGTACTCCAGCCCTGAGAGGCTTAAACTTCTTCTACCATAACCTCTGGGTGATAAAGTAGGAAATAAAGCAGCAGGGTACCTTCATGCTGTCTAATTGAAGCTAGAACATCCAAAATTGCTAAATAATGGGACTAGTTGGAGAATGAAGAAAATGGAGTCTAACTCTGTTGCCAAGTGATTAGCTCAGTCTCTGCCAGGCTTGGTTTTTTGGCGTCTGTGCTGAGAGGAAAAATCTCTAAGAAGCCTGACTTATACCAGGGTTAAAAGGAAAGATTAAATATGAATGAAAGAGGAAAAACCATCATGACTCTGTGATGTCAGCATAACACTGACTTTTATGATCCGCTGTTTTGGTTATACTTTTCCACATGCAGGAAAATATGAAGAGTTCACTCCTGCTGTTATGGAGCACTTTTCTTTCTAAAGGTGAAATGATTACGTTTCAGCAATAACAACACACAGACAATGACTCAACTTTTTCTTGGAATTTCATGTCCATTATCTGTCTTTTCAGACACACCATTGCCAGTAATGTCGTATAATTTGATGGCACTCTTAATGGGGAGCAGTATTTTGGCTGTAATGAAATGTATTATTCATTAGCATTTTATTGCTGATCGCCTGTTTGGTACCGAGAACCAAGTTCCCACTGTGTATCATTTTCCTTTATTGCTGTGATTATCACTAGATAATCCAGTGTGATTCATGGACTAATTTTTTTTTATTGTTGTAGGTATTAGAGTGATAAATAACTGCAAGAGACATGGAGATCACACTAATTTAAACTTTAATTAGTTGAACTGATGTTACCAGTTTTACTTGGTTGTTTTCTTGTTTCACAGCTCTAGTGAGTATAATTGCAAAGAAAAACTAGCAAACATAACACAGTATTGCAGTGATCAATAAATATTCACCTTTTTTTTTTTTCCACAACAGGCTCTGTGCCTTAGTAAAGCATATGTTAGATTAATAGTCTAAGCCTGACTCTGTTGTGCATGAGAATCCACACCATTAATCCCTTAATTTTTTTCAAGAACTTCTTACCAGGATGGGTGTGCACAGGGGTACACTTCAGTGAGCGCACTTGCAGGGCTCCTCTACATTCCTATCTGACAGATCTGCAGCACAAAGGGATGAAGGGGCAGGGGAGGAAAGGACTTTGCATTGATTTACAGAAGTGTGGAACTGAGTCATTCCCACCTACTTTACAGGTGCTGTGGGGGAAAAAGAATATCTTCTGTTAATACACAGCTTTGTGACTACAAACCTTAGGCATTTGTCTGTATCCAAACTGAGTACATTGCATCTGTAAATTGGTCAATATGATCTTAAAAAATGCTTATTTTATTTCTTTTCTGTTCTCACAAATTCCGTTGAAAAGTTATTCCAAAACGTCAATGATGTGGAAATACTTCCAGTTTTCAGTGCAAATTTAAAGTCACCATCTACCTCTTCATTCTACAGCACTACTTGTTTTCCACTTGGGCTTCCTCTTTCCTGTACATGTTCAAAATAGCATCTGAAACTGATCTTTCCAAGTCTGTATCACATTGAAGTCTTATGGTTTTCACTGTGCCTGACCGCTACCCACAGTTCCTTTTCCTCTTTCATCACTTACAATTGCTAAGGCTGCAGCTCACAGCAGTTATCACGGAGTGTTTCTAATGTTTATATATTTGGTTCTTACACAGTTTTTGCCAGCCCTCAAGATTAGTTAGTTCTTTCTGTACACAGCAATGCTCTTCTGCACATTTAATACTGGTGCATTGCAGTTTTGCTGCACCATTGTGAGTATTTTGATTCTTACAAGAAGAAATGGCTGTTTTGTTGTATGCCCTTCTTTTCACCTGCCCAGGAAAGAATGGAGGAGGCGAAGGGGATTTAATTCACTGTCAAGTTTACCACATCTCCAGTTTACCTGTACTTTTGTCTTTAACCCTGTAATTTCTGATCACTTTTTTATCCTCTCAACAGTGTTGCATTTGTTATAAAAGCAGAATTTCACGTTTTGCAGGAGAGAGTATTTTGTTAATCTAGAAGGTTTTCACTGGTGCAGCAGGATTACAGTCACAGTTACAGCTTTTAGCTGAGAATGATAAACGTTCATGCTGACTAATGGGAGGATATGAGAGACCACTGCTGCCCTGAGTGTACGGTTATACAGTATAGGAAGAGGTAATACATGAGTTTTAAGATGTATGGGTACAGCGAAGACGTGTGGGATCCTCAGTGGTTCTGTGTTGATCTAGAGTAGGACAGGAGCTGATGTATAGTTTTTTATAAGAATACACATGATTTTCTTAAGGAATAGTGTCTTAAATTTGAAAAGATTGAGCATGTTTTTGTCTTTACAAGTAGCTGGGCTTCAGGGAATAAACTGTGTTTAAATGAGTCCTAAACCTTCGTGTTGTTAGGTTATAATAATTTTTTATTGATTTTATTTCCAACAGCTAAGCCTTCCACTGTGCTGAGGCACTTAACTCATAGTTGTCCAGACGAGAAGTCTTCTGGACATCCTTTAAGCAGTCCAAGGAGGCATCTTGAGAGGTTCGTTGAGAAGACGTGTATGTGAGAATGTTCTCTTGTAACGTGTATGTTACATGTTCTCCCCTTCCAAAGCTGGGAACAGATATTGCGCTGCTAGAAAGAGCAGTCAACCTCTGCCCACAGGCTAAATCCACTCTGAAGAACAGTTCAGCTGTCTGATGGCTGAGTCCCTTCTGCCCTCTTTCTTCAGTGGTCCATGGCAGCACGACCCAACACATGGGCCTCCCCCTGATCACACTGCAGATGCACCATTAAGGGATGAATACCCAGCTTATTAGATAATAGCAGATCATTAATAGCTGTTTGGAGTGCCTATCAGCTCTGGGACAAGCATATCTGGTGGAAATTTACAGCACTGTGTGCTCTTTGAATGCCCTTGTGAGAGCATACAAGGCATAACCTGGACAGAAGTTTGGGTACCTCTATGTTGCTACCTAAGAACTAAGAAGTAAAGATGACTGAAGGAGAAAAAACAGATCTCCTCACTCTTACTTTTTCAAGTTTGTGAAATTAGAAAGGAAAGCATCCCTCCCACCTAAATTAGAGCAACCGGGCTTTGCTATTTTTCTGGATTGCTGCTAAGACAATACAGCAAATCTTTTTGCATAATGTTCCTTTACAGGGTCGATTTGTAATGAATAAATTTGATGGCAGTGGGCTGACAAACAAGACAAATATTGATTGCAAATGCCAAAAGGCACAAGAACAGAGTGGGGATAGGTGTCAAGTTCTGCTGAGGATGCTATGACAAGTATTAGGCCCTTGTGTTCAGCTCGATGTTATCCAAATGAAAATATCATGATGTAGGCAGCCATACAAACATTAGTGGCCCACCAGGGGGAACAGAAAATTCCTGTGCATTTAGTATAGGCAGGCAAATTATTTGCATGAAAAAGGCTTGCTGATTTAGTCCATAAAAGGGGAAAATAAATCATATCCCAAAGTAATGAGCTCTCAAGATCTCCCAGGGTTCTGATTTCATTTGCAGCAGCAGAAGTTGCTTCATTGGAGTCAGCAGAGATGACAATCAGACCCAAAAAGGTCCTAATGATGATTTCACTGGCATTTTTTTTTTTTTTAATTTATTTAAAAGATTCATTTTCCTCATTGTGTAATATTTTACTTTCATGGAATCTGAAGCTGGAGCTCCAGGACTGAGGGAAGAATGAACAACAAATACAGTCAAAGAAAGCAGCAGGAAAGAGATTGAGATCTGGTGGCAAACACGTACTGTACTGAGAATGAGACTGCATGATTCCTTGTTCTTCTTCAGGATCATAGAATTGTAGAATGGTTAGGTTTGGAAGGGACCTTAAAGATCATCTAGTTCCAACCCCCTGCCATGGGGGAGCGACACCTTCCACTAGACCAAGTTGCTCAAAGCCCCATCCAGCCTGGCCCTGAATAGTTCCAGGGATGGGGCAGGCACAATTTCTCTGGGCAATCTGTTCCAGTGCATCACCACCCTCATAGTGAAGAATCTATCTAATCTAAATCTACCCTCTCTCAGTGCAAAGCTATTGCCCCTTGTGCTATCACTACATGCCCTTTAAAAAGGCACTCTCCAAAAGAGGGATGAGGATAGAGTTGTACCATTAGTAGTGGTATTCAGAAATTTTGTGTTGAAAACAGCTGAGTTTTGTGATTTACAGGTAGCCATACATGCTTCATTCCTTTCTCCCTTGAATATTCTCTGTGTGTCCCTGTGGCAGTTAGCAAGGCCAACACAACACCACCTCACAGATTGCTTTTGAAACACTTTAACCTTACCGCAAACCTAGTTTGTTATTCCAAGTGGCATATACCTTTTTTGCTTCATTTCAGTGCATTTTTGGTTTGATTTTTAAATAAGCATCAATGCTTTAACATGAAATAAATTGCTGATCTTATTTTGAAGCTGAACCTGAAGGAAATGCAGTGTGCGCTTGCAGCCCAGAAAGCCAACCGTATCCTGGGCTGCATCAAAAGAAGCGTGGCCAGCAGGTCGAAGGAGGTGATCCTGCCCCTCTA
The DNA here is from genome assembly GCF_004027225.2 of Strigops habroptila. Taxonomy (NCBI): domain Eukaryota; kingdom Metazoa; phylum Chordata; class Aves; order Psittaciformes; family Psittacidae; genus Strigops; species Strigops habroptila. Next base: position 17,072,769 of record NC_046359.1, read on the forward strand.
CTCTGCTCTTGTGAGACCCCACTTGGAGTACTGCGTACAGTTCTGGTGTCCTCAACATAAAAAGGACATGGAGCTGTTGGAGCGAGTCCAGAGGAGGGCCACGAGGATGATAAGAGGGCTGGAGCACCTCCCGTATGAAGACAGGCTGAGAGAGTTGGGGCTGTTCAGCCTGGAGAAGAGAAGGCTGCGTGGTGACCTCATAGCAGCCTTCCAGTATCTGAAGGGGGTCTACAAGGATGCTGGGGAGGGACTCTTCCTTAGGGACTGTAGTGGTAGGACAAGGGGTAATGGGTTCAAACTTAAACAGGGGAAGTTTAGATTAGATATAAGGAAGAAGTTCTTTACAGTGAGGGTGGTGAAGCAGTGGAATGGGTTGCCCAGGGAGGTTGTGGATGCTCCATCCCTGGCGGTGTTCAAGGCCAGGTTGGACAGAGCCTTGAGCCACATGGTTTAGGGCAAGGTGTCCCTGCCCATGGCAGGGGGGTTGGAACTAGATGATCTTAAGGTCCTTTCCAACCCTTACGATTCTATGATTCTATGATTCTATGAAATCAATATTCAACTATTGTCTGCATCCTGTCTCATCATGAGAAAGACTCTTTTCAACAGTTGCACATGACATAGCTGTGGGTTTAAAAAGTGGAAACTGGAGTGGGACTCCTGGGCCACACGGAGCTTGTAGGAAGTTGAGGTGCAGCTCCTGTGCTGTAAGCAGGTCAGGAGATGATGTGAGGATGGGTGTCTGCCTGTGATCCCCCTGAGTGGTCCTCACCTGAGGACTGAGCTGAGAGGCTTGTGCTGGGGAGGGCTGGCCTTTGCATGGACCGCTTTCCTGATTAGGACACCTTGTGCAGCCCCACAGCCTCTGCTGGTATCTGAGTGCCTCCTGAACATCCTGCACCCAGCCTTTAGGTTGATTCCTCCTATGAAGTTTGCATTTCCTTAAAAGTCATTGCCTCTTTCTTTTTTTTCTTCTGAGAAAATACTTCAACCAGCTGAGGATTATTTCATTCAGAAATACAGCTATGCAGTCAGATACTAAGACTTAATGGACACCATTTTATGACACCTTTTTTTATCTCTTGCTTTTCCATTATGTGTTTTCAGATAAAAGCTTTTATTCTGTCTTCCTCTGTTATAGCTTATTCTTCAGTGGATGCTTCATGTCCTAAACTTCAGCATAGGCAAGACTGATCTTTTTAAGCTTCTAAATTAAAAAATATTGTTTCCTTTCTTTTTGTTATTCTTTGCTGTGGCTGGCTTCTTCCGTCACAGAGCTTTCCATGGTAGAATCTGAGGAAATCTGGATTCTACTTTTTCAAGGTGGTCTCTGAAACCCTGTCCTCTTCCAGAGGTCAAATAGACCTTGTTTCTTGTCCTTTGTTCAGTTCATGTCCTGGTGCTGAGGCCCTCCCTCTTGCTTCCCTGAAGTTTGGAGCAGCCAGCCCACCAGTGCAGTGAAGCCCTGCGTGTCTGGTGTCCCCACGGGTCTGAGTAATGGCTTCCAAAGTGCCCAGAGAGGACCAGACTTCAAAAGTCTCAGTATCTGCCAGAAAAGGCTGCTTTGTCACTGTTTGAAAGCCCTAACCTGCATATAATGCTAATGCCTATAAGTGGGAGCCTTTGCTGTTTCCATAGATACTAGTCAATCTTTTGGATTTGTTTTTTTGTTTTTGTTTTTTTTTTTTTTTCCCCTGGAATATTGTTACTTAGAATACAAATGTAAAAACACAGGTCTGGATTACAGTGTGTAACATGTTAGCCACATGCAGCTATATTCATTGTGTATTTCAGAAATGCAACTCAATGCAAAATTAGGAGTCATGAAAGGAAATTCTGTCGCTGCATCACTTTTTTTTCCCAAGGTGGCTTAATTTTAGTGAAAGACTGAGAAAACAGGGAAGGAAAATGCAATCAGCAATTATCCAGCTGGCTTTGAAAAGGTTTGATTGTTTGGGAGTTCCTGTTACATGCTAAATGGATGGAAAGAAAGATGTCAAAATAAGGAGTGTCCCTCAAGATAAGATTGGTGGTAAAAGAATGAAGCACTATGGCATGGTTTGGTCATACATTGCTGGAAGATGAAAACCAGGATTTCTTCATGCCACTCTAAAAATTAGTGAGAACCAGCAAGTCAAAATCCAGCATCTCTTAAATCACAAAATTAAGTCAATTCTTAAAATGTAATTGGCAGTGCATGACAGTAATTAAAGCCAAACAAAAACTTTATATCTTTACCTCATAGTGGCCTTTCTAAAATAAGCATACATAATTTAATCTCTTAAAAATATGCAACGTATTTTAGGTAATCTGGTTGGTGAAAAATTGCTCTTTTAGTTTCCCATTTTTGCCCTGGTATTCATCACTGGGCTAGTACCATCCATCACAAGAATACATGAGGAATTGTAGACCTCAAAGGAAACTCAAAGGAAAGGCTGTAGTTTTATAATGAAGTCATCCCACAGACTCTCCTGGCAGTTAAAAAAAATCTTCTGATGCAAATAAATAGAAAATTAAGAATAAAATAAAGAATAAAATCAAAACATTAGCTTTAAGATACAGAGAGATTTTCCCCATTGAACAATTTTTTTGTCCTCAGCTCTTCAATGCTCTGCAGTACTTGCTGGGCTGCCAGTAACTCTCAACCAGCTTGACGTATATGTTATGAAATCTCACATTGGAGCACTGAAGTTGAGGCTGTGGATTTCTGGAACATCTCCTATCACTGTACTGTTTATGCGGCAAGAAAAAAGTGCCAGAAAATTTATTGTATACAGGGTTAAAATAAATATGTTCCTCTTCTGAGCCAACTGCAAGCCTTTTATCTGCATGGAAGATTTCCTTTACCTGTTTTGAAAGTCGTTCTATAGGGAAGAATCATAGCGGTGGCATGCAATTTCAGTGCTCAACTACGAAGCAAAATTCGTGAGAAGCATGCTGTGCAGATAGATAATGCAGCCCCGGAAGAAGTCAATGTTACTTCTGGGATATGAGACACTTGCTGGTCTGGTAAGCACTCAACAAAATGTACAATTTTTTAGTTTTGATCTTATATAGAAATACCCTGGTTATATGAGGAAAAGGAAAATAGATCCCTGTTATGAAGCAGATGTTCAGAAGATGCTAAATTCTAGAACTATCTGGGAATTTCAAGGCCAGGTCAGATGAGGCTTAGAGCAACCTGGTCTAGTGGGAGGTGCCTCTGCCCATAGCAGAAGGGTTGGACCTAGATGATCTTAAGGTCCTTTCCAATCCTAAGCATTCTAATATCGTAATAAAAGGACAGTTTTTTAGAAGACAGTTGTAAATATTTAGTGCTTAATAATCAGCACCTGAAATCTTTTTGAACAGTGCAGATCAAAATGCTTGCCATAAAATCCTTTGCAATTACTAGAAAGACTCCTGAACTCCTTGAATTCAGTCCTGTGAGCACAATTTGACACTGAAAATGCGTTTAATGACAATGACAGGGAGACTGCAAGATGTGCAGGCGACATTCCCCATCAAGTAATGTATCCCACATTGTGGACTGGGAATCCAGCATTATACAGGCTTCCTTGCAGCCATCTGAACTTGCTGTGAGAAGCAGCTGGATGAAACTTGCAGGACAAAAGAGTCAAGAGACCAAGTGTATTGCTGTGCTTTGACTTAAGATTTTGCTGGGATTGCTGCATAACTTTGTGTCAGTATTTTATTTTTCCCAAATTATTTTAAGTAAGCTGTTGACTCATTTATTTGACCTTCTAGCCAGCTGGAAGCATGGGCTGAATGAATTGACCTTTTTCCTGAGTATCTCTACAGTGAGATTTAGTCACCATGATACACTGTGTATTTTGAACCATCTGAGATTTATTTATATTTCTTCCTAAAACATAGTCATGGACTAAGCCTCAGAAATAAGATAATTTAATACTTTTTAGATATCAGGAAATAATTTCATCAGGTTTTTTTTTAAATAAATTATCACTGGAAGCGATGAGCAAGAGTGGTCTCATTGTAAGTCTGTGCTGTCATGCCTTTAGTTTTTGAATATTCAAATCTATGCTGATCCCCTCACCTCTATTATTTTTTTTTTTTCCCCTCTCCATTGACCGGGCCATAATTCTGCAAATGTAGGATCTCTTTTTGTATCTGGAGTTGTCAAGAAGCCATTTATTGATTCTCATGATGCAGCTACTGAAGTTTCTTTGTAAGCTGCTGTAATTTATGTTGGTGTCTGTAGTTCCCAGAGTTTACCCTATGGTAGCTGGCTATAGTAGGGTCATTGTTCTAAGGGGCGTGGTGGAGGTGACAAAACTGGCTGAAGGGCTCACCTTAGATGACTTTTGAGAGATCCATCATTCCTTTGGAAACCCTGTCTGGGCGCCTCTAGCTCTGATGTAGCTCTGCTATGGACAGGTTTTGATTTGAATGTGACTTATAGGAAAGTAAATTTAAATTGAGACCATTGTTTAATTCAAGTCAAACCTCTTGTGCATAATATGAAAATGCCTCATTCTCTAGTTCCTGGCTATGTTAAATTACCAGATAAAGGTTTGGTATCAAATGAGATGTAGACACATTTCCCAGAATTGTTCATACTCAGTGTATTGGAGGAAAGAGTATATGGTCTTGAAGTTCAGAAATGTAGCCTAATTATTATACAGATATTGAATTATTTTTAGATAGCTCTTCTTTTCCCTGTTTACTATAATTGAATATTTTTAACTTGATGTAAAGGGTAAATATTACCAAGCAGAATGTGAATTCAGGGCAAATAATAGTGCAATTTTGCATCTGAAGAAAAAAAAATTCCAAATGAATACTAACTGCAGAAAATAAATGTCTCTTCTACACTGCTTTGGAAAGCTCACAAGGCATCCAAATCCTAATGGGTAAACTTCCAACTTCTCAGACAGAGATGTTCCCCATACACAGCGACACTTCTGAAGGGAGGTTCCACTCCAGCATGGACCTTTCTTAACAGCATGAGAAATCACTAGCCAATCACTAGCTAATCACTGGATAAGAAAAGATAATGTGTCACAATTTATACTGCTAATTAGCTCTAAGCACTTATGTACATTATGAATGCATAATATATGCCAGAAGATTTTGGTAAACTTTCCAGAGTGAGTGCAATTTTCTAAAAGAAGTCTGGAAATATAAGTGTAGCCCCTTGTGTTATGGTTGGTGGATAACAAGGCCAGCTTGGGTAAAAGTAGTATCTTCACACCTTTGTGATACCAGAATTAATTACAATTAATTTCAACATTGATTTATTAGAGAATAATTTCTGATTAGCTCTAAAAAATATTTCAAAAGGGTGTTAAAATGTTGTGAGAAACAATTTATAGCCCTTTGATCAGGGAAATAACAGCTTGTGGTACTGACATGATTGACAAAATCATAAGTAGCATAATTATAAATCTTATCAGCTACTCATGTACTCACGCATATGTTAAACTCATCTCATTTGGTATGGAACAGGCTGGGTGCCAGATAGACACTGCACAGAGGGGATTAAGTTTTTTCTGTCTAAGTACCAACTTTGGAACGTGTTTTTTCACATTCCTGCTCTCAGTCCTGCTGCTGTGTTTTCCTTTATCATTTTTGTTATATGGCTCTATACGTTGGGTGTGATTTAGTTGTTTATTTGTAATATTCAGCCAAATGCTGGTAATTCTATTGCTAGGACATATGTTCCTACAATTTTGTATCTTTATTATTACTGCAAGTATTCTTGTAGCAAGAATTCATAAAATATATTAATATTCTTGCTACTTATAAATCAGACATGAAAGTGCCAAAAACCTGTGTGATTTAACTCTTTGCATATAGGTACAGCAGCACAGGACTCATAGGTACACTGTGTGGTTGAGTACAGCTTATAACATCCCCATCAGAAACTGGAATTGTCTAACAGTAATTTTCATCTTTGTCTTGCTTAGCAGCAGCAATGATTTTGGCTGCACACTTATCCTGCATTTTTATTGGGATGTAAGACTGGAGTTAGCGGGATCAAATGGCTGAATTTAGACTGCTTAAATAAACAAGATCAGTTAAATCAAATGTCCATGTTGACAATTTTATGCAAGTCAATTTGGCTGTTCTAACCTGAAGTCAGAAATCTCAAAAGATTTTTTTGCAAAAGTATTAATCCTTTTTTACTTGAAATATTCTTCAATGCCTTATGTTACTGGAAAGTATGCATGATGTGTTTTATAGGGAAAAGCAATTGTTTTTTTCTGCCATAATGTACTGTCAAAGAAATAATCCAGTCATCTACTAGCAATATAGGTTAATTAAAAACTTTAACAGGTCAAAGGATGATTGATCCTATTTGATTACTTAGTGTCTTTGCCCTCTAACTTGTATTCCATCTTGTTATTTCACATTCTGGGTAGGGAAGTAGTGGAATTCATGGGCGGATGCACAGATGGCACCTATTCAAGGTGCAATTTGCAAAATCCCATGTTAAAAGCCAGTTTTTGTTATGCACGTAAGGATTTGCAGTCACAATTAAGGATGCCTGCTGGTACACCACATAATGTTATCTTGGTAAAGGTATGTTGGCATTCCGGCTCACAGGATTTAATCACGAAGCCCTGTGGCTTGGGAATTTAACTGGGTACTTCACATGCCTTACAGATAGCTGTTGCTAGCAAAAGCAGTCAGTCTGTGGTGGTATCACTGCCACCAAGCTAGTGTTTTTACTATAAAATGGCAAGAGTGCCAGCACAAATCAAGTCTGCTGCAAGAGGCAACAGTAATGATGTAATCTTCTCTGTATCTTTTTTGGGCCTAGTCCATGTGCACTTAATATGTGGATGTTTTATTGTGAGCAGTATAGATTAGTTGTCAGCTATTGTTAAAGAAAACAACTGTAAACAGAGACTAGTAATGTGCTGGCTTTTTTCAGAGTGCATCCTGTGTTTTGCTAGCAGTTATTAATGTGCTCCAAGAGGGATACAATAAATTGACTTTTCCTAGATCTGTGAAATAATTCGCCACTGGATTGCCACTCATTTATAACAAAAGTTATTTATATGTTTAATGATACTCAATACCACAATGGGGAGTAGGTAGACTCCTTGAGTGACATCCTCTGGCAGTATTGGACAAGCTCCTTACCTGGCCTTGATTCAATGAAGCAATGCTAGTTTAGAGTTGCTGTATCTCTGGCCTGCTAATGCCTTTAAAAAGCAAAAGTTTTATGGGAAAGTGATTAAAGCGTTATCAGAAAATAGCCACCACGTTGGAAGAGGCCTGATCATGTACTACTATCCCAGTGACACCCGCTATAGCTTGGAAAGATTCTTTCACCATCAAAGTAGGTAAAGGCTGAAGATTGATAATGATTTTCTATCATAAGGCAAGATAACAACAGTGACCTAAGGAGAAACTGAAGCTGGTTTTATACTTGGTATTCACATTCATTTTTATTTAGTAGCAAAACTCAGAATAGTTTCAGTGATGCTATATAAGCATTTTAATTTGGATAAAAAATGCATTTTGGACAAAATTCTTCATTTCCCCCCATTTATGCTATTTTGCTTATATCAAGGAGTCATTTCAAAGCCTGCAAATGAGTTTTCTTTAATTAATAACCCATTAATGGAGATTTGGACAAAAAAGGCAAGCTAAATCTAATCTGAAGTAATCGCCTTGCCCCAGAAATACATGAAAAATGGACGGCAGGATCTTGGAAATTTGGGACATATGGCACTGTCTTCTGTTTGCCTCTAAATCTTCTCTTACTGGGCTGCAAGACTTGCTAGTGTTAACATAGTTTTGTCATCTTGGTGCTTATTAAGCCATGTTCGGTTTCTCCTTTCTTTCAGATCTGCCAATATTTAAAAACTTTCAGACAAGTTCCACATGATTTTTTCCAGCCTTCTGCCTTTCAGAGAGCGTGCCAGCTCCGTTTGTGTCTCACCAGAAGAAAATGCGTATGGACTTACAAGACGTAAAAAGACATGGGGTGGTTTTAAGGTTAAATCAATTAAGTCCAGCTGTCTATCTTGCTCTTATTGGGAAATGTCTAATGGGATTCAGGCATTTAGTCCAGCAGCAGTGGCCTCTAAAGCCCCTCACCACAGGCTGCATGTGGCGAGGCAAGCAAAACCAGGGCTCCCACCACCCGTTCCATCAGTGACACTCGCCACTGGTGCTGCATGATAACAGTACTTACTCCTTTGTGGAGCACCCACTTCAAAAATAGTATTTCCCAGTTTTCACAGCTGGCCATCTTCTTGGATAATTAAAACACAGTGGTAATCTTATGTCTTTTATATGATTTATGGAAATCCTGTAGGTGTGGGAAGGAAAGGTCGGGGTGGCTTTTGTTAAGGAAATGTAGTGTTTGCATGACATCCAAATTTTGTCTGAGTGCTTACTAAAGGTGTTAGAAGAACAGCTGTGAAAATTAAGCCAATTAGTTATCCATAGAAGAGTTAACACACTTATAAAAGCTTTCCTCTACTGTTTTACCTAAATGGCTAAATGCTGCTTTGAATGACTGCTGACAAAAAGAAACTTTTCTAATTCTGTTGGTTTGTTTTTCTTCTTCTCTCCGTTAAATTTTCTCCCTTAGTTGTTTAAATCAGACCAATTCTGTTGTTTTCCATATTATTCTCTTAGGACCTGCACGACTGTTTTTGATGATAAACGTAAAGCAGTCAGAGTCAAATTTTTTTGCCTACTTTTAAGCTCTTCCAAGCATGATGGATTTACATATTCAAATCAGCCCAGAAGTTCTCAGTGTCGCCTCCTTTTTCTGGCAGACTGAATGGGAAAAAACCCATAAATAGAAAGTTGGCTGGCCAGTAATGCTGGAGCTGATCTAAAAGTTGTGCTAGTAGGGCTCAAGCGACCCAGAGGCAAGGAACCAGAAGGTTTGGGTGGAAACAGGCATACAATACACAGACACCTTTATGTGCACAGGGGAAGATTCTCAGCTCTTCAGCCCACACCATGGAGCTCAGCATTCATCAGCTCCTTAAATGACATTTAAAACTAGATTTCCAAGGAAATTGGCAGTGGGACCAAATGAAGGTGGCATTTTCCTAATAAAGAGGCACACAATGGATTTAGTGAGCTGGGGTTCACTTTACCAAGCTTTTGGGGGTACACAGAGGGGAAGAAACTTGGATGAAATGTTCCAGTTTTGAAGCTAAGTAAGATTTCAAACAATTGATTTGAAATGGACATTTTGCATTTGGGAATTAATTTAATTATTTTTAAAGGTTAAACCAAACCTGAATCTTTCACAGGTATCTGTAAAACATTCAAATTTTGGTTGATTAAAAACATAATTATGCTCACAGTGCTCTTTGATATCCAGCACTGTACACTTTGGAAAGCCTTATGAAAACAACACAACTTGTCCTTCACTGCCTATTTCAGAATATTCTTCTATCTTTCATAGAGTGTAAAGAAAATTTTTGTTAGCTAAAAAAACAAGGTAGCAAAAATAGCATTGCATAGCAATAGCATAGAAAGTCTGGGATGCAGAGCGTGACCTTGTGCCAGGTGCCTGGACTGCTCATTAGGACCTGTGCAGATTGAGAGATAGGGAAACAGCAGTGATGGGTGCATGTCTATATGCCTATATATCTATATGCATGAGTGCATGTCTATCTGACAAAAGTAGAACATATTTTCTGGTAAACCCCATTCTATTTGGAGCTGAAACAATTACTTTCCTTACCTATGCATGGTGGGGCTAGGAGAGTTTGCTGGGTCCCTGTTGATTCCTGTCAGAGGCACAGGTCCTTTTAAACCTGGGGTTCTGGGAACAGTCTTGTGCCAGATTCTGCAATCTCTTAAAAAACCACCAATATGTTTCTATGTTGGTGTGCACTATGTTCCCATTTCATAATCCCCAAGGTTCACTTTGTGCTAGGGAAACCAGAAATAGATTAAGATGCCTGTTTTCTTTAAATAACACAAAATACTGGGTGAATGCCAGAGTTGCAGGGTACTGATCATAATCAGCATTTGTGGATGTGGTAATTTGGATTTCCAATTTTTTTTTTCAAATTTTTACTTTGGGGAAACATCTCTTTTATTTAAAACTGTGATCTTATTTATAGATAATCTGCCATTAACAACTCTCTGCTCAGCAAATTAATTCTAGCTAGACCAGAGACTGCAGTCTGGAAATCTTGAGAGTGTTTGGTTAATTAACTCATCATTTGATTTATTCACATGTTAATCAGCTCTTGAGGATCAATAAATTCTCATTCAGGATAAATAAATTGGATTGAGGAAACAGTTAATACTGTAATAACAGTGGTGCCCATTTGGGCTCATTTGCGTACATATTTCACTTGTTAGTCACCAGTCAATTTGAATGAAATTTACTGCAGGGTCTGCGTTGTTTTATTTCTTTTCACTGGCTGAGAAACTGAAAGATCTGGTGTGGAAGGCTTGAGACTGCCTGGGAAAAAACATCAGTCTGGTTTACTACAGAACCTTTTAGTTTTACCTTACGATGTAGACTGGACATCATTTTATTCCCATTTTTCACTCCTCACAGCATTGAATTGTCTGTCATTTAAGCTGCTGAAATGAATTCCAGTGGTTTGGGCTGAGCATACTTAATCCTCATCATGGATGCCCTTTGCACATTTTCTTTCTCATCAAGATTTTTAAGGCATGCTTATTGGAAATAATAAGCTGTTATAAATCTTTGAGGACAAACGTCTCTTATGAATTTTATTTTTCTCTAAAAATACTTGCTTATTACTTAAGTGCAGTTGAAAGCTGCTGTAATGATAATTTTATAGATCAAGAGACTGTCAAATGACATCTTTTTTTTGTGGCATCTCTCACGTAGACAGAATCCCCATCTATAAGAAATGTCTTGGGAATCTTTTCACAGGATAAATATAATATAGAATTGTTTGTATTGTAATTATCCTAGATGTAAGAATAAAAATTAATCATAAAATTAGAAAAGAATGACAAAATCTATATACAATAAACCCTCTTGTCCAGAATTTTCTAAATATTTTAATTTGTGGGTTATGGAATTAGTGATATAGAGATAATTAAAAGGTACTGTAAATCATCTGGAGTCACACATCTGAGTCAGCTGCTCTTTTAGATGTAAAGATGCTTGACTTTGTAAAACTTAACAGTCAGACTGTCCAGTGAGCATTTGTCTTCCAATATACAATGTTATAGGCACTTTTTTTTTTCATGTACTTCACAGAGCTCCATCAATCTACAGTTTTCATGCTCTAAAACTGTTATGTTTCTATGGTGTTTCTCTTCAAAAGCGGAAGTGCAATGATGCTTTAACAGAAATTAACACAAAATCACCAGTCTACCTATAATGAGTGGGTATTTTTTATCATATACTATTGTGACTGCTAACATCTCTGGTGTTAGGATTGATGGGTTTTTAGATGGATGCTTTGTGCAGTGATTTTTAGTACCGTAAGGCCTGATCTAAGGTCAGACACCACAATGAGTAGCTTTGGCTTCTGCAGTGTTCAGTATTTACATAAAAATCAATCAGCCTTTTAAGAAATTAAGAGGTGTTAATCATATTGTCAGCTTCTCAAGCTGATATAAATGGCTATAGTTAAACAAAGGAATTACAGAAATCAATGCCACTGTGCTCTTTTTTGCTAGTGAAAGATCTGAGGCACTGTTTGTTTTTTGCCCCGTTTTTCATTACTACATGTTCCCCACATTTAGGGGGTTATCATTGCTCTTTGCAACGTAATTATTACTTCTTCAAGATTTGCTCTTTTGAAGACTCTGAAGTAGATTAGCCTTCAGCTCATAACTGGAGCTCACAGCTGAATAGGCTCCACAGACTGAACACTTGCCTTCTGTTCAAACAAAAGCGCCTTCAGTAGAGTTTACACCATTATGCTTAAATATAAACTTTGTGCCGGTCTAATGGTTATCTTAGGCACATTAAAATAGCTACAAGTCATGACATAACTGAAACCCCCCTAATCTGCTGCTAAATTATTATCCCGTGCCATTGTAACATGACAAGGATAGAGGAATTGTCCTTTGCTGGTGTCACAGTCAGACAGGATCATTTTTTGACCTGCTATTCACCTTTGTTGCTGCCAGCTTGCCATCCTCAGAGTTTCCATCCATACGTCTGATTCACTGTTTTTGGAAGGTGTTCAAAGTTGGCTGTTGGGGGCTATACAGTCATACTTTTTGATGAAAGATACTCTTGCAGCTGAAGGAAGCGGGTGAGAGGGTTCTGTCATTATGTCTGGAAAGGAGCACCTATGAGGTCTCTGGGTGTTCATGGGGCATGCAGCCCTTGGCTAGGCCTGCTGATCTGCTGGCAGGTATCTGCTCGTGCTCTGTGTTGAGGCAGGGAAAATCATCAGGTATCATGTGCTAAACAGCTGGTAGGTGCCATAGTTTGTGTTTGTTGTTACTCTTTTTGGAAACTGGGGACTGCAACAAAGTGGGATGCCAAGCGTCTCCAGAAATGAATTTCTGAGGTTTGATTTTGGGCCAGGCTGGCATTTTTAATGTCATGTTGTCTGGCTTAAGCTCAGGCCAGTAGGACAAATCTTGGCTGCCATTGCTTGAATGGCGAGTGAGTGTGACCTTTGCTGGAAGAGGAGACCTTGAGATTTTCCTTTACAACAAAAGGATTTGTATTTTAAGGCTTCCCTGCCAACAGATTTGTTTTCCTGAAGATTATTGTTCAGAAAGAATGCAACTGCATCTTGCCTGCTGTTTTACTAACCAGTTTCTATGGGAATCTGTCCTTACTAGGCAATCTTGGGAATTACAGGAAGAGGAAGAGGAAAGGTTGTATTGATCTCAACTACTGTGTGTTGGTCAATGGGTTTGTGTAAGGAGTCATGTCATGTAACAGATAAACTAACACTAATCTTTGTAATTGATTGATTGGTCATTGATTGCTCCCAGGAGATACGCGTTTGATCTGAGAATAGGGCTTGTCTTCAATTCATTTATTGTATGTAAACAAATTTTGGATTTATCTGAAGGAGATTGAAAAGGTGATGAGGAAAGTTCACAGTTTATGTTCACTTCAGAGCAAGGTTGATATGCCAGAGAAAGTTCATTTTATTTGAGATTACCTAATGCCTATCAACGCAAACTTTACATTTTCCAGTATTCTGTAACAGCATTGTGCTTCTTCATGCCAGCACACTGCCTAACTATAAGTTCAGAAATTCACCAAGTGATTCAGTCTTTCTTTAAGCACAGTATAACCGTACTTGCTAAGCTTGGTGTTGATATCCAGAAGCTTATAAATGATTATTTTAAATAGCTCAAATGAAGGTCTGAGCTGTGAAATTTGGGGCGGGCTGAGTCACAAAAATACATCTGCATTTCTTTGAGCCAGTTGATTTGGATCCATATTTCAGTTTGAGATTTTCATAACACCAGGTTAGAATAATCTGGAAATAAATTTGTCATTCAGGCTGATCTCCGTGTTGAAAACAGTTGTTTAATACAGTCCGGCTTTACAGATCACAACAGATTACACAGGGCAATAGATGAAATGAAGTGCGTGTTGCTAATTTTAGTTAATGTCTATTAGAGTTGGAAAGTCTCTTTTGCCTGCTTTTATACTCAAAGTCTTTCTCTGGTCAAAAGGGAAAAAAAAAAATCTTACATATAAAGCTAGGAATTTGTATAACTTGTATAAACCTGGACATTCTAATAGAGTAACTATTGTTAATGCCTATCTAACAGAAAGATAGAAAAAAGGAACTAATGTTAATGTACAGGAAAGGTCTCAATAATAAAAATTAAGTTAAAATTATTAGGTATATTTCCTGGTATCTAACCCTTTTCCTGGTGATGTTCCTCTTTTTACTACCCTCTGTGTTCTAAGGTTGATGGTGGGGTGTGTTTGGTGAAGTATGTTAAGTCATCAGCATCCTGAGCCCTTTGCCAAGAGGAAGATGGTGTTGAAGTTCATGGTTATCTCTCTTCGCTCTAGATTCTGCTTGGGGTAATTTCTATGTGTTTTCTAACATGTTTTTACACCTTATTCTTTCTTCATCACTCAGAAAGGCTAGGTCATTCTGATTGCACTGTGTCAGTGAGCTTTATGGGTGTTACTGTCGTATGAAGAATGGCTTTTACAGCTAAGCCAAGTAGCAGCGAAGCTGCAGGCAGGCTTTGGCAGCCACAGACTGAGCCAGCTGACAAGCTTCGGGACAGAGCCCCGGCAAATCCTGTGCAGAGCCTGAAGCACCAGCCCTGGCCCTGCTTCATTACTGGGCTGCAGGGCTGCTATGCCTCCCAGGGGGAAACTGTCACACTTAAAGATGCTCCAGGCCATTTGATAGATCAGCTAGAAACCCAGAAATAGCACCTATGCTTATAAAGGGAATCAATGACTGATCGGGGATGAATATCCCACTTGAGAATTCATCCTTCTGCTCTGAACTGTGGAATAGATGTTTTTCTTTAATAATTCTGACTCTGATGCAGTCAACATTTCATGTAAACAATTATCATAGTATATTTTGTCCTCAAAGTGTGGGACCAACTAACATTGACAGTCTTCCCTTGTTATAAATACAGAGGATTTAATAAGGACACGTTGCACAATATTTCTGCTGGAGTACCCAAATCTAACCATTAGCTACAAGATCATCAATATTGTTAGATCTTCCCATGGTCAAGAAATAATTCACTGAAGACTAAAAAGGAAGTCAAACGTACTGTACAGATGAACCAATTTAAGAGAATAGAAGTCTGTGAGAATAATACAGGTAATTTAAACACTCAGAATGGTAGAATTTCCTTTTTTAAACTCAGGTCATTTTCACAGAATTGGGTAGGAGCAGACACAGTGGTGTACTCAAGGTGGTGGTGACATGGAAGTAACCCTTTACCTGTTTCATATGGTGACCTACTATAATTCTCACTGAACCATTTAGGAGCAGCCCTTAGACTAGAAGTAGCCACCCACTGGAGCAGTTCATCTGATCTGGAATCTAAGGAAAGCTGGAGAAGGGTAGGCTGACATATTATTTAGATGGTACTGACGTCAGCTTCTCCAAGTTCTGGTGATATTCTGGTTAGATCCTTTGTGTTTTTCTGCTCTGTACTTTTGCCCATTCCCCGTGAAGAAGCTGGTGTGTATCCTGTTTCCTCTGTTGGTAAATGTATGCACACATCACAAAATCCTTTTCAATTCTTGTTTAATGAATTTTGGTCATTCTGTAGATACTTTATATATTGCATCACAGATGGTTTGTTTTCAGGGGATATCAGAAAGAAAAATCTTTGACATCAGCCAGATACGTCAAGTAACAGTGACACTGCAGATATAGAACATGCTAGCAGTTTTCTGCCATATAAGTAACCTGGCAGCTGTTAGATGCTGGGGAATCCTTGGGGTGAAAGGTGGGTGTCCTTTATTTCCTTAGCGACCTCAAATAGAAAAGTGCAACTGCTGTTTTGGCATTGTTAGAAAGATAAATGTTCCTAAAATATTTTGGGTTTGGTTTCTGTTTCCCAAATAACCTTATTTATATTAAAAAAAAAAAAAAAAACAAAAACCCAACAAAAGCCCCAAAACAAAACCCAAAACAAAATACCCCACCCCAACCAGAATTTCCTACATGACCAACTGGAAATACAATTTATGTTTTTTTATTACTGTATGGATCTCTGCTCAAACCAAGTATTGTTTGGGAAAAGATGCTGGTAATTTGGCTTCTCTTTAAGTTGCTGATTGACAGAATATTTCTTTTTTTTCTGCTGGAAGCTCTCACTTGCAATTTCTTCTCTGAATTTTGACCCTTTTCATCTTCTTTAAGATAGGTTTTGATGATATGTAAATTTTTTTCATATTACACATGTTTTCTGAGGGATAAGGAAGAGGATGTTATGGACATAGTACAATTTGGCATGCTAATAAAATAAGGGTAGGCATTGAGGTCAAATGCTGCAGACTTGGCCAAGGCAGTAGATAATTTGCCTGAGGAATGAGACTTTATTATAGATAACTAGGATTTCTTTGCTTAAGGAAAGACTAGCTCCATTATTTAAAGCATCACTTTAGAGGTATACAATGCTGTATACTTATTGCATAGATGTTTTAACTACATGGATTAAATGTGGATTTAGTGGTTGTGACTTCCAGCGAAAAGAATATCAGGTAGCAAATGCTGTTCACAACTTTCACTAACATGACATTTTTTTGACAGAAAGCCAGAAGGCCTGGATTCCTCCTTTACCCACTAATGTTTGCTCTGTTTTATGTGAACTAGTCAAGCAAACTGTATGAAAGTACTAGAACTTGTTAGCAGAAAGATTTTCCTTTACATACTGCACAGTCCAGATTTGTTAACTTTCCACCTTCACTTATAATAATACTCCCTGTGTTGCATTAAACTCTCTCGCTAGAGCCATATAAAAGCATTAGTTTGTAACGAAGTTTTCCTACAAAAATGTAATTACTTTAAAGTAGATGAAGGCCAGCCTGGTCATTCATGTTGAAGTTTTGCAGGTTTCTTTCAAATAAACATGAGTCTGTTAACCTGAAAGAATAAGTAAATATTTTATTTTTCTGCTTTCATTTAAATCATCTAATTTATCTGTATTTAGCCATACTAAGAACATAATTGTTATGTGGACAAGAAAATCAACTTAAACAAAAAATGTTACCACTAAATTTATTTATGAACCGTGAAGGAAATCTTCGCCGAAAGAATTTGGTTCAGTTCATTACATAGATTTACTATATGTGGGAATAAAAATATTAACTAAAAGCAAGAGGTTTCTGGACTTCAGAAAATCTTAAGAGGACATAAAGATAAGAGCGCATGATACCATGATATAGATGACAAAAAGAATGGAACTGTGAAAAGTAGCATCAAAGTTAAAATGATTTCTTCCTCTCTTTTTGAGCCTTGTTCCTAAACCAAGATAAATAAAATGTTAATTCCCAAATAACCAAAATAAACCTGAAAATTCAACATAATAAATCAGATTATTTGTTACTAATGTGAGGTTTGAGTGCAGTGGTCAAGAACAAAATGTTTATGTCGTGTTAACAGAATTTTACCTGGATTTACTTGCATTAGTGTCTGTTCTAATGCATTTTTATCCTGCTGTCAGGTTTTGACTGTTCTGAAATAACTAATGTTGCACTGCTCTTACTACTGGGAGATTCTGGGAACTGTTCTCTTTGACTTAAAAATTTAAAGAGTTGGCTATATATTTCATAAAACGTATAATCTCTTCTGGGCAATAGAGAAATATACAGTAGAGAAAATAGCTCTTTAAGTATGAGTTTCTCAGCAAAACTTGGGTTCTTTTTATTTGAGATAGCTGCAGAAAATTTAGACCCTTATACAACAGATATAAAGAGATTTTCTAAATTATATTCTTTTTTACTTCTGACAATGACACTAACTGCCTCTTCTTTTTGCACTCTTTCCTTTCTTTCTTCCCTCTGCTTTCCTTTAAAGGCAGTGTATCTTTTCTGTCATTTCTCATCTTCCGTATGCACCATGCAAAACAGAAAAAAATCCAGTTAACCAAGTTTAGAAACGTATTGCTCAAGGGAGAAATAACTAACCCATAGCCACTAAGAAGAAATTATCAAGTCCCAAAAGCTTTGTAAAGGAAAAGCTATTTTTACATCTTCTGTTATATCACCTATTCCACCTGTGATGACCTTCCACACACAAACTGCCCTTTTCCCACCACATTTCTCTTTCTACTAGTATTTGTTTTTATTTTTCATTGACAATAATTTTATATAAATACTATTATTTTAGATCTTCTTATATCTTCTATAAAAGTGATTTTTGTTTTTTGTTTGTTTTTTTTTTTCTTTTTATACTCTCATTTTTACAACATTCAAGGGCAGAATGTGGGTCTGATATCTAGCCTAGCTGCACTTCAGATTAGGTCACTTGGGGCCTCACATATGTCTTATGCTCTTAGTTCTTGTGATCTACATGCAGCAACTAATTTGGTGAAGGCTTAGTGCAAGATTTTACCATAAGGAAGCATGAAAGGTGCTTGGTTTTGACCTTCAGATCTATAGCACCAACAAATATACAAAAACCATTACAACTTGTTCCAATTCTTCTAAACAAACTTTCATAGGTTGGATCTGTGGAATATTTTGGATTTTTTTTTTTTTTTTTTTTTTTTTTAATTTCAGGTCTTAGCTCAGATCTTTCTTAAAAACACCTTCCAGAAAATGCTTTTTGGGAAACAAGCAGCTCAGTATTTTTCCAACTGAATTTCTGTTTTGTCTGTTGTCATACAGTCTTTTTTTAACAAGACAGAAGCCATGCTATTTATATCAAACCAAAGAATTGTAATGAAAGTCATTGGTAAGCGAGAGAGATCTGTACAGTCACGCAGCTTCTTATCTACCGTTGGCACAAGCAGATGCCACATGAACTAGTGTTCAAGCCTTTCCAAGTGCAAAATGAGCTCAAGAATATGGAACAAACATCCTCAGGAAGGTCCAAAGTGCACAAACTGCTCCCTTGCGTAATTCTTCACATGGCAAGGATTCATTTTTAAACATGGTGCTTAAGTTTTTGGATATTCAAGGTCATAGCAATGTCTGCAGAAAGTGCAAGTCTACATCATGCTGCTGGTATTATGGTATGTCTCTGCCAAAGTGAGGAATTTTTGAAGACTGAGTGATCAAATAAGACTAGATATGAGTAAAATAGGTCAAGAAAAAGAAACAAAAATATCCAATAACTTCTATGGTACTCTCTGACTTTTTTTATATATGTGTTTATACATGTGCCTTATCTATGTGTGTGTGTGCGCGCATGCGTACAAGACTAAACTAATGGCAAAAGTCCTTGGGAAGTGTATCATAAAATCCATGGTTTAAAGTTTCCTGCCAAGTGTTAGAGGCTTTGGATGCAGATATTTTGAGGAGCTGAGAAGGAAAACGGTAATTAAGATTTACTTAGCCTTCTTGCTAGCACTGCCTGCTACCCTTATTCTCTATTTTCACCTGGATTGCTTCCTGCGTAGAAGAAGGGGAAGTTGGTTATTTGGAAATGATTCAGCTCTTTTTACCTGTTTGATTGGCTGCTGATGGCAGAGATGCTGGCAAATGCTTACTGCGAGCACGTGAATTGGCAATACAGACAAAGGCTTAACTGGGCTGGTGCAGGCAGAGCAAGTACAGTGCTTTCTGGGTAGCTGGCACTTACTGCCAGTACTTTTCCAAGGTGTACATGCTCATATTTCTACTCAGAAGATCACAGCAAAATTGGAGCCTGGGCATAGTTCATCACTTCGTCCTGCACCAAATAACACAGCTGTAGTCTCCTGATGGTGTGTGCCCTCTGCTTTGCTGTGGGTTGGGTCTGTATCTAAAGCATCCCTAATTTCAGGCCCTTAGGAACACCTAGTGAAACTAGAACCCCTTGGGTTTGCCTCAAGACAGAAAGACTGTGCAGCAATATCTTAGCTGTTGAAAACAACTGATATATTTCCACCCCCCCCTCCCCCCCTGCAGGCTGGAAACGACCTAATTATTAGAAAAGACCTTTTATTTGCAGTCTCTTCTCCCTCCTCTGAGTCCGCTAAGGGTTTCTTTTTTTTTTTTTTTTTTTTTTTTTCCAAATTTTTTTCCCACCTTTTCTGAACTGGACAATTTTCTGTTCAAGCATAACACAACCCAGTTGAGTTGAAAGAAAAAGCAATTTATGTGCTTGAAAGTGTGTGTCTCTCCAGCCCCCAGGTGCTGTCACAACAGCCAGGAGGTATACTGGCAAATGTGACAGAGAAGAAAAGGCTCTAATAAGTTTAGCTAGGATTATTAAGAAATCCTGTGCTTCTGCCTGCAGAGGCATTTTGTTTTAAGAGATAGTTCTTTGTTAAAAAAACCCAAAATTGCACAAAATCCCCAACAAAAAGCAGTAGACATTTTCTTTGTCTGAGAAATAAGATTTGCTCAAGTAAGAGAATTTGCCAAAGAGTATATTAATTTGTTTGTTTTCAGACAGCAGTGTCATTACATTGCCTGACATATTTGCATATATTTGTTGCATATTTTTTGGGGGATTTTGCACAAACTGAGGTTGTGTGTTGTTTTGGAAGTTCTGGGAATGAGAACACTGCATGAGTGGGTATTCAATAGGACACCAGTGAATACTGATGTTATATTCTGCAGTATGAACTCAGCAAACAGGTGCCACCTCATCTGTACTCCTCCTCAGTTTAGGCTGTAACTGCACAATGAATAAGGACTGGAATTAGCAAGTTGTGTGTGCTTGTGACTCCACTTCATTCCACTCATTCAAAATCAAGCAACTTGCTTCCCCACAGACTGTAAGCAGAAAACCACGTAAGATAGATAGAAATAATCAGTTTTCTAACTCTTGGTGTTTTGGGTACCATATGTTGTTAAGTGTAGCTCTAACACTGCAAGGTTGCTTCCTGTAGTAATTCTTGAGTTAGGAAGTTGCAGGAGCTCCCCAGCAGGCACTCCACATAGGGCTGTGGCGTAACTAGAGATCTTCATGCTTCAGTGGGTTATCTCTGATTTTTGTTTAGGAGAAAATATGGTCTCTCTGACATGATCATTTTCTCCAAGTATGTAGAATTTTGAGGAGGAATACAAAGTAGAAACTCTGAATACTTTCTGTGTCCCCCCTGGAGTTAAGCAACTCTCTCCAGAAACTGTAGGAAAACCCAGGAGACACCAGGCAGGAAGTGAGAAGTGTATGTACTTTTCTTTGTTCCCTCACCTCACAGCGTGTCTCCAGGGGCTCACCTTCAGGTTTGAATATCAACTTTACATTTGTATTTACCTCTATAGTCATTTATATGTTTTAATCTGTGTCCAGTCCTGAAAGATGCCTGACTTCTGATCAGTACCTCAAATTTCTGCAGAACAGAACAAGGTGCCACATAGACTGATAGCAAAGGGAAAGAAGGAAATCAGGTGCTCTGGCACCTGGAAACGTCTATGCATGATATTGCAGTTTTTATTTGTGTGTGTTTGAGATTTTTTTTTTGGCTTTTTGGATTTTTTATTGATATTTTGATTTTTTTATTTTTTTTTTTTCGTGTGTGTGGGTGTTGTTTTGTGTGTTTGTTTGGTTTGTGGTTTTTGGTTTGTTTGGTTTGGTTTTTTTTCCTCTGCAGCTTGGTGTGATTGGTAATGACTATAGTTCATGTTAAATCCAGCCCTGCCACCAATGCTGAAATGCTTGTCCCCAATTCAGACCATTGTTGGTTGCTACTCTCTAACAGTGGTAGCAGTAATTATCTGTCCACAAGAAGACAACATTTCTTCTATCAGGTTTCTTTATTTTTACTCTGTTGTGAGGGAACTGTCCCGTGAAGAAGGTCCTGTGCATATGAAATGGGGGATCTAGAGATGGGAAGGGATGGGGGACAGGGAGCATAAGGATGTTGAGAGAGTAATGTAGTATGTGCATTTGGGGGAACTTCATCCCAAAAGGTACAATAAAAGGCAGATAATATCTACGGTTATGTTGATCCTTAAGAAAAATCAGGCATAGTAATGGTATAAGAGCTTTTTATAGGGACAATAAATAATACTTATTATGAATAAGCCTTGGAGCCATAAAAATCCCTCCTTGGCCAGCTGAAAGCTTCTGTATTACTGTTCTTTCATAATGCACTAAAAATAATAGTGTTTTTCTTAGACCAAAGCATATAATACACATGAGGTTTTTGAATCAAAGTCACTCTTTTTCCTAAAGTGTAATGACAGATACATTATTCATTGTAAGATTCAGGTTAATCCTAATTTTTCTGAGTTTCTGAAAAGAAGCTCAGCTCATTTTCTAATTTTTTAGCTGCAGATATCTATAAGGACAAAGAAACATTGCTGCAACTGTCCATCAGGTTGCTTAATGTCTCTCCAGAGACAAAAAGCAATCATACTTCTTTATTTTGGAAGGTATGTAGAGACTGTAGAGAGCTTCAAAGCAGCACAAAGTCATCCATGAAAGCACAGCGTGTCTGTTTTTCCTCTACAGCAGAGTGATTGGTACTGAACAGTATGGAAAATAGCTACTGGAGACCAAAGCCCTTCAAGGCTTAAAGATGTGACAAGCAGGAGCAGAATTGTGATTTTTGCGTGTGCATATACATCGCAACACCTTCCAACCTCAGAAACATTATCACCATTGGTACATACTTCTAGATATATTCATTTGGATGTGGCAGCCTCAGGCCACAGCTGCTCTTACCATTATTTATAACCAGTAAACAATTATATCAAGATAAAAGAAATCAATAAAATACTGGAAGCAAGTATTACAAAGGCCCATTAGTTACTTTTAGTTCAGTAGAGCAAGAGGGCTGTATCTCCACGTTGAGAGAAAAGATAACAGCAAGCCTTAAGTCATATGTTGGCTGCCAGCTCAGACCCTTTCAGGATCCAGCTGTTAAGACTCCTGCCTTCTTTTGGCACCCCATAGCAGGAAGAGCTTCCAGGAGTTCTTTCAGTCCTTAGGATCTTTTTCCCCAGCAACTCTTCTTGACAAATGAAATCTCCAGCACACTGTCTGTCCATGTGTCTATCCGGCAGCATGGGGAAAGAGAGTAAAACACACAATAAATTGCACCATACTCTGCCAGGCAAAGTTTAATGCCATAACATTTTTTTTTCCCCACAAATGTTTATGTATGTATTGCAGTATTCATGGAACTGAAAAATGTCAGCTGTTTGTTAGCCAACTGAATATATCACTATTCTCTATCTGCATGATGCTTCTAGATGATGCTTCTGGCCACCAATATGCAATTTGTCTACTTTAGACTTCTGTTGAGAAACACAGCAAAATTTCTAGTAGCAAAACTGTTATTCGTCCAGGACAGTGAGTCTGGGTACATCTGGAATAGTACACTGAACAGTCTCAGGACCCATTCTCTGGTCTTGAAACCAACTGGAATGTTTTGCTTGTGCTATACTTTTGAATTACATTGTCATTCAAAATAGAGTGGCTGTATCCAAATAGCCTAGTGGGAATGGTCCCTGATTCATGAGAAACCAAAAATTGTCCCTAGGAGCTGTCTGACAGAGTGTTAGTTGCCCTGGTTCAAAACCACGTTCCCAACCTTACAACAGTTGTTACACAGTAAAGAGGCTACAATTATGTACAAGGTGTTGGCATTATTGAATTTACTAGTTTAGACATAACCAGTAAGAGCTGGATGCCTATGAAGATGCAGGTTTCTAGATGAATTCCACGTGCAGGTCATGTCTGAGTGTGCATGCGCATATGTATGCTGTCATGTATGTGTGAAAAAGTGACTGTTTATGCTGTAGTCTATACATTTTTTCCAGTTTGGCTATTCCCACAAACAAGACAAAATAGTTAAAAGTTTCCCAGGCTCTTTTCTGGTTGGCCGATCTTGCTGACTAGACTACTGTAACGAAGATTGCTCCCTTCCTCCACAGTCCTTTAAGGATGATTCCATAGAGGGACTCTGAACCCATTTCTCAAAGACTTTTTTGGACTTCTGGTAGCTTCTGTGATCCAGGACATGCAGGACTGCAGCACCTATAGCCTTTAAAGACAGATATCTGGCTAAGACGGCATCTTGAATGATTTTACCACCCATTGTGGCCTCCTGAGCTTGGATGCATTGAAGCTTTACCTCACCAGTACATCAGTAGGACAAGGATTATCAGCTTAATGTGGGTTATTGGGGCGGTGTTTTCCATCTGGGCAGCTTCTTTAGGCACTTTTGCTTGTCTTTTGACCTCTACAGCTCCTTTCTGATTGAAGCATGCATATCCCGAATGATCTAGAAGATAAACTGCAGGCTTCCTTCCTAGCTTCTGGGTTCCCCACCTCTGGGAGCATCGATGTCAAGTGCTCAGATATCTAAGTCTAGACAGGTGAATTTCAGGCCACATGTGAAAGCTAAATCTACAGCTTGCCTCTGCCTTGTGGGGATCCAGCTTAGTCATGCCATAACCAACAGGACACTGTCTCCTTAATCCTCTCCATTACTTCTTTTCCATTCACTAAGAACACCACCTTCCTTGGACCTCAGCATTGCCTTCAGCTGAGCCCCTGCCCTGGGCTGTCTGTGAACATCAAAGATCCCTCTTGTCTAGCAACTAAATGCAGATGCCACTCCATCACCTCAGCTATCTCCACCCCTCATACTTTCCTAACTTCATTATTGCAGCATTCTCTCTTCTTGCACCCTGCCTTGCTCGCATGTATCTACAGCACTGTTAACTCACTGCTTTCCCAGTTAAGAACTCTGGCCCAATCTTCCCTCTATATGTGTCATTCTTCTTTGTCCATTCTTCTTTTGTCTACTGCATCTGACAGAAGCATGTTGTTTTTTCTAGGAGGTCACTATTGGCTCTGTCTTGACTAGTAAATAAACAGCACCAGGGCACAGGCAGAGGTGCCTGCACAGTTAATCTGTTCAAACTGCCACATGCACAGCTGTTCTAATAAACTAGCAGTCTCCCAGGTAAATCCTGGGACAGTTCAGGAATTAATATAGGATTGACTATTAACCCTGGGCAGTTTGGATATGGCCATCCTACTTCCAGGCCAAATTTACCATTCCAGGGTGGATGTGAACAGACTGTGCCAATTGGTCTCAGGCTTTCTTGGTCTCAGAATATCTGTGTAGTGCTTCGGGCTTCTGAAGATCTGAAATAGTGGTAGATTTCCACTGCAGAAAACTGACCTGCATAGTAACAAGTAATTGAGTAACAACAGTTGTAATAAAATTGTCATTGTAACAGATTTTCTCCTGGGACTTACACTCCCACTGTGTTACTTAATTACTGCTGCTCAATATACCAGTGCTAACCAAGCTCTTGGTTCCCCTGAGATGATTTCAGTCACCTTTACCAAAGTTTAATGGTCCAGGCAGTGATTATCATTTTGTTATCTAGTAATTACTCTGTCAAGTAATTGAGTCAGACTAAAAATGTGCAGACATCTGCCTACAAGTTACCTTTTCAGGAAGAAAAGAAAGATACTTTTCCAAAAGATTCAACAGTGCTATACTCAAAATCACACAGTTGTTATAAACTCCTCTCAGACAGCGTCAGATCTGCTTTTCCCATATACAATAGTTTGTGTATTTCATGATTCATTTGTCAAATCTGTTGTTACAAAGTACTATTATTGAATCAAAATATTGCCTTTGAAAAGATGGCTAGATACCTAAAGCCTCCAGAGCGAAAGCTTCAAAAATTTATTAAGATGTAGGAAAGCACCTATTATGAGTGGCAAATTTTGTTACAATGTGATATAATTATGGAAGTCAGCCATTTCTCACTCTAATTCATCACTAAGTTGTATTAAAAAATGTCTTTGCAAACACTGGGAGTGTCAGACACTGCAGATACTGCTGAACTGCAAATACCTTGTGTTTTCCAGATGGCCTTTGGTTTCAGAGATGTGTGAATGATCGGGTGAAGTTGTCCTTTGGTGCTTAGGATATCCAATCATTTACTGCTAAGGGCAGAGCACTGGGCGGGAATTCACGAAACTTGCATTTAATTTCCAAAGCTGTGTCAGCCTGATGGATCACCCTGGGCAGTCACTCCACCTTTTGTGCCTTATTTTCTCTCCTGGAAAACAGGAAAAGTAAGTCTGACCCTGATATCTATTGATGAAAAGTGGAGTAAAATAGATGGCCCTTATTATTATTACCCATAAAATGTTATCCTGTACTCACTCTACTTTTTTTTCATTTTAGATAGAGAAGCAGTAGGGAAGCCAGTTTGCTTCTGTTGCTCATTCTGCTTTAAACAAAGCATGTAACTTTGAGGACAAAGCATGTGGAATCAATCCTTCATTAGTAGGGTTATGTGTGTATATAAAAATTTGTAACAATTACTATCTTATTACAGGTGTGAGTTACTTGTGAGTGTCAGCACCTCCTCATTCCCTCACAGAATCATAGAATTGTTTAGGTTGAAAAAGACCTTTAAGTTCATCGAGTCCAATGGTTAACTGCAAGACCACCAATAAACCGTGTCCTTAAGTGCCACATCTACATGTCTTTAAATACCTCTAGGGATGGTGACTCAACCATTTCCCTGGGCAGCCAGTTCCAATGCTTGGATACCTGTTTTGGTGAAGAAGTTTTCCCTAATATCCAGTCTAAATCTCTGCTGGCACAACTTGAGGCATTTCCTCTAGTCCTATCACTTGTTACCTGGGAGAAGAGACCAAAACCCACCTCATTACAACCTCCTTTCAGGTCTCCCCTCAGCCTACTTTTCTCCAAGCTAAACAACCTCAGTTCCCTTAGCCATTCCTCACAGCACTTGTTCGCTAGACCCTTCAGCAGCTTCATTATCCTTCTTTGGACACACTCCAGCACCTCAGTGTCTTACCTATGGATCCAGCCTGCCCAGATCCCTCTGTAAATCCTCCCTACCCTCAAGCAGACCAATGCTTCTGCCCAACTCGTTGTCATCTGAAAACTTACTGAGGGAGCATGCAATCCCCTTGTCCAGATCATTGATAAAGATGCTAAATAGATCTGACCCCAATACTGAGCCCTGAGGAACACCTCTTGTGGCCAGCTACCAACTGGATTTGATTCCATTCACCACCATTCTTTGGCTCAGCCATCCAGCCAGTTATTTACCCAGCAAAACGTATACCTGTCCTAGCCATGAGCAGCCAGTTTCTCCAGGAGAATCCTGTGGAAAATGATGTTTACTAAAGTCTAGGTAGATAATATCCACAGCCTTTCCCTCATCCACTTAGCAGGTCACCTTGTTATGACAAGGTGATTAGCCAAGGCTAGCCAAGCAGGTTAGCCAAGCAGGACCTGTCTGTCATAAACCCATGCTGACTGGGTCTGATCACCTGGTTGTCCTGTATGTGCCACATGATTGCATTCAAGATGATCTGCTCCATAACATTCCCTGGCCCTGAGGTCAGGCTGACTGGCTTGTAGTTCCCTCAATCTTCATTCCAGCATGGTTAGCCAGGACTGCTGATAAATGATTGAAAGTGGCTTTGTGAGCGGTCCTGTCAGCTCCCTCAGTACTCTTGGGTGGATCCTATCCACCCCATAGACTTCTGCGTGTGTTGAAGTGGTGTAGCAGGTTGCTGACCATTTCCCGTCAGATTATGAGGGCTTCATTCTGCTCCCTTTCCCTGTTTTCAAGCTAATTTTTCCTCCTGACTGGGTCTAAGCAGCTGTGCATTCAGTGTGCATGCCTTTTTAATGGCATGTCCCCACTCTCATCATCACTCTCACCACTCTGCAGATAACGTGGAAAAGGCCTCTGACTCTCACAGTAACTCAGTTAATTTTAAGAGTTAGATAGATTTGGAGGTGTCTAATTAAATACTCTAGAGATCTTTCTTAATTTATCTGGCCTCATTTCAATGGAAGAAGTCAAGCTCTAATCTAAGCTAGAGCATTAGCCATTTCACTGAAGTCAATGCGTTGACTGCAAATGCTCATGAATATGTCCCTATGCATCCCTGCCAGGTGAGAAGGCAATGACTCTGCATTTCCGGGCAGGAAGTCACAGGTATTGAATCCTTGGGGCACTTACACTTATTTATATCTTTCAGCAGTTCCTTTAGACTCAGAGAATGGCTTGTGCTTAAAGTTAGGCATGGGCTTAAATGAACTGCTATTTGGTTTAAGTTCCCTAAGAGTAGTAAGTCGCAATTATTCAGAACAAAACAGAACTTTTGAAGTGCACTGAACTCCTTAATAGTTTATAAAAGTTGGGGCATTGTGGTGTTTGAAAGAACAAATAACATGGTAGATAAAGAGAAAAGGCTGTTCCCAGGGAGGTGATCCAAGAAAAGAAGTCTTGGAAACCATTGTTCCAAGACTGGCTGCCTGGGTCTGCCTCCTTGCAAAGGCACCAGATACAAATTGTTGCAGCAGTGACAGGAGAGAA